>NC_071542.1:13377756-13688639 GCF_026979565.1 Vidua chalybeata
AGTGCTGGTTTGGCTCTAGGCTCTGCCCTCCCCTCTGTCTTTATCCTGCTTCCTTCCCTTTGGTCTCCTGCCCTCACTGAGAGGCAGCAAAACTTCTGGAAGGGCTGTAAATGATGATTTGGGGGCGGAAAACTTTGGTAATGTGGTGACAGGCGCAAGCCTGGCATGGGGGCACCCTGTGTCCCATCCCAGGGGCTGAATCTGAGCCTTGGCATTGCAGCAGGAGAGATCCGAGCGTGGCTTGACCCAGTGCTCTTGGAGAGATCCGTGGTTTTGAGTGGCTTTGGGCAGGTCTGGCTTCCTGGCAAACCTGAAGGTGTCTGAGGGGCTGGTGGGCTGCAGGGGGGCTGTGAGTGAGGTCAGTGTGGGTTGGTGACACCTGGGCCCAGCGCTGCAGCTGCCAAGGAGGGAGCACAAAGGCAGCCCTCCTCCATCCCATTGCAACCCCCACAGCGGCAGGAGGAGCTGGCTGCAGGAGGGCTGTCCCCACCAGCTGCTGTCCCCAGTAAGCCCAGCCTGGCACACGGTGTGGGTTCTGGAACCCAGCTGCTGCTGGCTGTGAATGAGCCAGCCCCACACCCCAGAGGGCTGCCTGCTCAGGGGGCAGACAATGTCTGTATTCTTTGTGCAGAGTGAGTTTTCCTTTCCTGATAACCAGCTGGGCTTGGGCACTTTGAGGATGGGCTGGTGCTGGGACACTCTGGGCCCTCCAGCTGCCCAGGAGCAGAAACAAAGTTTTAGTGATTCCTTGCAAAAACAAGCAAAAAATAATGAAACAATATCTCCCCGGAGGAACTTTGCCTGATGATCTGCTTTCTGGCTTCAAAATTCTTCCATGACCCTCAATGGCACCAAAAAAACACATGTCCTGTTAAATACATCTTCAGAGCAAGTGGTGAAAGGGCAAGCAATGTCAGGAGGTGAATTGTAACTTCCTTGCTCCCTGCTTCTCCTCAATTAATACTGAGCAGGACCTTTGGATTCCTCAAACACCCCTGTGAGATTTTATACCTGTCAGTTTAATGCCAGCCTCCTGGAAATCCTTCAGCAACTGGAGGCTCATTTTCAGGAGCTCAAAGCTATCGGGCTCATCATATTTTTGCTCGTCTCGTGGATGTTGTGATGTGGCCTTAAAACTGTGCAAAGCCCCAGGCCCCAGTGAGGAACATCTTCAAATGGTACAAGGAGACCCTGCTAGTGCAGGGTGGGGCTGGCAGTGCTGGGTTAGTGTTTGCCATGTGTTGGCCACACTGCAGTGACTCAGGCTGTGTCCTCCTGCCTTGCTCGTGGTGTAAAACAAATCTTATCTGACTAGCAGCCAGTGCAGCTCAACAGCAGTGTGTTTGGACAGTGGGAGCTCAAAGGTTTCACCCCACTTTGGCCCTGGTGAAGGAGGTGCCCGTGGTGAGGAAAGAGCTGGGGCTTGGTTGCTGAGAAGCTGCCAGGCAAGCAGAGGCTTCTCCATAGCTCAGCTATGCCTTTATCTAGAGGAATGGCAGCTTGAGCTGAGAGAAGAGATAGAAACTGTCCCAGGATTTGCTGTTTGTGCAGCTGGATCAGCTCTAACACAACAGCCTGGTTAGCAGCCTCTCTGGCTGTCAGAGTGTCTTCTATTAGATTTTTGCAAGGTGCTTTATTTACATTTATAAGAACAAAGTAGAGTGCTGGGAGAGGAGCTTTTAAAATGTCTGTTGCCCCCCTGCTCTCCTTTCTTCCCCTCCCTGCATCTCCCTGCCTGTGTCATGTTTATAGGCATGCTGGTTTGCTTTTCCTTTTCAGAGCCAGCTGACTTCCCACCAAATACCTGTTATCCTGGGAAGCCTTGAGCTCTGAGTCACCACGTCTTAATGAGTACATCCCCCTGCTCCTGAGTGATGTTTCTGTTCCTACACCTCTGCAATAAGAGCCAAATCTGTGTGTGTGTGTTCCTTGCAGGAAAAGCTTAGTGGAGGGAAGGGAAAAGGTTGTTTTCATGCATTTTCCTGGGGAAAAGGGAACTGAGGCCTTCTCCTGGGTGATGGAGGAGCCCCTCCATTGCTGCTGAGGAGGGTGGGCAGAGCTGACTGTCATTTATTTGAAGTGCAGATAAAAGCCTCAGGGGGGTCACGGCAGTTGGCTCAGAAATAAACTGTATGGAGAATTTATCTGGTTCTTTGGCTTTATGGGGAGCAGTTGGAAGCTGAGCGGGTAGATCTGGGATGCTGTGGCGGTAATGAGGGCCTTGGAAAGTCTCCTTTCAGGTTGGAGATACCCTGCCCATGGCTGTCCTGAGGGCAGAGGCTGGGAGCCTGGCCTGTGGCCAGCCCAGCTGGGCATTGCTGCCTGCTCGCTTGAGCTCCATAAACATCTGAGCAGCCAAAATGCTGGAGGATCAAAGTTCAGGCTCCTTGGGAGATGGTTGAGAAAATAACAAACAACCCAGCAGCCTCACAGGAGCAGGATCCAAGTCCAAAAAGATTGTCTCTCCCCTCTTTCAGTGGCTCTCCCTGTGTTTGGAGTGTGTGGGAAAGTTGGCAATGGGATGAGCTGCAGTCTGGGGGTGGTAGAGCTGTGGGGGACCAGAGGAGGTCAAAGCAGGATGGGGGACTGTGGGAGGGCCCTGGATTTGGCTGCTGGATGTCCATGGCTGTGCAGAGGCTGAGGCACCCTTCGGCACCCATGGTTTGAGCTCTGGGCTCTGCTTTCTGTGCTGCTTTCAGGATCCAGGGCATGGGAGCAGTGCCCAGAAATGTGCACCTACATCAAAACAGGGCTAGAGACAAAGCTCATAAGGATGTAAAAGTCCCAAAATGAGGCTCACACAGTGGCTGTGGTTTTTGGGAAGTGTGGGTTTGTGTGGGTGGGTGGCAGCAGGTCTGGGTTAAGGACTGCAGCCCCCTCCAACCATGGCACTTGTACAGCCCCATTCCTGGCTCTCACGTCTGCTTTTGCTGGACTCTTGTTCCTGTCTCCTCATTCCCAGTGCCATCGATCACAGTAACAGCCAGTTTGTGGGAGATTTTATTTTCTCCTTTTCCTCCTCCATCCGTTTTCCTGTCTTCAAGCGCAGCGTGAAGTGCAATGAGTGCATGTGGCTGGCAGTGCTCCCTTTTGGGTCTCAGCTGAGCTACAACAGTCTAGCAGAATATTGTCTTGACCATCTCCAAGGCTCTCTGTCTTTTTTTGGGGGGGGGGTGTCCTTTCTACCACATGCTCTTTGGCACTGCTTTTTACCAAGTTATTTCTGCCAAGCTGAACTCTAGTGATCCAGTACCTTTAGTACATCTCGTTGTCTTGCTAATGTGTGTAGGCACTGTGCTCCCCAGGGGAGAAACAACTGCCTTTGGAGTAGAGCTTTGCAGCTTTTTTTGCCTGTATTAGTATCTATCTGTCTGTCTGTCTATCTATCTATCTATCTATCTCTTATATATAAATATATAAAACCTTTTTTTTTTAAATATTATAGTTTGATTTCTGAAAAGCCCCAGACCTGTTTGGAGATGGGAGTGTGAGGCAATTTGACTTCCAGTTTGAAATTGCAAGGAGGGTTTAATAAAGCAAAATGTGATTACTGAAGCCGATTTTGACCAGGGTGCTGCTTCCTCTCTAAAATGCTGTTTGATCTTTAAAGACCACAAAATGCTGCACACTGCTGGCTCTCCCTGCATATGAAATCCTATAGAGATAAAGCACCCTTTCCTTTGGCATGGCAGGAGCCTGGAGAGCTGCTGAAAAGCAGATGCTCTTTTGCTTTACCTGGGTGCAGGAGCCCAAAGGGTGCTGCTTCACCCTGAGGTTTGTGTGGTGTAAAACTCCCAGGGGAAGGGTTTTTTTCCTGTTCTTGGGTTGCCCTCCCATCCTAGCCAGCTGTGTGGCTGTTTTGGAGATGTGATATGATTAGACATGCACAGGTTGATGTTAGCAGTCCTGAGCCAGGAGTCTCTGCTCCATATCCCCCAGATCCATGTCCAATGGTGGGAAGCACGTGGCACAGAAGGTTGGCTTTGTAGGTTTTCCTACCAGAGAATAACAAAAGCAATACCCTTTTGGGGAACTATAATTGGTTTTGCCACTCAGAGGAGAAGGGGAGTGAGCTTTGGCTGATGCTGCGTGTGGGGAGTGAACTCCCACTTTTAGTGATGGTTCACCCAAGGTGTCTGTGTTTGTGTATTTATATTCTGTCTGCAGGACAAAACTGCTCATCCCATTTCACGCTTTCTAGCTCTAGATGGTGTTTGGGACTGTGCAGGGGTCAGATAGTCGTGGGAATAAATAAGAATTAGGAAGACAGCCTGCAGGAGCTGGGAGGTGCCCAGAGGTGGGCAGGGAGCTGGTGCTGGACCAGGAGCCCAGCCCTTACGCAGAGGTGTTTTCAGGGCACTGTCCCCTAAACCCTGCTCCCTGTGCAGGGGATGCTGCAGCCCTTAGGAGTTTCCTCCTGAAGCTCTTGCACTGCTGCTTGTCTCTGATAAATGAGGTTTCTTCAGCACTTGGATGATTTTGAACACCTCAGTCCTTGCTTGGGACCCCAGGGCAGCTCCCTCCCAGGACTAGATGAGTAATAGTGATGGAATACTGGGGCAAGTATTTGTTGTGGTGGCAGCTGTACTGCTGCCCACAGCACTTCTTCAGCTCTGCTATCCTATTTTACACGTATTTCTTCCTTTCTGAAAGCATGTGCCTGGGAATAATTCCCCACACTGAAGAACTCTGGATGCAGTGTGTGATAACAGGAACATACTGCCTCCTGTGTGCTGCAGCCATCTGTCCATGCTGCGTCCAGGCAGCCTGCTGTCCTCTGGTAACACTGACACACTGTCCCTGAAAGGAATGCTCCCTGCTCCATAAGTCATCATCCAGAGCTGGTGGGGGAAGCAGAGGCTTGAGGAGATCATAGAAGGAAACTCGTGCCTGTACAAACACGGGGCACAGTGAGCCCTGAGAGGATCTCCTGTCTCTGGGACAAAAGCAAAGCATGAGGTTCTGGTGATGCTGGCAGTGCTGTCTGCTTTTTATGTCCAGCTCCTGTGTGTCCCTATGAGTGCCATGGAGGGTGGAATAAGTGCAGAGCCTAGGAAAAAAATCGAAACCTGTTCAGCATAGCTTAAAGCTGTTTCTCAAGGCATCTTCCATTGTAGAGTGTCTCTATATGACAATCTTTTTAGACAGTGCAGATGTAGCAGTTCTTCTGGACCCTGTGGATGCTCCTAGCCAGCCTGAGGCCAGGCAGATGCTGTTGGGGTGAACATGAAACTTGTCTGGACTCATGTGAAAAGTGTTCTGTGGGGCAGTCCTCTCTGAATGCTTTGTGTCCTGTGACTTGCTTGTGTCTAGCAGTCAGGTTTGTCCAGGAAGATTTTTGAGATGCCACTGTGCAGTGGCTTGTGGAGAGCGGTATTGTTCCCACATCTTCCTCAGCTGGGGACTGGGAGCTCTCTCCTTTGCTCAGCCCTCCTGGGAGGGTCTGGTTTGGGTGGCTGGGTTGGAGGTGGCTGGGCCCATGGGTTGGGGGCTGAGTGCATCCCTGTCACACCCTGCAGCCCCCACGTTCCCTGGCATGACCTTGGCAGGAGCAGCAGAGCAGCTCAGAGGGAGCAGTGTCACAGTGGTGTTTTATGATCGCTACCCTGACAAATCACAATTACACTGTGGGGTTATGCTCATAATTGTTTCTACAAAGTTGGATTTGCTTTCTCTACCCCTCCTTTTTCCCACTAACCTCAAATTATCCTGAATGAACCACTGCAGGGTGACCTTTCCATGCTTTTTGGGAAGGGGGAGACTGTGCTTTAAATGGGGAAAATGTTGTCCTTGTAAGTCTTTATTCAGCTGCAATTGCCTTTAAGTTTCTGTTACCAATGCACTTTTATAAATTTCATATTGAGGGAATCAAGTCCTTTGTGCCTCTGGTTATTAAATTATGTGATAAGTGCCCTTATAATATTATGAAAGATGTTTGATTTTTTTATGGCTTCCTCAGCCCCAAGTAGGGCGTGAGGGATGGCTAAAAGGAGCTGGCAGTAGCCACAATGGCTGTGCTTAGCCCTGGGTTTGTGTGGGGCCTGCACCAACTTTTAGAGCTTCCCATCAACATCTGCAGCACTGCTGCTTGGAGGAGGCAGCTCTGTCTGGTCAAGGGTTCAGACAGGTCTTTCCATTATTCCTGCTGCAATCAAATTCACATTTGCATGGTCTAGAGCTGGTGTGCCAGGAGGTTTGTTTATAATGCTAAACATATCAGGTAATTGAAAGCTAATGTGTCTGTCTGGATTGCGAGGTTTAATATGCCTGGGTGACGAATCAATTTTCCTGTTGCACTACAAGAGAGAGGAGGCAAATGCTCTGCTTGCCTTCCCTATACATATATATCTATATTTATTAATTATATATTTGTGTGTATGTTGGGGTGCTGCCTAATTGCTGGCACACAGCTTATTCACTGCCCAGCATCTGACATGTCACCTGCTTGGGCACTGATTGGAGCTGATGGCATCCTTGTGGGATATCCAGTTTGGGATAGGCACAGGTTTGGGGAACACATGTGCACATGCCGTGGGACACTCGGTGCTTGTTGGGTGCCTTTTTTAGCTATTGACCACAATGCTTGAAAAGCTGAGAGAGATTACACAAATGCTGTATGAGGAGGGTGAAGGAAGGCCAGACACATTAAGTAGCCTCAAGTTAATTGCTTGGTAAACTGGCATGAGGCTGTTTCTTCATCTCTGCCTGGTGCACATGGGATGAAATGAGCCTGGCTGTGTTGGAATCCCAGTGGATATTCCAGTCTCCCTTGCTGTGTTGGCCCTGAGCTGGAACGGGAGCATGCGGAGCTGTGCAGTCTCAAGAAGATGACACCAGCCTGTCATCTTTTTGTCAGGCACAGGCACTGCTGGGAATGAAAGGGTTTGCTGTTCCCACAGGTTTGTTGGCTACCAGCCCCCTTCCAGCAGGCAGGGCAAGGGCCTGGAACTTTCAAGACCTGCTGGTACCTATACCCTGTGAGTCGGCGACCTTCTGGTCAGCAAGGTCACTGATCTCTGTGTGTGATGCTGGGCCAAAGACACCTGGCTGCCTTGCTGGCTCCACAGGGGATCTGTGAGAGGGATGAGATGCTTGCAAGCAGCTGAGCAGACAAACAGGGCTTCATGCTTCACAGGTTTGCTGTTAACTGGGACACAGCACAGAGCTGGGGACTGACCACTGGTCTGGCTGCAGTGGCCTGTAAGGCTTTCAACAAGTTCTAAAGCACATCTGTGGGTACATGAGATGTGATGCAGGGTTGGTGTCCTAAGGTTAGTTTGTGTCAGGCTAAGCCTATGCCTTCCTTTGGAAAGGCAGCTGATTTCCTCAGCAAAGAGATGACTTTGTGGTGAGAGGTTGATATGATGCTGCACTACATCAAGTGGTTTGTTTTTCTGGAGAAGACACTGTCTGGCCCAGGTGTGCAAGGTGAAGTCATGGTGGGAGGTGTTGAAAGATGAGAAGTGCTGATGCTCTTTGGGGGTGATGTTGGCTCATGCTTTTGTTGAGGATGCTGGCACAGAGGCAGAAGTGTGCTCATGGGCTTTGCTGCTGCAGCTGTGGGGATACAAAGTGAGGGGAGGGTGGCCAATGGGAAGAGCTGCAGTAACAAACCCAAGGGACACTGCAATGCCAAGTGGGGTGGATATAAATGTGGGTGTAACAAGGCTAGGAAATCACGTCTGTTGGAAATGACCTGCTGGATAGAAATCCTGGGTGCAATGCTTAATAATGGGGTAAACCCAAGCCTCCTGGGGCTGTGATAAAGGCCAGTGTGATCTCAGGCTGCAAATCATGGTTTTTTTCAGTGTAACTGGGGAGCTGCTCATGCTGTTACACAAGTGAGATCTCCTGGAGACTGTTCTGTGTTTCTGGTCGCTCTCACTCAAGGAAAAGGGACTTGAACAGGCTGATAAAGCAAATAGCCATTTTCTATGTGTCTATCACAGTGGTTCTTCTTGCATTGATCACCAGGTGTGAGCATTAGTTGTGCTGGGTCTGAAATCAGAAACAAAATAACCTTGCTGCCAGGACTCTGCCTGAGCAATATATCTGCATCACTTCTGGGACGTGAGTTAGTGTCTCTTCAGGGCACTTGAGACAATTTGCCTCGCACTTCACAGGTACAGATGTGCTGCCTTAGAAGACCTGGCGTCATGTAGCTTGTAAATGATAGCTGGGTGGGCCTGGCTCCTGCTTGTAAAGAGGGGAGGAAGAAGTGCCAGGAAAGAAAAAGAGCTGCTTAAGCAAAGACAGTTTTGACACAGGAGTAAATGGACATAAAATGCAAGCTAGTATACTTGGGTAAGGAATGAGAGAGACTAAAACAGCGTTTCAGTCTGAATTGGGAGGGCAAAGCCCTTGTTGCTCCCAAGGTGGAATTTGCTTGGACTGTAGAAGGCATGGTATAATTCAGCTCTACAGTGCAAGCAAGGGGATTTGGACCAGCAGGACCCTTCTAACATACAAGAAGTATGAGAAGGAAGTGAGTATTTAAACAAACATGCCCTACCCTCCATTCTCCACCCAGAAAATAAGTGAGCAACATCATCTGTGTTAGTGATGCACCTCATATGGTCTTGATTAGAAGCTGGATATGAGTCTAGGTGGGTCTGCACGTGGTGAGCTCCTCAGGATTTGTGAAGTATGGTAATGCTCTTGAAGCTATTGGCTCTTGCAGAAGAGCAGTTTGCCTTAGTAATAACTGAGGAATGCCACAGGAATATGTTCTTAGAGATGTGCAGGGAGGAGTAAACTGTAGTCCACTGACTGTAATTCATACCTCAACGCCTGCCTGAGGAGACCAGGGCAGGGCTGGGAGATGTCACAGCTGTATTTGGTGTCAACCAGGCACCAGTGCTCCTGCCAGGTTAATGAACCAAGGCAGAGGAGGAAGGAAGGTCTCAGTCTTCAGCAGCAAGTGGGAGGATACAAGATTTCCAGGGCAAGGAAATCCTGGAAGGAAAAGAGGGGGAGCTAGTTGAGATACTGAAGGACATGAGAGGGACTGAAGTTTCAAGGGTGGAGTTTCTCCGCGTGGTTGGTTTGCTTTCCTGTGCAACCACTGCCAATTTTGCAATCACAGCTTGACTCCTCGAGCTTTCAGAATAAGATGCATTTCTGTTTTGTTTTTTTAAGTGGGTTTGGGTGAACCCAGCCAGTGCAAAGTTACACGATTCTTTCTAAAGCAATAGGAAACCAAAGAAAGTATTTTTCCTAGTGTATCTTTGAGGTGCCTGTAAACTAAGACTGATTTGTCACTTCTAGGAGCAAGGGTACGACTCATGCTAAGTTGAAAAATCAGAGAGAAAAGGGGAAAAGTAATTTCTGCAAATCCCTGAGAAGGGATGTGCTTGTGTATTTTAAAGGAGTCAAAGACCCTTGCTGACCTGTGCACCTAATTGTTATTTCTCTGCATGGCACTCTACATAAAGCAGCTGCTGGTTTGGGGGATTATCCTGTATATGTGTGTGCATGTGTTTTTCCACTGCTGTTTTTCTTGTCTCTCTACGGGTGTGGTATGTCTATGTTAAATAGTGAACTAAAGTATATCTGGCTCAGGAAGCTCTTGGGCTTTGTTTGGGAGGCTGGAACACAATACAGGTTGTGGAACTGTGTTTACAATCTGGTGTTATGTCACTGGGGGGAGCTGGGGATGCCATGGGGAGGCCCCAAGACCCCCATGCACCAGTGCTGAGTCATAGGAAATTCATGCCTGGGCATGTCACTGGGAACAAGCTCAGGTCTTTTTCTGTCTCTTCTAGAATGCTGCCCACATGGCTTTGAGTGTCAGGTCAAAAATAACCCTGACTTTTTTTAGCAAACACAATCAATAAAACAAGAGCCAATCTGGCTGCCACCTCCTTCCCAGCTGTGGTTGCTCCATAACTCCTGGCTCGGGGCTGTTCCATCCCTCCCTGAAGGTCATTGCTTGGATGCTGTAGCTGCAGCTTGCCCTGGTGGTAAAGCAAGATCATCTCATTCCTCCTTCCCACGTCCTTTCTCTTGGAGGAGCCTCATTTTGCTATGTAGGAGCTGCAGATAGGAAATGTTTTCAACCTTTGTTTCTGGCCTTGCTCAGTCCTGCAATCTCATGGCCCAGGGCCTGAGCTGGCAGCCCTGCCTTGATTCCAGAGTTTCACTGAGCTCTTGGATCTCCTGACTGACTCCTCCCAGCCTGTGTTTTGTTCTGGAAATGTTCGCAGGGGCCGTAGACAATGGCAGGGAACACAAAGTGGCTGTAATGATGTCCTGTTTCTCATTCTGTCTGGGACACAGGCGATCTGAGCTGATGAGCAGGGCACTGGGGATGAGCTGTGACTTATCCTGTCATGCAGCAGCACGTGGGAGCTTGTGCTGTGTCCTTAGCATAACCCTCTGGGCATGCAGAGAAATTGTGGAACATGTGGAAAGCAGAGGTGACTCTTGTGGGTCTCTCCTTTCTAGGATCTGCATGGTGAGAGCAGAGAAATATACGGAGACTTAGTCCAGGCTTTGTGTTTTACTTTTTTGGAGATGGATGTAATTTGGGGTGTGGCTCAAGTAGGTCCATGTATTTCCCTCGTGCTAATTTACCTGTTCTTGTGCAAGCACAAGGCATAGCAAATGCTGGAGGAGGAATGTGTGGCCCCTGTGACTGCTCTATAAGTGGTCTAAGGTCCCTCTTCTGCTTGCTCACCATGTGGGGTCCTGCAATCTTCTTGCTTATAATCGCAGGACAGTTCTCAGTGTTTTCTCATCACCCCAACCCTTCACCACTTGGAGATGTTTCCCCTCTCCAGAGTCAAGTCCAAAGCCAACTATTGCATCAAGGCAGATGTGAGCTTGGGTGCACATGTTCAGAGACTTCAAAGTTGGGTTTCTTTCACATATTGTCTGAAGGGACCTGCCAGATGTTTTCTTCCCTCTCAGTTGGCTTTTAGAGAGGACTACCTCCACCTGCTTCTCAGAAAAGACCCTCTTGAAAATGTTTGTGTTTCTGGTGGGAGGGTGTCTGAATTTAATCTGGGAGAAAGCCAGAACTGGTGGAAAACTGCCCGGGAGATGAGGATTGAACTCCTTTCACACCACACAGCATTGCAGCCTCTTAGCAGAGGCCTGTGGCCGCAGCCAGGCAGCCACACTGCTGCCAGCATCACTCCTGTGCTGCCGATAACAGGGGACCCTGCTCTCTGGGGCTGCTGATCTGTCACCTTCCCCCGCCTCTAATATTTATTGAAAATGATCCTGCAGTGACAGATCTATTTCTGTTTTTGTTCTCTGTAACATACCTGCCAGACTGCCCCAGGCGACTGAGGAATTTGTAATAAAGGCAATGTTTCCAAACTAAGCTTGGTGCTCTTCTGCCAGCAGTGCTTCCAGCCAGCAAAGACTCGGACCCTCTGTATCAACCCCAGCTAGAGACTGGATAAATATATGATTTTTTTTTCATTTAGGCCCTAAGTTTTTGTTGAGAGGTTTTATTTGCTTTCACTCTTTTTGCACGACCCATTTCAATCGTGTCTTTGTTCACTGATGTGTGCAGTGAGGGGCAATGACTTGGGCAAGGATATTCAATGGCTTGGTTGCATGTTCTGTGCTTGAAACTGTGGGTAAACCCATGATATTTGACTTTTCCAAAAGGCTGGGAAAACAGAATGGGGCTGGGTGGTAGGGTACAACATCCTCCCCTTTTGTGCTGTCCCTGGCATGGGCTCAGCAACCATCTGGTTGTGCCACAGCTGAGCCTTTCCTTCTTCTCCACAGACACATAGAGAACTGGAAGAACTTACAGACACTGAACGCCGTTGACATGGAGCTGTACACGGGACTCCAGAGGCTGTGAGTATGTCCTGTGCATCGGGGAGGGGAATGGGCCTGGGCAGCCCCTTCCTTCCAGCAGAGCCATGGCTTCCTTCCCTCTGCAGCCTCCATGCTGCCAGTTTAAGCTGCTGAATCTACTGTGTTTTGCTATGGGAGTCCACAAAACGGAGATGAAATGCTTTTTGGTCTTGGCTGGGTCTGTGAGGAGGAGGATTGCTAGGTCCTGACAGCTCTGTCAGCACACATCAGCCCTGACCTCTCCTCTCCCCTGCTGTTCTGGTTCTGGGCTTGTGTGTTGCTCTGACTCATTCCAGCCCCACAATGTAAAATTCCAGCTGTCTCCACCAATCCTTCATTGCTGGGCTGTTGGTCCTCATTTAGTGCAGTTACCATTGTGGTGTTGCTGTGCAATAAGGGAATTGCATCTCCCTGCACAGCTTTCCGAGCGTGGAGAGAGGTCAGTTCTGTGCGTCATGGAGGGGAAACTGAGGTCCATGGGATTGAGGGGATTTTGCATAAGCTTGGGAAACCTGGCCAAGAAAGGATGCCACCCAGTCTCTTAATTCCCCCTCCTGCATCCTCTGGATCGGTGAGCACCCTGGATGCTGCGTGTGTGAGATGCAGAGTGTTGCTCAGGGCTAATCAGAGACTCTAATAATGTGTTTCACTGGGAGCTTTACATGAAGTACAGCTCCCATGTGGGCTGGAGGAGCTGTATGGGGCTGAGCACTCACTAACCAAATTCCAGCAAGCTGTACTTTTAACACACCAAACCCTTGTAAGCAGGCTGGCTGTTGCTCTCACCTCACGTAACAAAGCAGCAGAGACAGCAGATATTTACAGAATTACAGAACATGCTGAGCTGGAAGGGATCTACAAAGATCATCAAGTTCAACTCCTGGCCCTGCACAGGGTCATCCCCAATACTCACACCATGTGTTTGAGAGTATTGACAAATCCTGGTTGTAGTACTGATAGAGCTTTTCCAAAGTAAGCTGTGAAAAGGATTATCCTACCTTCAAGATCCAGAATTCCCTATGGAAAATACCCTTCTTTATCAGAGCTGCAAGCAGCAGGGTTTCCTCTTGGGTATGAAGATGGGAGATGACTTTGCTGTGGTTAGGTTTGATGTGCAGTGCTGCTTGTGGAGATGGAGGGAGAGCAGAGGAGCAGGAGATGGCCTGTGCCACCCCAGCAAGCCTTGGTGGAAGTGGAAGCAGAGCCTCACCCAGCAGCCACTCTGTGCTAAGCCTGTGCCGTGGTACTGCGCCAGATGGAGATGAAAAGCCAGAATTCCTCTTTGCTTGTGGCTGCCCAGGGACAGATGTTCCTCCTGGGAATGGTGTGGGTGGAGTCACGGGCTCCCGGCACACTTGGTGTGCTGGGCAGGGCTTTAGAGCAATTGTCTGCCTTGACTCCATTGCTGCCCTTGTGCATCTCTCCGCAGGACAATCAGGAACTCAGGACTACGAAACATCCAGCCACGAGCCTTTGCCAAGAACCCCCACCTGCACTATATGTAAGTGCCCACGGCTCCTGTCCCCTTTTGCCTCTTCTCCCTATGGAAATGTGGTTCCCAAGGCGGATCCCCAAAGTTCCTGTGGGGGACAGCAAGGAGAGGGAAGGGGAATGTTGATGGGGAAAGAGAGGCAGAGGTGGGAAAGGGCAGGGGATGGAAAAGCGAACTGCACAGGGAAGTGGAATGGGCTGCAGTGCAGGATGGGGAGAGCTCCTGCTGGGAAGCTGAGGGGTTTGTGTTCCTAATAACTGCCCTGGCTTTGATGGCCGCTCTGACGAGCGCTGCATCGTTACCAGCCCGGTAGCTGCTGCTGCGCATTTCCCTTTCTGCGGAGTTTGGGGACAGCTGCCCGCCCCTGCGCACAGCCAGAGCCTTCCCCTCTCATTACTTTTTAACCAAAGGCTGCTTTTCTGACACAAATCCTGGGGTATGGAGCTGCCGGCTCTGCTGCTAATTACTGACTTCTTAAACTGGTGTCTGCAGGGGCCGTGGAGTAGGGATTGTTTTGTGCCGGAGAGGCTGTAGCCCTGTTATCCTGGGACGTGGCACAGGTGTCCAGCTGCTGGGGCATTGTTAGCTAGAGAGTGGTGTCACAGGGAATTTCCACACCCTTGAGCCCGAGTGCACCGGTTTCTTTCCTAGATATGTATTTACTTTTCCCAAGGTGATAAAGCAAAGCCAGAATTTCAGGCCACTGTGCAAGGTGCTCCGTGGGCTTGAATTATTTTGTCCAAGTGACCGTGTCCAAGATCAAAGCCCTCTCTGCTCCGCTGTAGATAGGAAAGGTGAAAAGGGTTTGGTGAGAGGCCCTGGCCTTGGGCACCAGCTGATGGGCTGAATGGGAGTGTTTATCCCTGCTTTTTGGAAAGCAGTGCTAGTGGCTTCTTCAGTGAAAAAGTGCATTCATTTGAGTGTGTGGGTGCATTGGGCCATCGATACAGACTTGTTCCTGGGGCAAGGAGATGGAAGCGACCTGCAGAGCATTTGTCTTTTGATGTCGGCTCAGAGATGATGTGAACTGAAAAACCCCAAAAGCTTCCTTTTTGGAGAACCATTTACAGTTGCTAAGTGACAGTAAAGTACTTACTAAATAGAAGATCTGCGGTACCAAAGGACATGAATAGTTGAGGGCATTGTGAACATGAACTGAGCCTTTTTGAGCTTAAAGAATTGCATATTTTCATAATAAACCCTCGTTAATGCTGACCACTGGGATATTCCTGATTTCTGCTCTTTGTTATTTTGATTTGTAGCATTTGTTTTGTGTTTTCTGTAGTTGTTTGTTCCTGGGAAGCAGTTCTCTCTGAACCACGCTCAATTGATTTTTTTTTTGACGGTTGTTTGTCAATTGTGCAGTTGCTGTTTATGTATCTAGCAGATAAAATGAATAACATTTGATTCCTGATGAAATTAGTTTGGATGTCGTAGGAGTTTAGAAGGCCATGTATGCTAGCTTTGAGGCTGAATGTGCCATTAATGTGTACACAGGCAATTGTTGCTGCTTTTCCCCAAAGTGTTTGTTTTTGTCTTTTGGAATTACTTTTGTGAGTGGAAAAAACCCCACATCCATCTTCTGTCAAGAGTTAGGATTGGTACGTGGTGATGAAATATGTGTTTGTTTACTGCTTGGGCCCTGTAAGATTGATCATGTTCTTAACATCTTTCTTTCCTTGCCTTTTGGAGCTCGAGGCAAGTAAGTATATTATTTACTTGGTGTTTGCCAGTGGGTTTTGATGCTGTTCCTGGGGCTTGGCAGTGTGGATGTTCCCCGTGAAGGAATGCTGGACAGTCAAGGACAGATCTCAGGGTCTGGGTGTCGAGGTGACCCCGAGAGTGTAAGAGTCCTTGTTTTGCAGCCAAAGAAGAAGTCGGAATGCGTAGGGTCAGCTTCTCAAGGTTGTTTATTTTCTCTTATCTATAACATTCTTTCTCTGACCTGCTGAGCTCTGTCTAGCAAGTTGGCCATGGCATTCTGTGTGCCCTCTGAGGTGGTGTTTACATTTTATACCAAAAACTACATGTACTATCTTTACAATAATGTGCCAGTATCTATCATTTATGTTGGACAGTGTATCTCTACCTTAAACCAATAGAAAAGTCACCATCACACCAAGACATGGAGGAGAAGAAGAAGGAGAAGAAGGTCAGGACACGCCCAAATCCCTCCATCTTGTCCCCTTGAAACCCATTCTAAAAATCCCCAAAAATTCTACTTTTCCACCCTGTGTTAATTCAACTATCTCACTACTCAAACCCTTGTGGCTTGTAATTCCTCATACAAAGTTTGCAGTTTTTTCCACGGGCTAAAATCGAAGCCACAGTTTTCAACTTCATGCCAAGGTCTCCGAGCCCCCTGCCAGGGTCTAGAGACAGCCAGGGCAGCCAGAGGGATGTCCTGGACTCCCACAGAGGGAAACCTGGGCTTGCAGGGCTGGTGGCTCCCTGCTGCTTCCCAAAGGCTCTCAGACCATGCCTTTGATGCTTCCTTGCAGCCAGGGTGGCTCTTGAGGCTCTGCACAGCCTGGCAGGTGCCTGGTGCCACCTGGGATCCCCTCCACGGCCTCAGCACTCTGCCAGCACATCAAGGTGCCTCCTTGGCTGCTCTGCCTCCCTGGGAGCTCAGCTCAAAGGCCTGACATTTTCTGCAACCTCTGCATGTAGGAGCCAGGGATAAAAGGATTAATGGAAATGCCACTCTGCTGTAAGTTTTGGGCTGCTGTAGCCAGGTGCAGCAGTGGATGGGAGTGAAGGATACTGTCCCAGTGCTCTTGTGGTGGGTCTGAGTGCAGGGCTGGGACCATGGGGTGGTGCTTAGGGCTTGTTGAGTTACTGCTACATATTTTTGCTGCCACTGTGGTTTTCTTTCTCCTTTGGTTGCTGGTGGAGCTGAGTCAATAAGGTGACAAATGTGTCTAATAAATGACAGGGTGGCTTCACTGCCAGGGAGGGTTGGCACAGGGTGGTGGGGTCCCTAGGCTGGACCTTTGCAGGGCGTTATAAGCTGGGTCTGAGCAGTTTTTTTCACTTGAAGCTCACGTACAAGTTCTGAGGTCTCATAAGCTTATTTCCACCCCCCACACGCCTCCCTTCCCATCCTGGGTTAAATCAAAACTTCCTGCTGAATTGAGTTTTTTCCCAGTGCCTTTCATCAAGGTTTCCTCCTCTCAGATGGGCCAGATAGCTCTGCCTTCTCCCAGTAACATCTATTTCTGGCCCTTCCTCTGTGCACGCGCTTGTCTTCAGACCCCAGCTGTGCAATCACAAGCAGATCACTTATCCCAGCTCTAATTGCAGGAGCTCAGGTTTGTGAGGGTTTGGGTGAAGCTTGGCTTGGTTTTTTCCCCCTTCCCATGAAGGGGATTTTAGACACTCAGCTGCTCAAGTGGTGGACCTCAGGGTGCTCCAAAGTGCAGCCTGGCAGGGTCATGCCTGTCCTTTTAAGGTTTGAAATTAGCTGTATTAAGTGCAAGGGGCTTGAGGCTGATAAAATCAGTGGAGGAGCAGTGGGTGACTGTGAGCCAGAGATGTGAATCTAGAAATAGCTTTGGTTTCCTCTCCCTTCTCCTTGAACGAGGACAATTAGGGCTCCATGGCCTGTCTGATCATTGGTGATGTGAAGCCCAGCACTGCTGCAGAGACAATCCAAAATATAACGGTGGGTTTTGCAGCATGGATCTACCTCTTCTACTGGTGGTTGGGCTGAGACAGTTCAGTCCTTCCAAAACAAATACTGGCTGGGTGCTAAATAGGGGTGGATGTGTGTCTGATCTAAGCTGGATCTCTTCCAGTGGAGATCATCTCACTGGGAGAATTTGCATTGGTAGGTTCCTGGTCCAATTTCTGTGCATATTTGACAGCCCTTTGGCTATTACAGGGATGGTCCTGGGCAATCTCATGCACTGGATGTGAGGACCAACAGGTCTAGGCTGTGCAAGACTAAGCCTTTGTAGCCAAGGTTTCTGGGTGTTAGTGTTAGCAGGTGATGCAGCTGAGCAGAGGAAATGTTTGTGTTGACAGAAAACCTCAGTCTTTGGCTTGAGGCTGTACAAGAAAACTCTAGGATGGTATGGTTTCTAAATTTGAGAAATAGAAACCATCTGAATACATATTTACTGTGTTGCTGTGTTTAGCACAGCTTAGTGAGGAAAGAGCCTTGCATGCTCTCACTCTCTCTGTCCTCCTAATGACACTGGAAACCTCTGGCCAATTTACTTGAACTTGATAGAGGGTTACAAGTCGGGAGGTTATGAACTTCCTACACATGTCATGAAACCAGGCAGAGGCAGAGTAAAGAGAAGTTGTTGCAGTGTGTTGTGGGGAAGAATTCACATTAACGTGTTCCTCATTAGGCACTGGGAAGTCCACAGCAGAACCGAGTTTCACGGTGCACCAGGCACTGGTGCACTTGCACTGGCTGTGGGACAGTAGAGCTGTGCATGCAGCAGAGTAGGGTCCCAGCAGGCTGTGCCTACAGCCAGACAAGTTGATATTTGCAGTGCCTGAGCCACCCTTTCCTGGGAGCGGGTACTTAAGAGGCTGTGATTCCCTCGGAATGTTTTCCTGGGCTGCTGCGTACTCAACCAGCCAGTCAGGAGGCACTGCCTTGTATTTGCAGAGGTAATTGTGCACACCTTATTTATTGTGTAGTAAAGAAAACAAATTAAGGCTGTGTAATTACAGGGACAAGCATGCTTTTAAATAAGGCTTAAGTAGTCAGATTTCTATTTAGAAAATTAATAATTACCATTTCTGTCTGCATCAGAGGCTCTTCTTAAACTGTCTTCCAGAGGTTTATACATGCTCAAAATTAGTTTGTGGGCTAGCTCAGACACAGCTTCTATCAAAAAGCACTCTCTCAGTGCTGCCTGCCAGGGTGAGGACAGGGTTGAAAATCAAGCTTTCCCTTCCAGTCTTCACCCAAAGGTCTTAAAGATGGAGACCCTGGGCTGGTTCATGCTGTGTGTAATTGGTTTTTTTTGAGTATGGTGTGGTCAGATGACCAGCTTCCCAGGTGTTTTTATCTGTGTGATCATGTTGGTCTCTTTCTCCCCAGAATGAGGACTGGGGAATAAATGAGGACTGGAAGGTGCTGGCAGGAATGCTGCAGGGACATGCTTTGACTGTTGAAAGACTGAGCTGGATGATCCCTGGCCTTCTTTTCGTGGGCAAATTTGAGCTGTGATTAGTCTGGAGCTTCTCAGAATGTCCTTTGTAGGTTGTGGTGTTTTCTGAGGATGGGGTTGGCTTCAGTGCTCTGGTTTGGTTCAAGGCAGTTGTGTAGTGTCAGATGAACTGGTACCTTGGTATTGAATGTAGTTTGTAGCTCTGGCATGGGGATTCCCAGAGTTATGTTACAAGAAAAACACATGGCTGCATCCCCTGAAAATTCAGGGGGCTGAGGTAGTATGAAGTTGGTGAGTTACCCTCTGCCCTCTTCAGTGCTGTGTCAGGACAGGACTCGTAGCACTCCAAAAACTGAGGCCTGTGTGCTTTCAGAGGACTGCAGGCAACCCTCTGCAAGGCTGGCAAGCTTCACTTTCTTTGCTCTGTGTATCTGGGAGCTTGACTGAGATCTTACACTAAATAAATAAACAAATAATCAGATGCTGAATTATTCCAAGTGGAACACTGTTTCCTCTCAGTCATGCCTTGAGGGTCACTTTCCCCTGCTCAGTGTTAATAATCTGTTGTCTTGCTCTGAAAGAGCCATTCTTAGATATGAATCAGGGTCAAACTCTCTCTGTTTTGCTCCATTCCATAACCAGCTTCAGGCCCTGTGCCTGCCTGCAACCCTCCACTTGATTCTGGATGTACTATGAGCCTTCCTCCTCCTTCCTGCTGGTTTCTTCCTGCTTTGTCCTTCCACCACTGCACTGCTGTCATACCCATCCTGGCAGTCTGCTCCTAACCCAAAGTGTTGTGTCTTAATTGGCCTCGATTTCCCATCCCTGCTCCTGAATCAATGCAGCCTCACGAGGCTGTGTGTACCAGCTGGGCACAGTGTATGACAGGGGGTGAGCTCTTAGTTCACTGGGAAGGTGGAGCAAAATGCATTTACCTAAACCACCTTCTTGATAGTTTAATGTGTTTTGTTTTGCATTTCCTAAATAAGAGTTAAATTTCTCTGTGAATATGGGCAAAATAAAAACTATGAGAAAGATTTAAACAGCCTTTAAGATATATTAGGTGAATATTCCTTTACTATCCCTAAGCAGGCAGCAGCTTGGCTACCTTTTGATTCCCATTTGTACTCTAAGGATGTTGCTGCTCCAGCCCCTTCCAAGATCAAATCACTGTGCTGCAATTAACTTAGGGGGGGCATTTTCCCCCATATGTCTCCAGCCCTATAAAATTCTGGGCATGCCTACAGCACAGCCACTAAAATAAACAGCTGTAACATCTCCTCTGCTTCCATAAACTTTCCTGCTTTGCTCCCCATCTGCTTTGTCCCCTGGATGCCAGTGTAGTGCAGGTCCTTGCTGATATGCTAATCGGCAGCAGGGGTTTGATGGCATGTTTATTCCCCGTTTCCTGCCGCAGGTGACTGATAAGCAGCTAACTGCAGCTTCTCCTTTTGCTGCAGTGGCAGAGGTAGGTCCTGCATTTTACCAGCCATTGTGCACAAGGCCAGAGGAGAGACCAGTTCCCTGCAGGACTGTGGCTTCCCTTCAGGCTGGGTTGAAATCATTTGACCTGCATTCAGAGGGCTGGGTAACTCATTCCTGGCTGCAGGCTGCCTTGCTTGGCTGTGGAGAGGCTTTATTGTACTGTGATAGAAGGGAGAGCAGTGAGTTTGTGACTGATATACTTTAGTGGGACCTGAGAGAGCGTTTCCAACTCAAGCACTTCATGCTTTGTGCCAAGTCTTGTCCTGCTTCAGTTCCCCATCTTAAAACCTGGAATAACATTTATTTTCTGTGCTTTTATTTGATCTGAGGCGTAACACTTTGTATGATTTCTAATGAAACTTGGCCTTGAGTTGTGGGATGCTGTTGCAATGTAAGATCAGGTACAATAACTCTGTCACAAGTAAGTTTTGCATACTTTGATTCTTATGTCTGCCACTCTGGAACCCGGGTTCTCAGGATTTTGCTGTGGGTTTGTCTCTCCTTCCTTCCTTTGAAATGTTGAGATGATCCTTCCAGTTACATTGTGAGAGTTATTTCCCTTTCTGAAATTTGATCAATTGTCTTTTGACTGACATGTGAAATGGGCAGCAGTGGTGTTTGAAAAGGTCCAGTTTTTCACATCCAATCTTTAAAAAAGTCTGCAGATGATGCTGGGAATGTTTAAAATGAAGCTGTTCCTACAATGATGTGAGGTTTGTTGTATGTTGTGGTTTTTTTGTTTGTTTGTTTGAGAGGTTTTTGTTTGTTTGCTTTGTTTTCATTTGAGGTTTGTTTTTTTTTTTTTTTCCTACGAGATTGGAGTAAAATATGAACTTCAGACAAGTTGGTGGGTTTGGGGGAGTCAGCCTCTGACCAAGCCTTTGCTGTGCAACAATGGCCTGATGGATATCTTGTGGTGAGCTTCTCCTCAAAGAGAGGTGCAACATTTCTCTTGGATGTGATCCTGAAAATGAGATGTAGTTGTACCTTGGTTAAACCTCACCACATCTCTGAGACCACCAGTAGCACAGATTGAGCTGATTTCTGGAGATTTGGGCATGACAAGGAATGGATCTTGTTTCTAGGCTTCTGAGATCACTGCAGCATGGAGGGGCTCCAGAAAGAGCCTCTGACTGTTCCTCTTACTTCCTCCCCTGTGCTGCAAAGCGTTTCTTACCTGCCTGTGCCAGTGTGAGAGGGGCTGCAGAGGGAAGAGGAACCCTACCTGGGGACATGGAAACCTCCTTGAAAGCTGCTGTGGGAATGGACAGTCATGGCAGGATGAGTGGAAGTTAAGTGACCACAGAAGTTATCTGTCCTGGGATTTTTCTTTCCATGATCCTGGTTTACTAACAGTATGATTACAGGGCTGGTTTTCCCTTTTTGTTATACTGGCAATAAGCACCAGGGCAGAAATATAGAAACATTAAAATCATATGGTATTTGAGCAATAAGATACGACAGGGCATGAATGATGGGACATTAATTCATGATGGTGTGTGGCAAGGCAGGAATTTAAATGTCATAAGTTAGGCAGTTGTGAGTTTTATTGAATTATAAAATTTTATTGGAATACTGGTCAAAGGGTGGAGTTTCCCACCAACCCCTCCCTTTATTTGTATTTGGGAAGGGATGAGTTGTGAATTACATTGTATGCGAGAGACTGTGGGATGTTTTAGAGGGCTGCCAGTGAGAGCCAGAGGTGTGTCTCCCCGGGGAGCTGTGGGTGACCGTGTCTTTAGCTGTGCTGCTGCCTGGGGGTGACCGTGTTTCGTGCCTGTTGTCCTGCAGCACGCCTGAAGCCACGCTTGGGCATTCCCGAGGCTGCTCTCCCGGGCGCTGTGCTGGTGCCCGGGCTGGGGCCGTGCCCGCTGCCCCGCGGGGCCGCGCTTCAGCACCACGGACAGGGCCGGCGGCTCCTCCCGTCCCTCCCGCGCTCGTTCCGCTCCCTGCAGCCGCCCGGCCTCTGACCCAGCTCCCTGCGGTGCTGGAGCCTTCCTTGACCTCCCAGCCCAGCCTGCGGTTTGCCCCCTGCCTCTTCTGCCCTTCTCTTGGAACAAACTCCTTCACCTTTCAGCCCCAGCCTGTGCTGTCCTGGCTGCAGCTGCAAGCTATTTCAAGGCATGGGGTGGGAGCTTGCCTGTGGGGTGCCCAGGCTGGTTTCACTGCCAGCAGTGTCTTTTTTCTTCCATCTCACCTGCTGTGCAGCCAGCCTGCCCAGCTGCCTCTTTGACAGCTGCAATACCTGCAATATCCCTGGAAGTGTTCAAGGCCAGGCTGGATGGGTCTCTGAGCAGCCTGTCCTGGTGAAAGGGGTTTGGAACAATGTGATCTCCAAGGTCTCTTCCAACCCAACCCCCTCTAAGATTCTGTGGATACTAAGTTTCTGAGCTGCAGTGATTCCTGGCACTGACTGTGTTCTGCAGTGTGAATGGATTTGTTTTGCAGCACCACTACCCAGCTGCTGTCTGGGGGTTTCTCACATGAGTAGTTCTCTAGGACATCTGCCATCCAACCTTGCTGCAACCACAATCCGTGGGCTTTGGCTAAATGTTTGCTGTATCCAGTTGTGCGTGTTGATAATTGTGGGTAATTTGCTGTCTCAGAATAATGAAGGAATGCCTGCTGCACTCTGAAGCACTTGGTGCTTTGTGGTGATTAGTCTTTTCATTTGAAAATATTCCTCACAGTGACCAGCAAAAGATACTTCTTTTTAAGTACATACTGTATTGAGAAGAATGGGTAAAATGTAACTTTTGTGTGCAGACATCCCTGTTTATTTTGACAGAGTTAACTGTCAAAGGCAAAGCGTGTTTCTGCTTTTGGAGTGGTTGTAAGTGTGGAGTGCAGCAAGCAGGCTTCACTGGCTGGATTAAGTCACCACCAGTTCCCTGCTCCCCTCAGCCAAGCATTCCTTGGGCTGTCAGGAGGCACATCGTGCCACGGCTCAGGTGTGGCTGCAGGCAGGTCTCTTCTCAGAGCACGATTCCTCCCTGTGTGCTCAGGTGCTGCAAACAGGTTTTTGGGCAGCGGTGCTCCTGTGCCCATGCTCAGGTGTGTCCAAGGCACCTGCTGTCTCCCTGCTCCCCATGCCCACCCCATGGACACTGGGGGGAGGCAGCAGCCTGGCGTGAGGCAGGTCCTGCTCAGTGCTGTCTGTCTCCCAAGCTGACTGTTTTTCTTGTCATCTGACGAGGCGTAGCTGGAGCATGTCAGCCTCACCTCCTGCTGCGGCCAGGAGGCTCCGCACAGCATGGGAGGTGGCAGCTGCCATCTCTGCTGGCTGATGGCATGGGCCCTTCAGTTCCCCCATGTGCACCTCCCCATGCTGCCTCCCTGCCTGTCCCCAGCTCTGGTCCCTCGTGGTGCCCAGCTGCTGCTCCCAGTGCTGGGGGTGCAGGTAGCTCTGTTCCTTGCCTAATGGCAGGCTTTCTTTTCATTAGCTGCTGTAAACACAGGGCTCTGGCAGCACCCTGCTTTTCAGAGCCCAGGAAGATCATTTTTCCTTTTATCTATAATTTAGTGAAGTGTCAAGCCACAGAAGTTTTAATGATAGTAAGCAGCAGAGGAAATTTATTTATTCGCTGCAAAGGTGGGTTTCATTCCAGGGCTGGCTTTTTTGCACTTCCCTCACAAGAAATGTTGGCTGCTCACGTAACCTTGCTCCCAGTGTGTTCAGGCTACCTTCCCTGAGAAGCTCAGCACTACAGTTCCTGCTTGGCTCAATGGCTTTCCAACCCCTCTCCCACGCATGACACTGGGGCCAAGCAAACTGGGAAAGGAGAAGCAAGGAAAATATAGTGAGATGGGAGCATTCATGTGCTTGCTGAGGTGTAATGGGATTCACGAGTTTCCCATCTTCCTCCTGTTGCTGTGCATCTCTTGCATCTGCTTCCCAGGCCAGCCTCTGTGATGGATTTGACTGCTGAGGAAAAGCAGGGAAGGGTTTTTTTTGGGATGACACGTAGTGCTTGCCTTCTGTCAGTCTATGAAGGTGCCAGTGCTGACTGGAGATAAAAAGTGGATTGGTGTCATGGGGAGGGACCAGGGCTTCTTCCTGAGGTTCAGGAAGGCAGAGAGTGGAACTCTGGGCTGGCCAAAGAGGAGCAGGGGATGGGATGAGTCTGTGTCAGGGACAGGGGCCAGGCTGGAGAGAGAAGGTTACAACAAGGGATTGGAGCAAAGAGTCTTTAGGGAAGAAATGGAGAGCGGAAAGGGGGATGGGGTGTAGGAGAGGTGACAGGGAAATGGATCTGGAGAGGAGGGGGAGGACTGCCTGGGGTAGGGAAGAAGCACGTGTGTGTGGGAGATCTGCGGGTGGAAGCAAGTGTAAGGGAGAAATGGGTTTCCTAGGAAATACGTGGGAACTGTGCCTCTAAATTAACCAGAACCTTCCTCACCCCTTTCGATGTGGCTTTGGAGGCAATATTAGAATCTTCCTAATTATTTTTCTTGGACGAGTTTTGCTATCCTGATGATATTAATTATTCTTAAAGGTCAACAGCACTCACTTGAATCCCCTTCTGTTCTATCATGTAATCAGTTAATTAATTGGAAACCATTTAGCAGAGTCTGCTGAGAGCTTAGCCTGCCGTATGCCCTGTTGTTTTGCTATTGCTGGAGATATATATATAGTTTTGTATTTATACCCCTTCCTTCCTTCAGAGGTTCTGCAGAGCTCTTGGTACCATCCTAGTGCACCCCAGCCTCTGGGACTCCACCTTGAGTCAGGAAAATTGGGGCTCAGGCCCAGATGTTAGTTTTCTCTTTGCTAACCCCTTCGAGGTTATTCAAGGCTTATTGATTTCTGGGCATCCAAGTAGGTGGAGGTATTTGAATTTTTTTTTTAATATAAATTTAATGCAAGAGCCCTCTAACAGCTGAGATCACAGTCCTCATTCAGGAGGAAGAGGGGAGGACCAGAACCTGTCCTGGAACATCTGTGCTCAATGAGCTGACATTGAGGCTCTTGTGTGGATCTTGTCCAGCTCTCCCAGTGTGTGCCTGGGCATTTGGAGTGACCTCCCAGCTGGGTGGTACCTCTGATGAGCACCTGTCCCTATTGCTTCAAGGATGTTCATAGAATAATTAAAGTTGGAAAAAAAAGTCTAATATGATCAAAGTCCAATTACAGTGTACTCAGAGATGCTGGGAAATGCCCTGTGGGCATTGCTGTCCTTCCCATGCCATCCCCAAAGCTGTGCCTTGCCACAGCTCTGAGCTCTTCCCTCACGCAGGGCCATCGCGTTGGCTTTGGGTTCACTGGAAACCCGTGAGCAGGAGGCATTCCCCGGTTGTTCTGTTCCCAGCTTGAAGAACAATGCAGTTTGAAGCAAACAGGGTTGGATAAACCCAGCCCCTTGCAGGAGCTGGCAGCTGGCAACCCTTGTCCTCAGCCAGCACTCATCTCCAGTATTACTTCTGCATGCCAAAGCAGGAGGAAAGCCACTGTACGGTAATATTTCGGTCTAATGGATCTGGAATTGCTGCAGTTTGGGACAGAGGAGATGAGGTGGGGGCAGTGAAGCCCTGAGGACCTCTTGGCTGCAGGAGGGCAGCTATGGGCAAAGGCTGTTGCCTGTTGCAAGTTGATTTTTCTTTTCCTTGAGCAGAAGACTGGCCAATTCTGTGGATGCTGCTGGACTCTGCCCTGCAGGGAAGCTGGCAGGCAAAGGGAAAGCAACTGCAGGGCTGACCCAGCTTTTAACCTTTCCTCAAGTCCTCTGAGAGTCCAGATGTCTTTGGAGAAGAGCAATGGAAACTGCACACAACAAGGGCGAGATGAGTGTAGTGCAGAGGGCCAGAGCCCTGCATCTGCTCTGCCTCGAAGCACAGGGGACAGTGTGACCCGCATCTGGTGACGCCTTCCCATCTGTACCGTGGGCTGAACTGAAACTGTGAGCAGCAATCAACTCTGAGGGGTGATTTGTCTCTGAACAAAGCTTCATGCAGCTGGGAGATGCCTCAGAAGAGATGACTTGGAGGGTGTGCAAGTGTCACTGGGTAGGAGATGGCCTTTTAAAATAAATGCTGGGCTGGGTTGAAGGCAGCAGCAGGACGTGGCTGCTGCACTGCAGAGGCACTGGGAGGAGAGGTGTGGGGCAAATGTGCTGCTGTGGGAGCCCCGTGACAGAGGTGTGGTGCCTTAATGCCTTCCCACTTGCTCTGCAGCTTTTGTTTTTTAATGCTTTTGTTTAAAGACCAATGCAGGAGACCAGCCCCTTCTGCCTCCCTCAGCCCTGTTTTGGTGTGAGTTTGAAAATCAGGGACCTGCAACTGAGAAATGCAGAGGGCTTGGTGGCTCCTTGCTCCAGTACCACACCTCCAGGAGCAGTGGTGTGCATGTGGAATGGCAGGGTGTCTTCTTATGTGTCACCCACCATGGTGCCTCTCTCTGGTGCAGGGTGCTCTGAGTTTGGGAAATTATTGCAGAT
Source organism: Vidua chalybeata (assembly GCF_026979565.1). Taxonomy (NCBI): domain Eukaryota; kingdom Metazoa; phylum Chordata; class Aves; order Passeriformes; family Viduidae; genus Vidua; species Vidua chalybeata. Next base: position 13,404,120 of record NC_071542.1, read on the forward strand.
TCTGACTCTAGCCCTAGAACAAGAAATAATTTGTGGGGAGTGAGATGATTGTCATGACACATGCCTTACAAGGTACAGGACTGAACCTGTGGACTGGAGAAAGGACATAGTTTTGCTGCCCAAGCACTCAAAGGAAGACTGAACCTTGAAGACTTTTTGGTTCTGCTATGTTTGGGGTCAGAAAAGCCCTGGGGGTTGCTGGGCTGTTGCTTGAGGAGCAGAACTGAGCTGTAGGTGATGCCAGACCATGGCTGAGGACCTCTGTTAATTGTCTCACTCCTCCACAGCACCAATATATGTGTCCTGGTGCTGAGCCTGCACAGGGAGCAAATCCAGGAGAACTCCTGGCAGCGATGAAGTCTCAGGCTGACCAGTCTAATGGCACATCCTGTTCTGCTCACTCTGCTTTCCGGGTATGCGAGGCTTGCACGCACTTGGCAGTGCCCAGTCCTTTTCCAGGCTGTCTCAAACGTGTCCTGCTGGGACTTGGTGCTGGCTGAGCTATTGGAGATTCCAGTCGAGTCTAGTATTTGCAGAGCCTGATTAGTGGGGAGGCCTGTCCTGCCACAGCTTCTGGGACTTGTTGGGGTAATTTTAGCACATTCATTAAGGGAGGACAGTACATTTTTTCCCCTAATGAGCAAAGCTGCTTACTAAACAGGAAGAGGAGGAAGGGGGATGGGGAAGGCAGCGAGGGTGATGGGAAGTGTAACAGTGCTTTTAGAGGTCATTGGAGTTATCTGGCAGGGATAAGCAAGCCTGAATGGAGCTGCCCCTATAGCAGCATGTGAGGCTGTGACATTCTCCTCTCCTGTGGCCACCAGCACCCAGCTAAGGCTGCAGTGAGCTGTGAGATGATGGGAGGCACCTGTTGTGCCCAAATAGCAAGGGAGTCACATGCAGTGCCACCAGCATATCCAGCACTGGGGACCACAGCTGAGGATGTGCATCTCTCCTCACATTGCTGCCAGGCACTGGCTCATGCTCCCTTAGCCCCAGCTGCTCTGGGAAGTTAATCCCTCCCAGTCAGGATTTTCATAGTGGCACCATGCTATTAAAATGTGTGAAAAACTTCTCCCATGCAGAAATAAATGTGTCAGCTTGGAAACAAGGGCAAGTGGAGGATGGAGCTGCGTGGAGGAGGGACAGGTGCACAGGGTCCCTCCCCAGCAGCAGCGTTTCTGCCATTGCATTGAGCTGAACTGCATAAAATAACTTACAGTTTAATTACAGGGGCTCCTGCTTGTTGGTGTCATTAATGAGGCAACTGGCTTAATTTAGCTGAATAAAAATGGCTTTAATAGTGGAAACACTTCTGGCTGCTGGGTAATTAAGGGAAAAGAAAAAAATGCTGTCTCCTCTTGCATTAAAGTCCACTTGTTCTGGTCTGCATGGATCTGAACCCCTCTTTGTTCCGCATCACCAATCCCTTTTTTAACCCCAGGAGCTCGTTCAGGACTCCATGGGGCACTCCACGGCCCCATCTGTCACTCATGCTGTGACAAAATGGCAAAGGTCACCTCCCCTCCTTGTCGGTCCAGCAGGGTCTTGGCAGTGCCTGCGGGAGCCGTGGGTGGGTGTGCGGGACACGGCGTGCTCCCCCCTGAAATGGAGGAGGAGGATGGAGGGAGAGAGCAGGAACTGGGATTTAGCTGTCACTCCATGGTAACAGCCTGCAGAGAGGTGCTGCTGGGACAGGAGTAGGAGCCTTGGGAGCACAGCTGCTGCAGCAGGAGGGCTGTGCAGTGGAGTTGAGCCTGAGCCAGGGGTGGGTTGGGTGGCTCTGCCCTGGACCTGGTCCAGGTGAGCTCTCTCCAACCTCCTCTCCCTACGCAACTCCTTTTGGAGGCAAAAAGCACCCTGGCAGCTACTTCTAGAGGCTGTCTCCATGGAAAAGAGCATCTTGTAAGTGATGGAGAAAATGTCCCATGGCAAGGAAGCACTTTGAATATGTTCCAGGAGTGCTGATGGCAGATCTGTCCTGGGAGAGACAGGCTCCTGTTCATTGCTGAGAAAAATGCAGGGAAGGCACTTTGCTTCCTTCTGCCTGTGTTTCCTTGATGTGTAATGTGCTGTATTTTGTTACAGGTGGAACTGATGCATAGGCTGTTATAAAGGTTGTCTGGCACACTGCTACAGGACTGCTTCCACTTTCCTATAATTCTGCCAGATTTTAATCGCTCAGACTGAAGTTTTCTGTTTTGGGTATCTGCTCCTGGCTGATTCTATTTTTTCTTATTTCTTTCTAGCTTCACATAAGTGCTTTCTCAAATGTTTGAAGTGGTAGAAGGGAGGTTGGGAAAAAGCTGTTTTGTTCAAGCTAGAAAAATGCTGGTGATGCTGCTGTTACAGAACATTTGCATCCTCCTTTTGTGGAAGGAAAGAAATCTTGTCAAAGGGCAGATTTTGCTTGGAAGACTTGGTTTTGCTCAGGGACATTTTAGGTCAGCAGAATGGCTCTTGGTCCAGTTGGTCCAGTTGGAGGGGAGAAGTTTTGCAAAGGATGTTCAGGAATGAGTAAGGGAGAGGAGTATCAGCTCTTCTTGGGACACTGCTGTTGGTGTGGGAGGGTGCAAAAGTGGGGATGATCATAGGAAATTTGGGCATGGACAAGGAAATTGAGGCTAAGAAATACTTGGGAGTAGTTGGAGAGCAATGAGTAGTGCGATTCAGCCAGCTAGGAGGGAAAAGGAAATGGGTCAGGGAGGAGAGAAGCTGGCACTGCCCAACCACAGCATTGGATGATGGGGCTCTTGTCACACCTGTAACAGGGATTTGGAGGTGGCAACAGGCTTGGAAATGCTGCAGGAAGGCAGAATGGGCCTTTGAGAGGCCTTGATTTGGAGCTGTGAGAGGACTAGTTCTGGACGTGAGTACCTTGATTTTCCCCAAACCTCCCCATTTATGCTGTACAGAACACTGGGAAACTTGGTGTGTGCAGCTGAGGTTTGTGACTGTGAGGAACCTTGCAAACACCAAACAGGAGTTACAAAGTGCTGGAGCTCAGAGCCTTACCTGTGGAGCCATAATCTAATCTCCTTCTGTGCATGCACTGTGATTCCATCTCTAATTACAGAATCACATGCTCCCTTCCCCAGGAAACCTGTCCCATCCAGCATGTGGGGTGGATCTGTTCTGGGGAGAAATCACTGCTGTGCAGTGAAGTTTTTCTGGAGGAGCTCTATTTTCTGCGGCACAAGTCAGTAGCTGTACCCTTTTGTATGTGGAATCCCAGTGCTGTCATCGCTGACCTTTGGAGTTTTTGTGACCGAAGTGGTGTATTTTTAATGTGTGTTTGTGTGCAGCTCCTTTCGGTCTCTGTGCTGAAGTCTGTCTCTGAGCCTGAGGAAGGACCTTTGTGATGTTTTGGAGTACCCAAGGTGTCTGTTTCCAGTGACAGACATGCTCCTCCCTGTGTGTGTCCAGGCTGATCTGAAATGGAGCCGTGGGTGTGTGTCCCCCTGACCAGCCCTGCAGAAGTTGATGGTCAGGTCAGATCAAACCCTGGCTTTGCCCTTTAAGAACAAAGTCTCTGACCAGATGTGTGCAAGGGAAGAGCCATCTCCTCTGTCCCTAATGCTTGCTGTGGGTTATTGTCTGGGGAGGGAGGAGGAGGTAGGAGTTGGTTTCCAGGCACTGTGGGAGTTGAGAAGCGGAGCACATCTGCCTGGCAAAGCCCCTTGCATTAGTGAGGATGTATCCTTTCTCCATCTCTGTGTCCTAAATTGTAATAACACGATCATGCTATTTTTGATTCCCTTATTTGCGTGGAAAGCCTGTTGTTTTTTCTCTTCTCTTTCAGAATCCAATTTTCTCTTGACATTTCTGCCTAATGTAGCAAAACATGACCTTTGAGAAAGGACATTCCAGCGAGATTCACTCCCTCCTCTGCATTTCTGCCTCTCTCCCACATCTTGCTGTCTCTCATGCATCCCCTTTACGCTTCCTTCTTCTCCCTGGGCTGGGGGAGGGAGTTTACTGTCTCACTTTTCAGTAACAGTGAGTTGCTCCTTCCCCTCCCACTTTTCATCTGTCTTTGCAAAATTTCCAGGTGGTCAGTGCTCTGGGGTGGATAAAGGAGGGAGTCTTGTAATATTTTTCTTCCCCCCTGCTTAGCTTTACCTGCCATTTTTGCCACCTTTATCAGAGGCTGGAAGCAGTTTGTCTACAGACGTGGGAATGGTGGGATCACAGTCATGTGAAATGAGGTACCTGTGGTTTGCTGTGGTTCCCACAGCGGGATAGTCTGATGTGAAGCAGAGCCAGAATTTAAAAAGGCAGTACTGTGCCATCATTGTGTTTGGGCTTGTTCTCGTGCCAGGCTCGTGGAGAGCCTTTGGGACAATGCTTTGCTGTGTGAGCAGCTTCCCCTCTCCTAATTGCAGAGTTCTATGCAGGTGGGACAGGACCAGAATTGCTTTTCCCTTGCTGAAACCCAATGTAAGGGAAGAAATGAATCTGCCATCCCAAATCCTCGTGCATCAGACCTGTGCCAGCAGGAGCCATTCAGGAGTTTGCTCTCTTGGTTTTAGCACTTCTTTGCAAATCAAATAGGGTTTGGGGACTGAGCCCTGCACAACTGGACTGCCTTGGGTCTTACCTTCCATTTGGCCATCCCAGAGCTGAATGAACCTCAGGTGATTGATGCCTCTGGCTCTTCATTGCTCTTCCCCGTGGGTCAGGCTGAGACAGAGGGGCTGCCCTGCCTGCCTGTGGCTCACAGCAGGGATGGATTTGGGGAAGGATGGATTTGGTGAGGCAGCGCCTCCTGTGTGATCTGGAGGCCAGCAAAGAGATTGGACATTTGTGGTTCTCCCAGAACTTGTGATCACCCGTTCCTCTGCTCACTCACCCATGGGTTGGTCACTTGGTTGGTGGCTCTCAGGCTGACCAGGTGTCCCTGGGAAGGCTGGCCAGAACAGAACGTGTTTCATTACCATCCTTTTGGGCTGTTAGAAACCAGGGGCTGTTCTCCTTCTGCTCACCCTGCTCCAGACACATTTCTTCCTCTTGTTTTTATTAATTCAGTTCCTTTTACATTCTTTCATCCTCTCTGGCTTTCAGCTAAAGAGAAGATGTCTGCTGGGTTGCAAAGCTCTCCCAGGTAGATGAGATTTATGTTTTTGCAAGTTTGGGCAGATGGAGAGAGGGATGGGGAGCTGTTGGCTGCTGTAGCAGGGGTACCCCTGGGTGCAAGCAGCACACAGCCATTCTGGGACACCTGGAATGCACAGCTACTGCAGATCATGTGATAACACCTTGGGTAATCATCGTGCTGTCATTTGAACCTGGCTGTTACTATTTTTAACGTGAGGTTTGTGCTTAATTTTTTGTTCAAGTTCTGAAATTAGACTTGTTCTTTTTGCTGATGGTTGGTTGAGCTCCAGATTCATGGGCAAGAATCAGATATTGGATTTTTTTTTCCTTAACATTGCAGCAGGATATAAATCGTTTTTCCCCCTTTAAAAAGAAAAAAAAAAAGAGAAACTTTAATTTGAGTTTGTCCTCATTAAAATCTCTCATTATGGAATCTGAACTTGGTTTCTAAACTGCTTGACAGCCTCCCCATCGAGGAGCTCTGTGGAGGTGGTAGGGCCATGTGCAGGAAGAATTATTTACAGTGACTACTTTATATTTTTTTCTTTCCCTTAATTTTCAGAGACCTCTCCGGGAACCGGCTCACCACTCTGTCATGGCAACTCTTCCAGACACTGCGACTCTTTGAACTGTAAGTCCCACCCTGGGGGTATCTCCTGGGAAAAGACAGGAGTCTGAGAGGAGGAACGATTTCCAAATAGAGTTATTTTGAAGCCAGCAAATAATTACCTAAAACTCCAGTGGGCAGCAACATCCTTGGGAAGCTTTCCTGGGTATGGGAGCACCAGAGCAGAACTGCTTCTCTTTTAACTTCACAGCAGCTGGCTAATTAATGTCGGGATGATGAACAAGTCATGCTTGGAGTAGTAAATGGTTGACTAACTCTGGGAGCACATTAGAAATACTTACTAGGCCAGATTTTGAGTGAATCTCTTCAAACACTTGCTCTCATCTGTTGCAGGGTAGGGCTAAGTGCTCTTCTTTAGTTGGTGCACATGCTTTACAAGACACCCCTGCTTTTTAGGCCCATGATTCTCTTTCTCTCTAGCAATGGAGACACCTCCCAGCTCTGATGTGGGAGATGATGAGATAGTTGTGTCTCCTGGGGCACTGGTGGCCTTCAGCCTGCTGAATTATTGATAGAGCATTCAGCATCGTGCTTGAAGAATAAGTGGACACGAAATCAATGGAACGTTGCCCTGATGACCTGTTTTGTTGAATTTTAGGAATAGTTGTTTGGTGGGTATAAAAAAATATATATGTAGGATTTGTCCCAGAGGATCCTGGGAAGCTCCATTCATCCTCACTGATGATCAATAGAGCTGTAAGCTAGAAGTGACTTATGAAAGAATAAAGACAGTCTTTCAAGTGGGAGTAAGTGTGTTATCACTGGTGTTACTGCAGTGTATTTTATTTCTGTCAAATTGTTAAATGAAAAATACTAATAGTGATATTAGAAAATGGAGAAACGCCCTTCTAATGGGGAAATTTGGCTTGCAGAGCTAAAATGCTGAATTCAGAATTTGTCTCCTTGCTGATTACAGCTCTAAATATTTTTCAAGCCTGGCTCGGGTTTCAAGTTTAATAGCATGAGTCATTTGTATTCTTAGACCTTTACTTATTGTCATTGCACTGTCTGGCAAAACTCAGATTGATGGCTGTTACCCAAGAGAGACCCAAGTGTGGAGGAGCAAATGGGACTGCAGTCCTGAACTGGAGGCACTCGCAGGGCCTGGGGTAATGGTGAGCCTGCAGATTAATGGGAATACTTCCAAAGGGGCTCGTTTTTATGTGCTTTTGCTTCATTTGGTCATATTTTGTTTCTTCGGGCACATCCCAGGTCTGCCAGCTCCAGCTGGGCTCAAAAGACCAGTGCCCAGCACAAAGGGAATTGAGAAGCTGCTTTTTGGGCAGCAAAGGGTATTTCACCTGATGAATACATCTGTGCTGTCCTGATATGATGATCCTGGCAGGGAGTTGTGCTTGGGGTGGCTTTGGATGTTGTCAGCAGAGTCACTTGGGGCCAGCACTCTGCAGCTTGGCGAGCAGGAAGGAGCTGAATTACTTGGCTCCAGTTGGAGCTGTGCTCAGAGAAGCTTTCTTGGAGATAACAAACCCCAATGAACCAAAGAAGTGCACAAAGAAATGCGGGAGATCACAGGGCTGGTTGGTAGGAAGCCATGGGGGGGTGGGAAAGCAGAACTGATATCGTGTGTGTTGTTCGTGGTGTGTGTTGTTCGTGGTGTCCCACGGGGAGGCTTGGCATCGTGTGGGGCAGGAGCCTCAGCTGAACCTCTCCTGCTCCAGGCTGTGAAAGGGGTCTTGGCAAACAACCTCTGGCACCAGCTCCAGTGAGCAATTTAGACCTACAAATGTGCCTGCCCACAGGGACTGCCTTGCTATTGGCTGGGCTGGACTAAGAGCCTGGGCAAGTTCATTTTTTTCTAAAGAATTGCTTTAGGTGCTTTCTGACAAATGTTCCCCTCTGAGTAACTAAGGACCCTTCATCCACATAAGCACGGCTAGGATGGAGATTACCACAATAATGTGGTGAAGCTGTTCCACAAACACAACAGGAGAGGGATATTTTATTGGATGTCCACTGGGATGTCGGTTTCTAAGGGGCAGGGGGATGTGCCTGCAGTGTCCTTCCTGGGGCCATGCTGAACCTTGGAATTGTTGGAAAGAAGGCAACACAGAGGGTGTAGCCTGAGCTATGGGCTCTGAATAATCATTCACATAAAGATGTTGGAAATTAAGGTAAACTCAGTTACCTGCTGTGAGGGGGGTTGTGGTCCTGACTGCTAGAATGATGGGACCTGTTGGTGAAGAAGAGCGGATCTCCAAGTTGGGGAGAAATTACTAATGGATCCACAAAAGTGGGAAATACTGTATTTTCTTTTTTTTTAGAAATGCAGAGGATGGGTGAGTAAGAGACAGTTTTTTGGCACACTGAGCTCCAAGGAGGCTTCCAGAACCTGGGAAGGAGACGGAATACATGGCCCACATAAAGCGAGTGTGAAACACTGGTGAAAGCTAGAAAGGGAGTTGCAGATTGACATCAGGCAAGGACTTGAAATTGAGCCCAAAACTCTCTGGAAAGGGAGAAGGTGGGGAGCAGCAGAGGCTGATGCAGAGACAGCTATCCTGAGGAAGACTGAGCAGCAGCATTTGTGCACAGCAGTGGAGAGGCCAGAAGACTCCAGCGACACAGAGAAGCTGGCCAGAGTCTCTTCTCCAGAGGGCTGTGTCTGTGTGGAGGGTTGGTGGAACAAGTGGGTGCAGAGGCTCACCAGAGATGCCTTATACTGAATTCCAGTGCCCCTGTGCTATCAGGAAATCATGGATCCAGAGGAAGGAAAGTCATCCAAGCCAAAACCGTGACTTTACAACGAGGCAGCTCGGAGCAGTGGAGCATGTGGTGAGGGAAGCAGTGGGAGGATTGTCTCCAGGAGACTGTTGGGACGAGAGGAACTACAACTGAGTGTGACATGGAGATTGCCAGGGAACACGAGACCTGACAAAGCCACTCACAGTGAACAATGAGAAGTAAAGATCAGAAGAGTACTGGGCAGGTGGATGGCAACTTGGGGCTTGAAATTGCTGCTTGGCTGCATCCAAGGTGTCGCAGCCTCATGAACGCGGTAATGCTTTAAAGAAGAATTTCTTGTTCAACAGAGCTGAGATTTTTCCCTGCTGACTCACTGAAGAAAGGATGGCAAAAATGAGGCACACTTCCAGAGAGTATTATCTCTTGCTCGTTCTGGCCAGAAACAAGACTTGGAATTGTTTCCAGTAACTCCAGCCCTAATTCCCATGGCATGGGCTGACCTTGACCAGCAGGGCTCAGGCTAATGAGTGCACAACTCTCCTAAGTCTGAAGCTGAGTGTGTGCAGGGAAGCATCTGACACAAGCAACAGCTCAAAAATGTTGGACTTAGAGCCTTTCTTATCCAGAAGTCACAGCTGGTTTCCTCTGTCATGTCCTTGGCTTCCTTTGTCATATCCTCAGAGAGCTTAGAGCTGACATTTCAAGAAATTCCTTCCCGGAAAGACCTAAGACTCTGGATCCAATTACGTCTTTGGTTGTATAAAACCTTGTAGTCCTGAACATCTTGCTGCTCTGCCCGACCCATCAGCATTTCTAATACCTGCAGTCCCTGCCAAGTTGCCCTGCAGTACATTTCTGCAATGCTACAGCAAGAGGCTTTGGTGGGGATGGGGCACAGCAGCATTTCTGTTAATGTTATGAGTCCAACTTAACATGGTCCGTGCCTCCAGCTTTGAAACTTGTCACCACTGGTAGTCCCAGTAATAGAGCTGTGGCCAGAGAGTGGCTCTGCTCTCTGTATTAGCTGAGCCAGCTGTCAGACAGCACATACCACTCCCTGTCCCAGTCCTTCCCTTTCTATCCCAGACCCTTCTGGCAGGGGTTCAGAAATAACAGTTTTGGTTGGACCACCAAGAGAAACCCTGGTTCTGGGAAATTAATAGGAATAAAAGAATTAGATTTTGTTCTCTCTCTGCTGCGTGCTCTTTGCTTCTCAAGCTTAGGGAAGTGGCCTCAGTCCCAAGGTAGGAAGAGCGTTTTAATTGTAAGAGCATGAAACCTTGGCGGGAATTTTATGTGAATTGAAACAGACAGGAGAAGTGTGGCAAGGATCTCTGCTGCCCTCTGAGAGGTTTTAGCTGCAGACAGCTTTGCTTTAGCTGATGAGTGGGGAGGCATGGGACAGGGCATGTGTCTCATTTAGCTGCCTAGTCTGGAAAAAAACTGCTTGTGTGTGTGAAGTTCCTGTCTGTTCCAGAACACATTGGAGTGTTGATGGCATCTGTCTCCCACACTGGTCCACCCTGGTGAAGGCTGTCCAGGCAGTTTTGGGAGACAGTGGATGCAGTTCTCTGCAGGGAGCAAAGCTGGGCTCAACCAGGCACCAGCAGTATCAGTTTTGTTGACGAGTTGACTTGATGCCTGCATGGGTCTAGGGTTTCAGTTTTGATGGGTCATTGTCCCATCAAATGGCAGCTCATGGCATGATTCCCACAATTTTCCTCTTTCCCAAACATAGTGTGCCTGTTTAGGGAAGGGTTTATGCCCTGAGTACACCCTACTATCACTCTCTGCTTGTGGTGCTGGTGGATGTCTCAGGTGCAGGTTCAGTCCCTTTTTGGATGAACTCCTTGAGTGACAGGACAGCTCTGCTTGTGCAGAGAGCCCAGCTCCCTTGCAGCTATGATATTTGCTATTTCTCACAGGCATTTTCTGTTTTAAGGAGGGCTGGAGAAGGTGTGGGGGTGTGCACAGCTCCTGAGTGCCTGCAGCCAAGCACAACTTGGCAACAATTTCAGCCTGCGTGCAAAAATGCCCTTTGGGTTTGTTTGTTCATTCCAGGAGTAAGTTGTGTTGGATGTGTCCCACAAAAGGCCCCTTGCCTTAATTCTCACTGGGGTGCTGCTGCACCCTTGGTCTGCAGCACGTGGCAGTGTGCTCTGGTCCAACAATGTGTTTTGTCCAAAGGGCACCCTGTGGCCCCCAAGGTGCTTCTTCTTGCAGGAAGAGAAGGTGCATTTATGTCCACAAGCAGAGGGTTGTAGGTAATGGAGGTGTGTTACAGAAGAGTGAGAGGAAGAGTTGAAAGCAGCTGCATCTCCTAATGGTCCCTGCAAGGGAAGGGGTCTGAGGAGAGAATTGAAAGTCCAGGTTTTTGGGTGGGTTTAGGATAATGTGAGTGTGGAATTCCCTATGCACCTCTCTGGGGAGCTGGCTGGCATGGCAAGGCAGGCACCAGACAAGGAGGAAAGGATATTTTCTGCATGTTAGGACTGCTTTAGCAATGCATGTTAGGGACAATAGGTGCACACATGTACCCTTTCTATCCAAAGAGCTGTGCCAGCTGCCCATGGCACTCAGCACATCCAGCCCCTGATGGGAGTTAATTTGTGCAAAAGCCCCTCTGGGGGTCTTGATTAGAGCGAGTTACACTGCTGGTGTTGGGGCAGGCTGTGGGGAAGTTCTGCCCTGAAGCTCGTGGCTCCTGTATTATTCATGGCCCTTCATGAATTAACAATGGACCGGGAAAGCTGCTGTCTATTACTTACAGAGCTGCCCTTAAGTGCTAGGACAGCAGCTCTCCCAGCAGCCTCGTTTTGTGAGGATATTTGCAGCAGAGCAGAATTTCTCCCCCATTGCATCTGAGCTCCCCCAGCTCCCTGCCAGGTCCCAGAGTACATCCCCAGTTACCTGACCTGCCCTTACCCACTTGCCATCCCATGTCCTGTTGGCATCAGTAATTCTGGGGGCTCCTGAGAGGGAGATTCATAGCTGTGTAGAAGAGGATGTAAAGCCTGTGCAAAGCCCTGGCAGTACCTGTCAGAGCACGCAGGGAGTGTCTCATCACTCAAATCACTGCGCTAATCTGCTCTGGTCTGTTAAATTTAGTGCTTTGGCCTTTGAGTTGCTTGTCTGAGCCTTGTACCTGTGTCACAGAGGTTTATGTGCTTTTGGTGGGAAAGAAATGAACTAATGAAAAGCCACAGAGTGAAGCTTAACTCAGTGTTTGCTCTGAAAAAAAAGGTCAGATGACATCTTGATGTATTTGAAAATGCAAAGTGGCATCATCAGGGTTCTGATTAAGGAACCCTGGATGCTACCAGAAGACCCCTTCAGTTCTTCCTTTTGCAGCACTGTATTGACAAAACAGCAGCTGCAGATGTTTGGAAGGTTGTTTCCAAATCCTGTTAGTCGGTGAAATTAATTTTGTAAAAGCAAGCATGAATTTTGCAGTAACATGTGGTACAGAGCAGGAAAAAAGCTTTCCCCTGTATGATGGGGGGATCTAGATATCACATGAAACAATGGTTTGACCTTTGGAGGTACCCTTCTGCTTTGGGGGGTGACTGAGCTTATCTTTGGCATTACTGGCTCTACTGATCCCAACTTTCTTTGCTTTACAGTTGTATGGGGCGATATTTTGTTTGTTCAGGTTGTAACTCCTAGCTTTGCTCAAATTATTGCAGCCAGCCTTGGTAGCTCAGTCCTGACTGAGCACTGGGCTATTCTCCCTGCTGGGACTTGGCCTTCTTTCATGCCCACAGACAACTGCAGAGCTTTAAAAATGTAAATGAAATGGTTAATAGGTTGGAAAATCAATTATAATAAACATTCCTGGTATATAAACTATGTGTAAGTGTGGTTTAAATGAAGTACATTAAAGGCAGTGCTTTTCTCCATTTCTCCTGGCCAGGTCAGCAGGGTCTCGGTACAGTGCTGATTGATTTGATTAAAATGCATGTTCCCCTGCACATTAGCTTGTGTTCTGGGTCACCAGGAGCCTGTGTTTGAACAAGGAACTTGGGAGAAGGGCTGCCAGCTTCTCTGAGTGCTTGTGGGGACTGTGCTTTGCCCAGCAGAGTCTAGGACCACTGCTGAAGTGGGATTTGAAGATGTAAATCAATATTTTAGGGCAGTAGAGAGCTGTCTGCTCCTTTGCTGAGGGGTGACTCCTTTGGGTGTCTGGGTGACAGTGGGGCCAAGCCACAGCACTGCAGATCTTGTGGTGAGAGACAGTGACTGCATCTGTGTGCTGTCCTGGGAGATGCAAAACCTTGTGTGCACTCATGAAGGAGACTGTGTGAACGCATGGATGTGTGACTGTGGCAGGGGCAGCAATAATAAGTGCCAGAAGACCCCAGGAGGATAACGCAGAGAAGGTTCTACTTTAGCTCTTACACATGCATGGTGGCTGTCCTCCTTGGGGGTCCCAGAGCCAGGTGACAGCTCTGCTCATCCTTCCCCGTCCCACCATCCTCTCTCACCTCTCTCTGCCCGCAGGAGACTAGAGAGGAACCTTTTTAACTGCAGCTGCGACATCCGCTGGATCCAGCTCTGGCAGGAGAAGAGCGAGGCAAACCTGCAGTACCAGGATCTCTACTGCATGACCATGGATGCAGCCATCATCACTTTGAAGGAGATGAACATCACCCAGTGTGGTAAGGATCCCTGGGCTGGACACGAGGGAGGCTAGGAGGAATTCCTGTCCAATCCAGCACCTCAGGTTCAGGAACATGATGTAGCAGGATCTTACCATGTGGTTGAGAACAAGGAGGTTGAAGCTGGCTGGGATAGTTTGTAGATTAAAAATAGACTATCTGGGTAAATGTGAGGCTGCTATTAATGTGCATATGAAAGATATTGGGTGATTTGGGGCATTTTCTTCACTGCAATGCTGCTGCTTGTCAAAGTGTCTGTAGTGAGTCTGTGTGATGTCTTGAAAAGAGCTGTTTCATGTAGATTTTCCTGTGCCTAACGAATCCTAGAAGCAGCATATTGTTAAAAGACCCTGACACAGAATCTTTTATAATTACTCTGTCTCTATTCATTTTCTTTTGTTTTATTTTTCAATTGAAATCCCATATCTGTAGGGAAGAGCCAGAAGTGACTTTATATCTCTTTCTATTTCCTGCTGATGTTTAAAAGAGTCCAGCGGCCCCAGGAGCAACATGAGGCATGTTCAATAGTTATCCCTTTTTCCTTCACCTTGTTCACACATCAACTGCCTGTTTGGTGTCAGGTTTTGCTCTGCTATTGCTATTACTGGAAAGCATCCCTTGCAGAGTAAGGAAAAAGAGATGTACCTTCCACAGAGCAATTAAATTGTCTGTACACAAGCAGCTGTCAAACTCACAAGCTGAAAAAAGGAGGAAAACCAGATTTTTTTTTTTTTAATATAATCATCCTCTGTACTAGGGATTTGGGCTTGTTACTTGTAGCAGTAGTAGACAAACAGCACAGACGTTTGAATTTGCATGACTTGGTTTTTTTGTTGTTTTGTTGGTTAGGTTTTTTTTTCCAAGTTCACCCTGTCCCTTTAAGCTCTGGAAATTGGCCAAAATGTGCCTTTGTGTGGATGAACTAAAAAGATTTGAGAGTGCTGTAATTTCCGCCCCACATGGGATGAATAAGCTGCAAGGATTAAACAGCAACCAAAAAAATCCTTAGGGATCAGGGACAAGAGGAGAGATGGCTCCATCAGTGGTGGCATTAGACTGCAGGGGACAGCAGGGTGCTGATTTGGGAGCAAAAATGTGCTGGTGTGCAGCGTAAGCATCTCCTCTGACCATGCAAATTCCTGGAAGGGTAGGGAGCCACAGTGGTCTGCTTTCCTCAAGAGGAATCTTTCTGTTCAAACTTTAAGACTCCAGGGATGTTGATTTATCCTTGTCCTTTGTGCTGAGGGCGGGCATGGCTAGGTGTGGCCATGTTTGATACCAGCTCAGCCTGGAGAAGACCATACATTGTCCTTCCCATCTCCCTCTCCACTATTCCTGCCACCTATGCAGCTTTGCCAGTTTTTGACTGCTGCTTGCTTTCTTCTGACATCACCCTAATCAGTACAATGCTCCTTCCTTCCTGCTGCCACTCTCTGATGGCCATGAAAGGGTGTGTGTGTCCTCATCCATGACTTTGCCTTGGCACGATGGATGCTGCTGCTCTGTGGTGGGATGGGACCAATGGTCAGTTCCTCCTGCCCTGCTTACTCAATTTGCCTCTGAAAACTTCCCCTATTCAAGAAGACTCTTTGGCCTTCTTGCAACCAGCACTGTCTTGTTTCACATCACAAGGATATTTGGTGCCTGTGGCAGCAAGCAAGGGACTGGTGTAAATCAGAGCCACCATAAATCAGTGAATCCCTCTGCTACCACCGAGGAAGAACAAAGGCACCTTCTATTAGGAGAGCTGCAGTTAATATGAGGACACATCCTTGGTCATCTTTTCTTGATTGTTATAAATTAGAGGGACACTTTCTTCACCTGGAATGCTGAGTGCTCTGTGCCTTGTCCCTGGGGGTGGAGATGCCTTGGATCCTCTCCCAGTACAAACAGTTTTCTCATCCCAGGTGACTGCCCTCGTGAGCAGCTTCTGTGGGAGTAGAGAGATGGGTATGAGGGTTGTGTGAGAGGAAGAGTGGCCAGAACCGGACAGCAGCTTTTGGATTCAAAGCTAATGAGAGGGTCTGCTCAGCTGGCACATCTCTAGTGCCCGCATTTTCCCCTGTCTCCAACACCCCTCCTTTTCTTGGTAGGGCAAGGCCATTCTGTTGCCTCATGCTACTCATCTCGGGGTGCTGGAGGCTGATTTGGAAAGCAGCTTGGTGGGATCTGGGTCCACACACTTCCTGTGGCTGGCTGTAGAAAATTCTGCCCCACACCTGAGCAGTTTTTTTTTGGCTCCTCTAGACCTCCCTGAGATCAGTGTGAGCCACGTGAACCTGACGGTGCGGGAAGGGGAGAACGCCGTCATCACCTGCAATGGCTCAGGATCGCCGCTGCCGGACGTGGACTGGACAGTGGCTGAACTCCACTCCATCAACACCCACCAGGTAGGGGCTGCGACACCTCAGTGCTGCCTGTGCCCAGTGTGGCAAGAGCAGAGTGGCCCCCACGGTTTCCCAGGTCCGTGCATGCAGGGCAGAGAGTCAGGTAGATGGTATGAGAAAAGAGAAATTGTTGTATCCAAAGGAAAGCTGAAGCCATGCTCTGTCCACGTGAGAAGCTGGGGGCTTCCAGAAGGGAGCAAAACATTTCCTCTGTATGGCCAGAAAGTGAAGATGAGAGAGCCTCAGTGCTCCCTGATTGAATTAACTCATGTGTCCTCTGATGGAACTCCAGTGAAACTACCTGTTTGCAACAGCTATAGTAAGATTTTCTAGAGGCTGGCTGTGTTTATCAGTGCTACAATGCCATGGCTCTCCCCTTCCTTGTATTTCGTCTTACAAGATGTGGTGTGTTTGATCAGGTGAGGAAATACCTCCCTTCACCCAGATCCCAGCTGTCTTTGGATTTTGGAGACCTCCTCACACAGAAACTGTCATCCTCCTTTTCTGGGGGTGGTAGAGGGGAGGAAAGGGGCCACCAGATACCAATTTCTGTCTGTATTTCTCTCTGGGTTTTTTAGACCAACCTCAACTGGACCAATGTTCATGCCATCAACTTGACCTTGGTGAATGTCACCAGCGAGGACAATGGATTCCTGCTTACCTGCATTGCTGAGAACGTGGTGGGGATGAGCAATGCCAGTGTGCTGCTCACTGTCTACTGTAAGTACCAGCGGAGTGACCTTGTCCATACAGAGCCCGGAGGGGCTGCCCTGGGAGCTGTTTGAATGCACGGCCACTTGCTACTTGTGTTGTACTGGTTTTGTGGGTGAGGATTAGGAGGAGCTGAGCACAGTGAGCTGGACGTGGATCCTCACACAGCTCTCCCTCTCAAATGTCAATAATTTTGCTTTCCTGATGCCTCCATTGATCCAGAAATGAGCACAAGAGCAGGGAAGGAACAGCAGTGTCACAGTGGTGGGAGTTTCCTGCCTGTGTCTTGGAAGATTCAACAGACTAAAGGAAAGCCATACAGGGAGTAAAAATCTCTTAACAAAAGCAAAGTTTCTTTCCTGTTGCTACGTGAGAGGTTCAATGGCACCCTTGCTAAAGACAGTTTAAAACTTGACACTAATTTCAGGGATGTTAGGACTTCCTCTCGGGTCAGATCCTACAAAGTTAAACTGCAAATGTCATATAAATGTGCATGTATCAAATTTGAACTATTCACTTTTATCTGCAAGTAGCTCAACTTTCTTTGTGCTTTCTAATATAACAAAACCCTGACCTTAAAAGGAAGTTTACACAGCTTTGTGGTCTCAAGCAGCTGAGATTTGCTATGTTTTGCTGTGTCTGTAATATTTGCCCTTACTCTGTAGTTTGAAAACGTCCCCCACCTCAACCTTGACATGTAGAGCAGAGACCCTTGTGGGATTCTGGCTACTCTTGGTCAACCCATTCATGCTGTGTGATGCTTTACTACTTTCATCTTCCTTCCAATAAGTGCTATTGATGGATTGAAGGATGGAGGTAATTAAAGTTCAGCCCAGCTCAGAGATGACTGGTCAGCAGATAGGTGTTTTTTGCATGGAGTTTAAGCATCTGTTCCTCCACCCCTTAAACAGCACTATGCCCATGCCTATTTTCACCCGTGAAATCCTCTAAGCTGCTGACAGTTTCTGCTACCCTTGCTCTTGTTGAACAGAGCCATCGCTCAGGCTGTAATTTTACACTGAAAAGATCTGGGTTTGTGCATGTAGGTGGCTGCCTGTTTTGAATCCCCTTGCCAGGAAGATGTGAACAAGCCACATGCGGGCTTGCGAACGAAAGAGGGTGGCTGGGACACGACTGTGTGGTTCAGGGTAGATGGGCTCTGGTGGGAGAATTTTGCTGAGCTCCAACCAGCTTTGCACCTTTTTCTCCTTTGTCAGCCTCACTGACTTAAAAATTCACTGTCTTTTTTCATAAAGATGGGTCAAATTTGGTATGTTGGTTTTCTTCCTCGTGGATGCCAAATGGATTGTCTTTGCAGCTGGATGGTAGCAGGAAAAGGAGAGTTTTAGGGAAAACATAAATCATTGTGTCATGTATCTTTGCACAAAACTTGTTCTTCTGGTTAAGACCTTGCCAGCCTTGGGGTTTGGGACCTTAGGTGTAGGTGTTGTAAATGGGGTTTCAGAAGCTATAGCAGAGCAACATTTGAATGCTTGGTGTGTCCCAAGGGGAAGACAATGCATATGCAATAAATTGCAGGTGGAGTTTCTGCTTTTCTTATCCCTCTCCCACTCTACTCCCTCTAATTAAAACACCCCTGGAGGCTGTTCGGCGAGTGAGATCTCCTTTGGGATATTCAGGCAGTCAAAGCCCCCAAGGACAGACAGTCTCTGAGGGATGTTTGCTTCCACAGCTATGCAATCCAGAATTGCTCAGTGTGACTGGAGACCTCCCATGGGCACCTTGCACATCTGTAATGTAATGTAACAGTGCTACGTCACTGTGTTCTCCTTAATGGGGACAGGCAGTCTCCCTGGGATCCCCTGGGGGAAAGAGAGCAGCAGTAGATGTGTGGACAGGACAGTTTAAGCTTAATTGTATCTGGGCTGGTGAAATTTCCATCCCTGTCTTTTATTTATACCCCTGTTTGGAAGGCCAAGAGGCCTGGCCGTGGCTCAGACCCTCCTTTGAGGGAGGGTGGAGTGGTTCTCATGACAGCGCTGCTTCTTTACAGACATCCATGGGAAGAGTAGAAGGAACAAGTGATTTTGGAGGTTTTCAATGCTCTTGGTTTCCGTGGTGCACAGAGTGGTGACGTTGGGTGGAGGTTGCTGTGAGCCTGCCATGTTTCTCTCTGCTAGATCCCCCTCGCATCCTTACCCTGGAGGAGCCGGTGCTACACATGGACCACTGCATTGCATTTGCAGTGCATGGGAACCCAGCTCCCACCCTTCACTGGCTGCACAACGGCCAGGTCCTCCGGGAGACAGAGATCATCCGCATGGAGTTTTACCAACAGGGGGAAGTGTCTGAGGGTTGTCTGCTCTTCAACAAACCCACTCACTACAACAATGGCAACTACACGATTGTGGCTACCAACCAGCTGGGCTCTGCCAACCAAACTATCAAAGGACACTTCCTTGAAAAGCCTTTTCCAGGTAGGATATTCAGTTTATCTCATCAGGGCTCCTTGCAATCCCAAGGTCTTACTATGGCCCTGCCAGGAATCCTTGCACCTCAACAAGGCCTTGACAACCCAAGTTGGTTTTGTCTGAACATCAGGCTGGAAGAGGTGACCCCTGGCAGCCTCTTCTTCGGACCAGTATGATTTTCCTACACAAGTGTACTTTGGTGTCATATGAACTCTTTAATGCTGGGAGAGGTGCTAACTGCTTTAGATAATTTTATTTTGTAGCATATTCTGCAGGGTATTTATTTATTTATTTTAAAGTATTTTAGTAGTATTTTAAAGACCTTTAGGAATTTCCATGGGAATAGGATGTAAGTTTGGCCAATTATTTTGGGTCTCCTTTTGGGTGCCCCAAAGACGTTGCTGAATTTTTTCTAGAAAAACTGTTCTGCTTTGTGGTAGTCATAAGCTATAGAAAGGAAAATCCTTTGAAGTGATGCAGCCTGTCCCTTTGTTTCTTTTACTTCCAGCTTGCATCTGTGACATGATTAAAGCTGGATGCAGCGGTGTCAGGATTGTTTTCTTTCCAAATGCAATATGTGCAATTCCAGGATGACAGGGCTACAAAAGATGCGACAGCTCAATTAGTCACTTTGCATCAGTTTGCTGGGATTTCTTAACTGATTGCTTGGAATTCCCTGTTGCACTCCCTGGTGATTCACAGCTTAAGTGTAAAAAAAAAAAAAAAAAAAGCGTTTGAGGACATGAAGATGCATCTCTGGGAAGCACTGTAGAGACTTCTGTGGTGGCCTGTCTGCTCTGTAGGAGCAGCTTGATCTATTCCCTGGCAGTGCAACACCACACTGGCCACCATGGAGTTAAGATCTATGCTGCCTTCAGGAATGATGCCATGAGAAAGTGGCAGCTCTAAATTGGCCCCTGCAGCCCAAGAAAATTCAGCAAAATAGGGCATTTGCTAAATATAGCAAAATACCAACGGTACTCTCATTTATTATTTATATCACACCATATATGTACACAGAGTTTCCCCGCAGGTCAAATATCATAAATGCAAACCCAAATCTCTGCCTTGAAGTTCTGACAATTGAACAAATGAGCTGATATGGATGGGAGTGGAAAATGTGTATTCTGACTTCAAGGATGCTGCCCTGTTTGACTATCTGACCTATTTATGTTTCCTTCTGTCAGGGCAGAAGAGCTTATCAAATGTAGGTGGGTGAGGAGAGGTGCACAGGTTTGCAGTTTCAGCTCTGTCAGGTCCCACCTTTGTGACTCAATTTCCCCATCTGTGAAATGAGGGCAGCCCCTAGGTAGGTGCTGGACCTGGAGGAAAGGAAGGCAGATATGCTTCCCTGCTGGAGAGCTGATTTTGGAAAGGAATCTGAGCCATGCTGTGGTGTGGAAAAGCACACTGATGTTTGAAGAGCATCTTCTGTAAGAGGCTCTGGGAGAATGGGGTTCTATGAATATATGTAAAATATTGCCCTTGTGAATGCAGCTCCACCCATGGCCCATGTGCTGTTGGGTGTGGGATGCTTACTGACCCATTTCCTTTATTTCTTCTGATCCAAAGTCCCAAGCCATTCCTCACCCTGGCAGACCCTGTCAGCCCAATGCAGGATGTAATTTACTTTCCTTGAAGCTTGTTGCTTCGTCCACTACCACAGCTGGCATATACATTCACTGCAGCTGACATTTATAATTTCCCATTTGAAGGTAGATTCTTTCAGAAAATGACACACACTGAAGGTTCCCCAGCGTGGCTCTTTCAAGCCCCTTGTTGCTTAGAGCAATTCACATGTGCAAGGGCTTTGCTGTCACTACCCAGGGTGAGATTATTATTCTTAATTAATTAATGAAAGCACAGTGCCTGGAAGACTTGGTCAGCACAGAAAAGGACCTATGGCCATGTATTTTAGCATTCCCTGGTCAAAAACCTCTCATTGGTAAAAGGCCACACTCTGCTTTCTGGGCTGAGAGGAGCAAGGTGCTGTTAGAAGCTGGGGTCTGGGATATATAAGCTGCATGCCATATCTGCCTTCTCTCTGATGCTGCAGGGCAGCGGCTCCCAGGACAGATTTGTGTCATTTCCTGTAAAAATCTCATTGCATGTTGTCATTGATATCTCTGCCACAGGCTAACAACTCCTTATTTAATCCACAAAGGTTAATGTACCTGTGATGAGTGTTCAGTTCTTTGAGAACTTCTCATAGAACTCAAGCTGGCTGAAATTTCTTGGCTATTTTATATGCTTGGAAAAATAAGGTTTAATGGAAAAAAAACCTTTTTGTGCATTTCTGTTGAATTTGCTTAGTCCAGCAGAGGAAAATGGAAAGGGGAAAATGTAGAAGCAGCAAGAATTTTGAGTAGATTCTGCCTTAATAGAGAAGAAAAAGTCTCCAAATAAAATATTTTTTTTCTTCCCCCCCCGCCCCCCTTGCTAGAAAAAGCCAAGGAAAGTTACTCTTTTGCTTGACTGAAACAAAAAATATTTGTTCAGGTTTTTTCCCCTGGTTTGGAAAGCCATGTTTGTCACCTGGGGTTTGTTTTACACTCCCCTTCCAAACCTCACCCATGCTCCAGTGTGAGCATTCCAGCATCCTTCCAGGAGCCCTCTGCCAGCAAAGCTGTGTAAACTCCAGTTAATATCAGGCTCAGTTTCTTACAGGGGCGAGTGAATTGGAAGCTGACGTGATTCTCACTCTGTGTAAACTGAGTGTCACCGAGGGCTTTAGACCTCACTGTCTGGGGCCTCGGCCACCTCTGGAGCTGAAGGAGCTTTGCTGAATAGACTGGAGCAGTCAGCAGGCTGACAGCAGGGCCTGCTGTGGTTGTCTCGGGCAAGAGGCAGCTCTTGGACAGCCACAGCCTCCGTGTCCAATTCAGAAGCTATCAGCTGTTCTGAGTGGCTCATGAATAGCAGGTCACAGGGGGTCTCCTCTAACTCCTGGCCCCAAGCTGGGCTCCCCTCCATGGGAACTGGTCCTCATACTTGAAGGATTTTATCCATGGGTGCACACTGCTATGCAAGGCAAAACCTGTTTCTCTCCCCTCCACCTCCATCCTGCAGAGCCCTGTGTGTGTGTTGAGCTTTGCTTGCCTGCTGAAAGCAGGGCTGTTTACCCATCATTCAAAAGTGCTACTTGTTCTCCATTTTGGCCCCACAGTAGTATCCTTCCCCTCCTCTTTCAGCCCAAGGCTCTCCATCCTGACCTCCAGCATGTCCTGCTGGCACATGTACTGTAATTTCCAGGAACAGTTGCCCAAGAGGAAAAAATATGATTAGTTGGTTTCCTCGTCTCTTTGGGGTGGTGGAGTATGTCTGAAGTGGGTGGGGAAGGAGACCCCTCTCCCTTTGCTGTGCTGCTAACTGTGTTGCTTCTCTCTTTGTCCTTTCCACAGAGAGTACGGACAGCTTTGTCTCAAGTAAGTGTCTCCTTGCCTTTTGAATACTGTGGCTGGTTTGTTTCTGTGGTTTCATCTTCCCCTCTGTGATTTACATAGCAAGAATGAGGAAGCCAGAAGCAGGTTGATGGAGGTTGCACAAAACCCTGGCTTCCCTGTGCATGAACAAGATTGTTGGGGAGCTTGTGATCAGCTTGATAATCTCATGAGACCAGGAGATGTTCATCTGCCTCTAGTGGTTTCCCAAAGGTCCTATAAAGGAAATGATGGTTGGTTGTGGTGCAGCAAAAGGGATCTTAATTTCATGGAGGCTGGGCTGTCCCCAACATCTCTCTGGTGTGGGCTGGGATGAGAAGCAGGTCTCAATTCTGTTGTGTTTCTTCCACAGATTATTCCCTCCCCCCCCCCCCCCCCCCCCAAACACATCATACACCATAAAAAGCATTCAACTTAATGTTTGTTCAGATCAAGTTTTGCTGGAGTCAGTTGTATTTTAACCCCACTTAGCTCAGTAGATTTCTGAAAATAGGAAGAGGGCTCAAGGGTGGTGGGAGACTATTCCAGGACACCAGGCACCCAAATGTTTCTCATTTGTGAGGCTGGAACAGCATCAGCATAGTGCTGGTCTGTGTTTTCTCTGCTGATGTGCACAGGGAACTCTCTGATGGTTGATTTGTGCCTTCTCAAACAGAAACTTGCAGCCTCTTTTAGGGGTGAACTGAATCTCTTTGGGCCAGGCACTGCTGTTGGAATGTGCTGGTGCCTTGGGAGTCCCGTGGGAGCCACACTGAGGTTTCTGTCTTTGGTGTTTTGGTTTCAGTCGGTGATTATGAAGTGAGTCCCACCCCACCGATCACTGTGACCCACAAACCAGAGGAGGACACTTTTGGGGTGAGTCCTGGTCTCTTCTCTACAGAACTGCTCAGTATTTGTATTTCTCTGCTGTTTTGAGATGCTTGCAAGAGAAATCTCTTCCTTTATGACTCAAGGCAGCAATCAGAAGGATTTTGCGGCTTGTGTTGGGCAAGTAAAATACTGACACAAACCATCTGATCCTCTTGGGTCTGCAGAGTGGAACCAGGGAACCCTTTGAAAATAAGGCATCCTGTGAAGTCTCTGCTGGCAGGGTCAGGAATTCTCACTCTTAAAAAGTAGCACCCAGAGAACAAACAAACAGGCAATTGTGTGTTTTGGACTGTTATTGATCTGTTAAGCTTAGCCTGGTGAAAGACCTGGGTTTAGTTTGGTTCAATTCTGTCAATGTGTGTTTGCCCTCTCTCCTGCTGTGCAGGACATGCCTAAAATGAAAAAGGAAAGTAAGTCTAGGGCTTATCAGATCTCAGCATTGTCTTTCTTCTGCAGCATCCCAGTAGAAACAAGAAAAAAAACTGTGCATAAGTATTAAAAGAAAAAAAAATTAGCATGTTACACAATTGCTCTAATTCTGTGGAAGTTTTAAGATACTGAAATCCACGAGGTGTCAACAGAATAAGCAAAACTCAGTCCACCCTGGTTTCAGTTCTCATCTAACAGAAAATCTCCTTTAACTGAAGTGGAAGCTTTGAATAGTGAGGCTGGAGTAATAATGTGCACTGATTATTAAATATAAAGCACAGAAAAATAGCTGGGGATGAAAATAGAGTGTAAAATAAAAATTTTAAAATATTATAACAAATGTACCGAGAGCAGGGAAAAGGATTGCAAAATGAAATTACTTCTTAGTTAAATGATGTATTTTCTATTATAGCAGAATAGAGTTGTGTAAAAGGAAGCAAAGTTTAAATGCATCACAAGACCTAGTACAGAAGAATTGGACACATGCCAGAGAAATTGTTGTTTACATCAATGCAATAAAAAGTATTTTGAGCAAAGAGTTGAAGGAATAAATATTCATAAATATTAAAATAAGCCTGGGATTGTAAACCCTTTAGGGCAAGGAGGTTTTCTTTCCCTGCTTGTACACTGCCACAGTGGAACCACAGCTCCAGTGAAGGACATGGACATTGCTCTACTATAAATATTTACTAGTAAAATTACAATAAACAGGGAACTGTTAGAGGCTTTTGGAAAACTCCTTTTTACAAGGAAAAACTCCTTAATTCTACTTAATTTCTTCTGTTTTCTCTTTCTGTTCTGTTATTTTCCCTCACTCTGTCCTGAGGGATTTTTGGATGGAGGCAGAACTGTGCTCCCAGCTTTGAAGAGCTTTAGTGTTGTGATGTCATGGCAAAGATGTGATGTCAGAAATGGAGGCTTGGGCTGTGATGCAGTGAAGGGAGAGCCCAGGCATTGGAGCAGAGGTCTTTTTTCCCTGCAGATATATGGAGTGAGAGGCTGGGGAAAACTGGTGCCAGAAGAGTATCAGTGATGGGAAGATCCCAGACCTCCCAGTCCTGCAAAGAGCCTGTAACTTCTCCAGGCTGTGCCAGGGCCTGCTGCTTTAGCTTGTGCTTTCCTCCATAGCTGACATCCACAGGGGTGCAGCAGATGGTGTGAGCCTATAGAAAGGTTAAACTGGGCAAGGAGGTGCTGTATTTCTGATTTAGACTCCTAAATTCCTCTGTGTTGACTCTAAGGCTTCTTCCTTCCAGGTTTCCATAGCGGTTGGGCTGGCAGCTTTCGCTTGTGTCCTCTTGGTCGTCCTCTTTATTATGATCAACAAGTATGGCCGGCGGTCCAAGTTTGGGATGAAAGGTAGGTGCAGTTGGTTTCCCCTAGCAGGAGGCACCTTCCAGGATTGCCCAGCTCTTATAGCACATGTGGAAAGGTGTTGTGGCTTTATTCCTACAACGCAAAGCCTTCCAAAGGCAGTGCAGTCCTCTTCTGTCTGTTGAGAGAGTAAGGGAAACAAGTGAGCTGGTGGTTCTCACCTGTGTGAGCTTCTGTGGGCAGGAGTGTGGACATGTGTTCCTTCTGAGTACATAACTGCATCTACAGGTTGTCCAGGAGAGCTCTGAGTCTGCTCCCTCCAGCCCTGCATTGTGTTCAGGACAGCATGGTCTGGGTGAAATCTGTTTTATGGACTTGGTGGTGCACAGGCTTCTGCTGCACTGGCTGCAGAGCACAGGGTGTGCAGGGGGGGCAGAAGGATGTGAAATTGGTTTGAGTTCTCTTGGGAAGGCAGGTGCAGCCACTCTGTGCCTGTCTCTGAGTGGGGACTGAGATGCTGCTGTCACTTTATGTCCATACTGGGAAGGCAGTGGTGTGGAAGGTCACTTTCTGATGACTCTCTGATGAAAGGTTTTCTCCTCTGTGTCATGAATAATGACTTTAGAAATTTATTTCAAGTATCACTGATAGTGAGAAGGTGTTTGATGTTTGCCAGGCAGAACTGGTCTCTGTCCTAGGGACAGCAGCTCTGTGATGAGACAGAGCCAATGCCAGAAGTAGATAATTCTGTGCCATCTGTTTTTTGTGACTCTGCTGGTATCTCCAGTTGGGCAGTGTTGATGGTGCCCAGTGAAGGCTGAAGGAAGAGCCTTCACATGACAAAGTAGTTCCCAGCCTAACTGGTGGCTTGTGCATGCACTGTTTGAAGCCAGGCTTTGACAAACATGAGATTCTCCCAAGGCTCCCGAGTCACTGCCTATTTCCTGGCCTTGCTGTGGTCTCTGCTTCAGGGCAGGTTGATAGATTTGGGAATGTTCCTTGCACTTGCCTAGGCCTTTGTTTTCTTCACGTAGACATTTCCTGAGTGGGTCCAGATGGGATTCTGGCTGGAGTTTCTCCTATGCATCCTATGGAGATAGAAGACAGGACATTTAATTAAATAGTGACTCTTCCACACCAACTTAGGAATATTTAGTCCATATGTCCAATGATAAGAACCATCTGGTGGAGTGTACTGACTGGTGGGTGGAGTGGAGGAATGGAAGACATGGTTCCTGGGATCAATTCCCAGCTCTTCTACTGACTCACTTAGTGGCCATAGGCAATTAGCTCTCTTAACCTCTGCCTCTGCTCTAATTTCCCCATCTGTAAAACTGGGATGATGTTATGTGCTTTCTGGAGGGATTTGTCAGAACACTTTGGAAGTGCTTGGGCATGTGCCACTGATGGAGCTTTGAGAAACAAATATGAAAAGGAAAAGTAACATCTGACTCCAGTGGAAGAATCAAAGGGGAGTGAAGTGAGCCTAATGTGAGTAACAAGTCTTGGTGAACAGATGTGTGTATGTGTTTAGAGGTGTTTGGATAAGTGTGTCAGTGGATATTCTGCATTCCCAGGAACCAGAGGGGTGCCATGATGGGCCCTTGTGTGTGAAGTTTAATGGAGGCACAATTGTTTAGCTAGAAAAATCTGCTTTCCTCCTCATCATGCTGTGTTTCTTCCAATTCTGATATGCAACCACTACCCTGCAAAGTTTCTACAAGTTTTATTGGCTTTGCTTGGAGAAATGGAGTTAACAGAAGACAAATACATCTTTAAAACCAGGGAGATTATTAAGTCACAATTGTCATAGGCAGCACCATAGCCTACTCACAGTGACCAAACTCTGCTCAGTTAACTCTTGGGCAGGAGGCATCCTTTGTGGCACCCAGTGTGTTATCATTTACTAAGGAAGAAAAAAAAAAATCCAAACTCCGAGTCTTTCTGGGCAAGTGCATCCCTGATTTGGGAGCTGTTTGTTGCCAGCTGATATATTGCCACTTGTTGTTGAAATCCCAGCTTGGCAGGCCTGCAGGAGCAGACTTTTCCTGTTGATTTTGTCAGATGCAGAACATTGTGTGCTCGTGTTGGACATGTTACCTAAAGCACCTCATGAGTCTTTCTGAGTACATCTTTTTCCTTCTGCTTCTCCAAGTGTTGAGCAGATGGTTTATTTCCTAGAGAGAGGTGAGTGTGGACTGACAAAGTTGGATGTCACGTTGTGTTTGGAAGGCTCCCTGGGCCAGCCTGCTGGATTGCCCACTGGCCTTAGAACAAGGCTGACGAGTGTCCAGCTGCTTTTGTGGAAAGAAAGCCGTTGTGGCTTGAGGGATGTATGCTAGGAGAGGACTCCGAGGGGAAGGTCTGTCCACTTTTGTCTTGTTCTGGCTGGTGGCACTCCCTTGGAGCAGCGCAGCAGAGTCCTGCCAGAGCCAGGCCCGGTTACCGATGCAGCGGTGGGAAAGCCCGCGGAGCCGAGCGTGCCTCCGCCGGGCTGGAGCGCTGGCACCAACAAAAGCTCCTTTGAGAGCGGCTCTGACGCGCTGTGCTCCTCAGCTGAGCTCGCCCAGCCTGGCTCCGGGCCATCCCTCTCGCCTTCCCCTGCTCCCTCCGGAGAGGACA
Source organism: Vidua chalybeata (assembly GCF_026979565.1). Classification (NCBI taxonomy): domain Eukaryota; kingdom Metazoa; phylum Chordata; class Aves; order Passeriformes; family Viduidae; genus Vidua; species Vidua chalybeata. Next base: position 13,431,411 of record NC_071542.1, read on the forward strand.
TTCATTAACGCGGAACGGCGGAGGTCAGAGCCCCTTTCTGGCTGCCTGTTGGCTTTGGCTGCTCTGGCTGGGGGGGAACGGGGTGGGCTGAGGCAGCTGGGGGGAGACGGGAGCTCACTGGAGCTGGGGTGGTGGAGGCGGCAGGGAAATGGCAAACAAAGCTCCTTTTTTTTTTTGTGAAAAGTGGTGTTCCGTGAGCAACAGAGAGGCAGTGGAGCGAAAAGCACTGGGAAAAATGAGTGTTAAAACTGAGACTCGTTGAAGTTGCAGAAGGGTGTTGTGTATCCAGAGGAGGGGCTGGGGTGCTTTTTAAAGCCTTGTATTAGTGTGGGGAAAAGAAAAGGGTCTAAACAAGCAAGAAATTGAAATTTGGAGTCCTTTGGTTTACTCTTTGTCCCAAGGGGGTGTTTTTTTGGATGGGATAGACCATGTGGGAATAAGGAGGCCAATATCCTGCTTTCAGTTGCTACTTGCTCCAGCTCTGGGGCCAGTGTCCCACGTTCCCTGAGTGCCCACCCAAGGTGGAGAGCTTTATACCTCACCTCCTGGGGTCAGGTTTCTCACTACAACCCTTGTAAACAGTGTCTTCCAATCTAAGTTTAATCTCAGCAGATGACAGGAAATGAAATTTTGTAGTATAATAAAAAAGCCACATGCAAGTCCCAGGACTAAGAAAAATTAAATTTTGTGGAAGAGTAATAATGGCACAGAAAAGATCTGGGGCATACAAAATGTTTGGATGGCACAGTGATGGAGACTGTAAATACTTAGGTTGGTGGACTAAAATATATTCCCCTTTTACTTGATTTCTGTTACATTTGCAACTGCCTCGGGATGAAGGACGTGTACTCATGCAAATCTGTGATGTGTTCCTGGTGCTGCACAACTTCAATAAAAACCAAATGGCATTAGCTGAGATATGCAGAGAAAGGTGCTAGAGAAAATCTAGAGACAAGAGCACTTGTAGTTTTGCTGAGATTAACTGTTTTCCAGGCTCTGAGATTAAAAACTACTTCCATTGTCCAAACAAGGTTTTCTTCCTCGAGTGGAGCCAGTGCCAGCTAATGGTTCAGACTTGGTTACAGCTGGCAAAGAGTCAATTGGTTTTTTATCTGATTTCCCAAAGAAATAAGGTGTGTGATCATGCTGCCTCTCTGCACACACACAGTGTGTGTGCACAGCTCTGCCTGCCTGCATTTCCCCTTTCTGTGCTGCAGCTTCTCAATGTGCTGGCCCGTTCCACCCAGAGAAGAGGGGAAAAGGACTTACAGGTGCCTTTACAGGGATCATGGAATTAAGGGAACTTAATAGAATGACAATTCAGGTGATATCCTGCTGACAAAAACACCTCAAGGCTTTCTGGGCATTGGAGAATTCATATGGAAGCTCAGCCTTGGACAGAAAAACAGAGATCAGGCTTTCATGGGGTCTGCTGTGGTGGGTGGTGTGCACGTGTGTGCACATGCATATATATGTTTTCTTTCTGAATAAACAGAAACAGGGAGGAGGTGGGGGAGAACTGAATGAACAGTAAACAAATACTGCCCACGCTTTCTGTAACGTTTGAGGAATCCCATTGCTATCAGTTTATTTGATATTTGCTCTAATAGCCCTGATCAAAGTGCTGGCACTGCTGATGTGCCTGTGAATGTCAGAAATACTTGCAGAGCTGTTCCATTGTAATTTAGTGTTCGTTAAAAGGTACTTAAAGCAGTTGTCTATTTGATTATGATTGGGGGCCATTAACATTTTTTTCCATAAACAGATGGTTACTGTCCGCTGAGTTGATTGCAGAACAATTCCAGAGTTCTAATTCAGGAGGAGCTGCTCCTACAAAGATATCTCGGATGCCTGGCTTTTTGCTTTTGTTGATTTGGATTTTTAATTTATGTTTTTAGATTTTTTTTCTTTTTCCTCTTACATTATGTAATTATTGCTACAGGTTCAAAGGAGGGGAAATATATACATGTATATATATCAGAGCCATGATCTGCCTTTCAGATGAGGCTTAATTCTGTCCCATGTTGCCTTGGCCAAGCCTGGCTATAATCATACACTGATTTTATTTTTTTTCTCCCTGATTGATTGTTGTATAGGCATGGAGGAACCCTCTGCAGCTTGGAGAGCCTGCATATCAAGGGTTTACTGCTCAGGAGAAATCTGTGATCAGGGCCCTTTCATTCCTTCCTCCTGGGAGCCTGCCATGTAGTAGGAGCAGGAAGAAAGAGCAAAGTACTATCAATCTGGCACAGCCACAGGAGAGAAACAGCCATACATCAGCAGCCATGGCAAATTCCAGGGATTTGGGGATGTATGGCTCTCCAGAGCAATGGGCTGGAAATGGGAACTCATTGTTGCTGTGTTCTTTGAGCTAGGTGTGAGATGTGTTGAGCCCCCTGAAACATCCAAGCAGAGCTGCTGCATGGGACTGATGGAATTCAGGGGTTCTCCTTGCTGGTATCCTTCACTTTGTTTGCAAATAGCCTTGATATACTTCTACTCCTCAATATTACTTGGGTTTATTTGCTTGGGAAGTGGATTGAAAGGGCATGTGGTTTCACTGGGGCTTCCTTCTATAAATACCTGCTTATACTCTGCTGAAGTGCAAGCGGTGCTATTTTTATGTTTATTTATTTAATGCCTTCAAGGTGATAAAGCATAAAGCTCTTTGAGCTGCTGAATATTGCTTTCTATGACTGCCTGAAAGTAAGTTGTAGACTGGTGGGGCTCAGTGTCAGTCCTTTCTCCCAGGTAATAAGCAACAGGTCAAGAGGACAAGGCCTCAAGCTGCACCATGAGAAGTTTAGATTGGATATTAGGGAAAATTTCTTCATTGTCAGGGTGGTTGTGCATTGGAACTGGCTGCTCAAAGAAGGGGTGAAATCGCTGTCCCTGGAAGCATTAAAAAAACATGGATGTGGCACTTAGGGACACCTATAGTGGTAGAACTGGCAGTGTTAGGTTAATGGTTGGACTTAATGATCTTTGAGATCTTTTCCTGCTTTAACGGTTTTATGGCAAGTGTCTCCCCCTCTGCTGCACCATGCACTCTGTAACTGGTATGGTGGCAGCAAGGGACAGCTGCTATGAAGCCCTGGGCTCTGTAGCAAACCTTTGAGAGATCCCACCTGTCCCCTGAGGTGCTGTGACTGTGACAGGCTTCTGCTTCTCCTCTTTGCAAAGGCGGGTCCACTCTCACTCCAGCAGTTAAATGCTTGCACCCCTTGTCCCTCAGTTCAGGTGGTGTTGGTCTGGTGAAGGCTTGGAAGGTCACACTGGTCCCTGGTGCTGTCTGAAGGGGCAGGGAGCCACCCTTGGCTGGACAGGTGCACTGAATGATCCTGCGGGAGAAACGGTTAGCAAAAGGTCAGGATTTATTTAGACCTCGAAATAAAACATTTTCCCACTCCCAGAAGTATGAATATGTTATTTATAAAGGAAATGTAAAGTGCACTGACCAGCCATTATTTATTTTGGTTGCTGTTACAAAACCCAGGTGTCTTTTTTAGGCCACTGCTGAAAGCAGGGAAAAAAAAAAAGATCAGTGGTGTTCAGGTGACCCAAGAAGCCCCAAGGCTGCTTCACACTATATCCCTGCAGGCTCTTCCTCCCTGTGCATGACCTCCCTCACTCGGGGTGTCTGTGTTTGCTCCAGTCCCTGGCTGGGTGCTCGACCACTCACCCTGAGGGAGCCCCATGGCAGAGCTGGTGTTTGCCCAGGGCAGCTCAGCATCAGCAGGGTCTCCTCATGGACTTTCACAAACATTTCTCACATTGTGGTGTTAAAAGCTGCATGAGTGACCCTCATCTTACCTGTGATTCTGCATCAGCTGAGGTGCTGGAAAGAGATTGGCATTTATTTATTTTTTTAATGCACTTTTTTATTGAAGTGTCCCTTTTCCAGCCTCAGAGTGTGGAAAAGTGTCCCTTTAATTGAGGTGTCCCTTTTCCAGCCTCAGAGTGCTGGAGATGCTGCTCCTTGTAGCACTGTGCTGGCTTCTGCCTTTGTGTAAACCTGCAGGAGTGAGAGGGTGAGAATGAGCCATGGCTGCTTCCCTCGGACCACAGGGGTGGGAAGATGTCCTTCACCCATTTGCCATCCAGGAGCAACTGAATTGCCCCAAGTCCTCATCCAACAGCCTGCACCCATCTTTGCCACAGCTGTGAGATTGCCCAGGCTCAGTCACCTCAGCAGGCTCCCCAAAGGACCATGCAGAAGGTGCTAATCCTCACAGGGCTCCTCTCCACAGCACTGATGCTCCTGCCTGCCCTTTCCTTGCCTCCATGGCTCCAGCCTCTCTTTGCTGCTTGTTCTGATGGTGTCTGTCTGTCCTCATGTGGCTTTGCTTTAGTGAAAGATGCTGGAATGACAGCACAGAGCCAGAACAATTCTGTTGATCTCCAGAACAGGTACTACATGAAGCAGCAGGATAAGCTATTTTGTTTAAACAATAGGACTAAGTCTGATGAAGACCACCATCTCCACAAACCTTGTGTCCTGTGCACTCTCGTGTGCCTCTCTGCAGGCAGCCAAGGAGCAGACAAATGAATGCCAACTTTGATGTGGCTTTAATAAGGGGCAGGGCAGTGTTGGAAGAACCAAAGGACTTTAATTAATATTTTAGTTGTGGTTTGTACTGCACTTGTCCAGCTATTCTTTAAAAAAGATTTTGCTACTGCTAATGCTGATAAATGGTCCTCTGGGAGGATGTCCCTGTTGAGTTTATCACCACTTCCTCCTCATGACTTGCTGCAGGACCGTTGTTCATTTATGTGGTATTTAGGCAGGGATGCAGTGATCTGTCACTCTGTCCTTACACCCTGGAGCAGGAGAGCCTTGCACTTAGTCAAGGGACAGGTGAGTGTGATGTAAATGCAGGATTGGCAAGGGAAACCCTGGGCAGCTGTGAAGGCAAATGGAGAGAAGAAAAAGAAAAGTGCTGCTTGGTTTTGAATGTGCTTGAAGGAGTGCCTAGAAATTCAGAGGCAGTGGAATAACCTCCCAAGGGAATGGATAAGAGCTGTCACCTGGGCTGTTCGAGCTTTGACTAGTAAAAGCACTGGGGAAGCAAATTGTAGAGAGCACTGGAGCATCTGATGATCTAATGGGCTTGTTCCATCTCCAAGTTCTATTTCTTGTGGTGCAATAGAGAGCCTGTCTATGTCCAGGACAGTTCCAAAAACCTCCATCAGCAGCACCAGTATTTAGTATTTGTTGATGGAAGTTGGATGCTCAGGCATCTAATTTCAATCTACAACCATGCTATTAAAAATCAATGGACCAGAAGATAATGCCTGTACACAAAAGCAGCTGGGTAGTATTTTGTGCACAGGAGAAATAAATCACATTTGGAGTCTCATATTTTGTGTCTGAGGCACAAGGGTTATAATCCAGCTTCTGGTTGGGACAGTGGTCCTCAATTTAAGCCATGGCCTTGGATAATGCAGTAGAATAGAGGGATAGTCTGTTACCCTGAACCTGTCTTGTGGCACAGGAAAGGGACTCAGGAAGTCACTCAAACTGGCCACAGGTCTTTCTTTGGACTCTGTATATGAGACACGGCTGCTGCCAGGGTGGTTGAGGGGCAGCAAGCTGAGAATGATGCCCAGTACACCCCCAAAAACTCATCCCAGCCTCGTCATCAGCTGCCATGTGCTCTGCTCCACACCTGGGCTGTGTTGCAGCATCTCCCTTCTGCTCTCAGCCCTGTGGCAGGAGAAGGACTTGCAGCTGGGCATCTTCTGTGTTTCACAGCCCCTTTGCTCTCTTTATCTGCTGGAGCCTGGTAGCTCCAGAAAAACTTTACTTCGTTGCTTTCGTCCTGCACCCACAGGAGTTACCAGCCTCTTCTGGAAGGGACTGTTTCATGTGAGGACCCTCATGCTGCAGCCCAGCATCCCATGCACCTTGGTGTTGGGGAGGTTTTGTGACTCTGCTGGCTGCCCTTGGATCTTGCTGAAAGACCTGACTTCATGACCAGCAAGGGGTTTTCCCTACCAAAAAAATGAGAAAGCCATGTTGGATCAGATGCCCATTTAGAAGCAGTCTCTGGGCAGGTGGTTTTGCCACATCTGCCTTCGATGTCATTCAGACTAAAGTAATGCACAGCTTCAAAAACTGCAGAGGGTGAAAAACCATACAGTTACAGCAAAGAAAATGGATATGTCTGCTTGGATTTTGGATTAAAAACTCTCTGGCTTGCTTCTCATTCCATGTGAACAACCTGTAAGGACCTCCATCTCCATCTTCTCTCCATGCCAGCTCATGCTTCATCCTCCCCAGCAACCTACAAGTTCTTCCCAGCCTGATGCAGTCAAGAGTCAGACAAGAGGCTGTGAATTAGTGTGAGAGAAAGAACATTGTTTTCCTTCACTCTGTTTTTTCTTCATAGTACAATTCACACGGCAGGAGCTGAGATGTCGGTGCCACAGCAGCTCCAGGGTGGGCAGTGCCAGAGGGACTCCCTGGCTCATCCCAGTCCTCCTCCTCCTCCTGCAGGAGCCTGAACTGGCCTTTTTGTTGCTGACAAGATGATTTCATCCCGGTGCTCTAAGAACTCTTGTGACATCCCCAATTTTCCAGATGGATAATGAAAACTGCGAGCAGGGCCGGTGTGGCGGCTTCCGAAGCGCTCGCCTGTGGAGCTGTGTCCATTGGTTTCATATCTGCTGACAGGGCTTAATAATCATTACACTGAGTGGAGCTGGCACTTGGGGAGGCAGGTAAAGACACTGCTGCCCTGGGGCTGAGACACTTTTCTCACCGTGCAGAGGAGAGATGGGAATCAGACTCGGAGATTCTCATCCTGATGGGCCAGTTTCTGCCTCTCCTTCTCCCAGGCTGTGCAGCAATGCAAGAGATGCTGGCCAGATCGCCTCATCTCTTGCTCAGGAGCCTCTTGGAACCCTCTCTTGGCATCCAGGGATGCCCTGAGCCTGACCTAGGGGCTCCCATGCATCCACTGGGCCACTGCTTTGGAAAGAGCAAAACAGAGCCAAGTTGCCCCAATCAGCAAGTCCATGCATAGTCCATGTAAAAAGCAAAGCATGTCTTTATCCAAAGTGGCTGTAGTAATGGTATGAAAAAAAACACCCCTTCTATAATTTTGAGGTAACAATGGTCTAGAATCAATATTTATTCTTACTGATTTCTTAATTTCTCTAAGAATTTTTTCATTTGGTTTTTGGGTGAATTCCCATGACCATCCCTGTGCACACAGCAGTGGGATGCTGCAGCAGGCCCGAGTGAGGAACTCTGGAACAGCAGGGCAGGGCAGACACTCCTCCTGCTGGTGGGGTGCAGTGCTGGGGAGCTGGCTGCTGAGACCTGTTTGGGAGGATGTGTTCTGTGCAGAGTCTCTGTGCTGCTCACCAAAGGTGCTCTGGGGCTGCACCCAGGGTCAGGGAACGTTGCTGCCAGAGAACTGCTCAGTCTGTTTATTTAAGTTAACTCATGACATGTTTTTGCATCCTGTCCCCCTGGTTGTTCATCCCTTGCAGCTTGGCTGCTCCTGCAGCGCTAAATGAGGGCATGGCTACAAACCCTCCTTCATCCCAGCCCAGTCCTTCCAGCACCATCACGTTTTTTGTTGTTGCCCTTTGCTGAAGCTCTCTGGTGTGTGGGAATCTCCTGTCCCTGCACCCAGGAGGGTTGAGGATTGCCCCAGTTTTCGTTCCCCCAGTGCTGGATGGGGACAGCTCCTCCCTGTGCTGCTCCCCTGCAGGCTCATAACCTGTTTGCAGCCTGCAATTGCCACCAGCCCATCTCGACATTAACTGTTTTCCAGGTTCCTGCCTCCTGGTAAATTGGTGATTTACCACCAAAACTTTTTATTTCATGTTTTTGAAGTCGACATCTTGCTTTTCTTACTTCTGCCTGTGTTTGCTGGCTGAGGGATGCATTGCCCCTGGGACTTTGTGCCTTTGGTGCCTCTTAGGAGAAAGCAGCTGAGCTGGTGGGAATGAACCAGCTCTGCTCAGTCACTGAGCCTCATTTCAGTAGTGGCTTCAGAAATTATGATGGTCCCACCTTATCCCTTAAATAGGCACATATTGCCATAGAGTGGCTTAAAGCTCTGCCATAGTTATGCCACCCAGACTGGCACTAGCAGGGAAGAGCACTGTAAATCAAATTTACTGTTATGTTAGTGTGAAAGAGCTCATATCCAAGCCAGTTTGAATTAATTTTTCAAGAAAGTTTTTCTCTGAGACATTATCAAATATATTACAGTCTTCATTGACTAATTTTGTAATTCAATCAGGGGAAAATAAGGCAGTGAAAGTAGTTCAGCATGATTTGTTTTTATAGACCAACTGCTTCATCCTCTTGATTCCACTATCACTTTGCCTCTTAAATATTTTTTTCTTTGATTTTTCACTATAAATTTAAAGTTAGGTTTATTAATTTATTCTTCACACCAGGCAGGATAACAAATACAAGTTTTATGCATATATGTGTATATAAAGGGAAAAGTTTTTATAGATTTAGAGAGCTTCTGCCTTCTTGACAATTTCTCAGCCTGGACTTAAATTGGTTGCAGCATTTGGTAATGAGACTTCATGCCTTTTGGGCTGCTGAGTGTTTTTCAGAGTATCCTGCTCAGGTCTGTCCCTCTGTGTGGAACAAAGAGAACAAATATTGCTGAATTTTCCAGCAATAATTTTCTTAGCTGTTTTAACCATTATTTAATTTTCTTTTTCTCTGTTTTTGCTATTTTATTTTGGTTTATGCTTTAATTATATTTAAGGAGTATTAATTCTTCTATATCCTATTTGTTCTCAATCTCCCTTGATCTAAGGAATTGTGATAAATTGAAATTAGATACAGCCTTTTACTTTAGAATGGCTGCAGAAATCCCATTCCACCCTCCTGCTGCAGGGCAGCTGGATTTCAGCTATTTCTTCCCTTTTTTTTTATATTGTTATTTAATTCTTAATAACAAAACATATTGTCTTCACTATGTTTCTTTTCTTTCTAAATTCATTATGCTGCTAGTGTATTTAGGAGCAATTTGGGCTTATTCTCTCTGGTTAAAGATTTCAAGTAATGCTTCTTGGCTGCTGCTCTCTGTTAAGGTGATATTGAAGTTAATGGGATGTCAGCATGTGCCAAAAGCCCTCATCAGCAGAGCACACGTGTTCCACTCTGGCATATTAAAGCTGAAGTTGTAAGGGTAAAAAGCAAGGCACTTTTCTACCTTTTGATATGTATAGGTAAAGGCGTTGATTTAAATTCTGCTGAACCTGCTGTGATCAGGTTGCACCAAAAAAAGTCACTTCCTCTTAAGTGCATCCCAACGGAGCAGCTGGAATCCGTGTTGGGTTCTGGGATGCTTCAGCAAAGGGCCTCTTGCTTGGGTTTGCTCCTGCCAGAGCTTTGCCAGTTCCAGATGAGGGTTTTGGGACCAGCCTTATGGGCAGGCTTCATGTTAATCGGCCAGAAAGGAATGAAGTTCTGCTTTTCTGCTAAAAGAGGAGACTATTAAATTTTGTTGATTGAGTATTTTACTAGGATGTGCTACTGGGCCTTTGAATGCCTGCCAGGTGCCTCTCTTTTTTTAATACCTTACTTTGTTATTTCATTGAGGCAAAACCTGGCACTTATTTACCTGCTATTAGACAGCTTGCAGAAAGCTGTGTCAGCTCTCCTTTTGCAAAAGGTACATTAGTTCAAATTCCTGGTTGCTGTGTGGCTCTGCTTTGATACCTGCCTTTGGTAACCTTGCTGGATGCAGGCAGGGAGGCAACATGCTGTCTGAAACTGTGCCTTGAGGATGAATCCTGGTTTCCAACCAGTGGCAGAAATGTATTTGTTATCCCTGGATCAGGTTTTACCTTTAAATTTCTTTTTTTTTTTTTTTTTTTCTCCAAAAACAAAATTTGTGGTTTTCAAAACCAGCAGGCTTTTGTGCAAATTCAGGATTCTCTAACATCCCCTACTCTTAGTGGAGAACCTTAAGTTTTGAACTCAGCACTTGAGTGCTTTTCCCAGGAGCCATGTCAGTGCTAAGCTGACATGTACACACAAGGCCCTGTGTGCTTCAGGACCTCGGAACTCTCTGCTGTGGCACACAAATTCTGAAGGTTTTATGGCAGCATCAGTCTCTGCAGTGCACTATGACATTCAAAGGTGTTGGGAAGTTCCAGGCAGAAGAAATGAAGAAGAAAAAGAAGAATGTGTGGAAGCAGGAGGGAGAGGCAATGCAGCAGTCCAGGCTCTTATTGGACAAATCCTTCATGTCACCCTTACCAAAGCAGGTAGAGGAGGAGGAAACTCCTCTCTCTTCTCCCATGGATCACAGGCATGGACAGGGGAGATACGGGTGGGGAGGGGCTTCATGAAGCTGTTAATAGCTGGTGGTAAGTGCCTATTTGTCTACTTGGAGCTTCAGAGCCCAGGAGTGGCTGGAGCTCCCATTTGCCATTTGGCAGGCTCTGTAAGGATAAATAATCTTGGCTGCAATTTGCACTAATGATTTCCTAAGCACACTGGCATGTCTTGATCAGTGGAGGAGGAGGGAAAGCAATGCTTCTGGCTTTTTTTGGGGTGTGAATGGGGAAGGCAGGAGGAGGCTGGGGAGAGGAGGGAGCAGCAAGTGTTTCCCATTTTGGTTAGTGGTGTGGGAGATGGAAGGTTGGTGGTTGAATTTTAATTTCTTTTATTGGTCTAGTAAGACAGTAGCTATGGGAGATGCGTTACCCACGGATGTGGCTCCACTCTGCAGGCTGCAGTCCTTGAAAGTTTTACTGAAAACTGTTGTCTTGATAAAGAGGTTTGGTTGATGCACAGTCCAGCACAGTTCTGTCAGGTTAAATCATTGAGAAGGTATATATGACTGCCTTGATTAACAAGGGGTAGAACAAATGCAAAATCCTCAAACTTATGCTAGTTCAGAGCAGGGGGAACTGTGTGGAAGCCCACAGTTATTAACCTTATGTCTCCATCACAGTCAGATCAGATTCAACCAAACCACCTCAGTGGTGGTTCATCCACCTTCTTGAATTATCACAGTTTGAAGATTTGAATTTAAACTGACACATTTAGAGCCTGGAAATAGGAGTGCACACTCCTGCATGTGTTTTGAGTGAACAGAAGCACTACATGCTCTGTGCTCATGCCTTGAGCTGCAGCTGTTGAAGAGCAGGGGGTCAAACACATTGTGGTACCAAGTAAAATCTTCAGGATAGCAAGCTGTAATTTCCTAGAAGCTGTAGGCTGAGGGAAATGTTTCTAGTAAATATTGGCTCCTGGAGGATAAAGAAACTGCAAATTCTCATCTATCCGAGGTTGTTTATCCCTGTTTCTGGGGTGTTGCACAAATGCACAGATCAGGCTTTTGCTGTGCTCTGCCTTTCCTTCTGCCTCAGACATGGGAAATGTGGGCTGGGAGGTGGGGAGATGCTGTGTGTGCACTTCTGGAGGAGTGAGGACCCAAGGATGCACCCGTGTTCCAGCCTCCATCAGCTGTGACAGCAGCTCTGAGATTTGCCATCTCAGTGGTACTTTTTTTTTTTTTTTTTTTTTTTTTTTTTTTTTTAGTTGGGGGTGCTCCTCTTACCAGATTAGCTGAGCTTTACTGAGAAAGCAGCTGGCAGATAATTTCATTACTGGCCACCTGTTGAGAAGTACATATGTGCCAGCATTTTTCTAAGCATAGGAGTTTAAAAAGTAGCAAAGGGAATTAATAGACAAATCCTACTGAAATTCCTCTGACATCCTTCATCAATCCTGGGTTTAATGTCTAACGAGTGCTGGGGTGTGTATGATGGGAACGGGGGATGGTACTTTATAAAGGGTTTCATTGGAGAAAAAGGGCTTTACTCACAGTAACTCAGTGGGTAAGTTTGCATGGTCTTGATGAGAAGGCTGGGACTGAGACAGGCTCCCTGCTGTGACCAGCAGACCAGTGAGCCACCCGGAGCATGCGAGGGGCTAGGGGTCAGCCAGGTAGAAATGATGCCTTGTAGACTGTTAAAATACTGTGGCTGGATTTTTATTTATCCTCTGCTAAAAAGTCTGCCTTGGACAGTTCATCAGTTTGATGTTGGAGTAGCTTTTGCAGAGGCTTAATGAGAGGAATCACTGCAGACTCCCTCCACAGCCACCCAGGAGGGGTGGGTTCTTCATTAGGTGGGCACAGAAGCATTTGGAGCTGTGTCTCTCTCACCTCTGGTAGCAGAATGAGCCTCAGGACCATCCATTAGACTTGGTAAAAGACTGGAAAACCCAAAGATGGAGCATGCTGAGGGCAAAAGCATCCTGAAATGCTGTCCTGAGCATCTCCTGTGAAGGGCAGGTGTGAGTGCTGACCTCCTGCATGGCCTTCAATCAGCACAGGCTTGCCACAAAGTGGAACATGGGAATTTTGGAAGAGGTGTAAATATCTTTGGAGATGCATGTTCCTGGCAAATCTCTGGTGTCTGCTGGTGAAAAGTGCTTCCTGTGCTCCTTTACCGCTCTCTTTGTTGGAGATTGTTATTATTAAACTTCTTTGTTATGGTGTCTAGAAGAGATGAGGTGTGAAGGAGGTTACATTATCAGAGCCTTCTGCAGGCAATAAAAGGTAAAAATGAGAGATTAGAGATGTTTTCAGAAGATGAATAGACAAAGAGCAATGGCCTGAACTTCAGGAAAATTTGTGGGTGGGTTAGGAAAGGCTTTGGCGCATAGAGGAGGATGGTGTCCAGCAAGGGGGAATTCAGGGTGTGGACTGGAGAAGTGGAGCCAGGTTTCCAAGAGGTTTTGTGTGCTGTGACCCAAGGGTCCTACCCTCTAAACATTTCTCTGCTGTGAAGGACAAACACCCTGCAGAAGGTGGCAGAGGGCTTGTGGAACAGTACTACTGCCCATGGGGCAGAGAGGCCGTGGTAGCTCCTGCCTGCACTCTCCTCCATCCCCTCTCTCTTTGGAGCTTGCCTTGCTGGCTGCTCCCCCCTCCTGCCCTGTTTCCCCCTGCTGTCAGGCACTTGGTCCAGCTTTCTGACTGGAGAATTTTCCCCATGCGGGGAACGGGCCAACACCCTTTAGTGCGAGCTCTGAGCTGTGTCCCTGCTCTGGGAGGCTCACACAGCATGTTGTTGGCAGCTGAGTTACAGCCCCTTGGATGTTTTTCTCCTGACAAGAGCAGCATGTGTGGATTTTCTGATACCACCCTGTGTGCTCTGGTTGTTCCCTGAGCTCGAGTTAGTTACGGCAGCTTTCAGCACGCTCCACGTCGATCATCTCACTGCTGGACGTGGGTATTTCATGCAGGAAAACTTCCTTTTTTTTTTTTTTTTTTTTTTTTTTTCCTGGAGAATGACTGAATTAAACCATGTGTTTACTACCACTTGAGCAAAGTGGTCCCAGGCTGAGCTATAAGATATACGACTGGTGTTTAAAATTAAGAGACCAAACATCAACAGAGAAAACTACAAGAGGGAAAAGGAGCCTGGGTAATGGAATTACATTACTTCCATGCTAATATGACCTTGGAGATGGTCTACTGCTCTGCAGGGATTTGGGAGAGTAATGTATTTGATAGCATCATCTGAGAGGGTGTGCATTTATCAAAGCATATTTATATCCAAGATTACATATTTGTGTGTAGGTGCACAGTGCTTATTCATTCCATTTATTTGGTTTTACCCATACATCTCTCTGTGGGACCCAGGGATGTGTTTCAGGTGATGCTTTGGGGTCCTCATGCCATGGTTTAGATGCTAAGGAAGGACTTAATGATTTCTTCTTTAAACTGCCACATGAAAAGGCAGAATAAAAAGCATTGCACTCCTTACATCAATATACATGGCACCCCTCTCAGGGATTAGATCTTCAGTCCTTAGTCTCTGATGGAGCCAGGAGGGCAGGGGATTTCAAAGGAAGAAGGTGCTATTTGCTAATGTGCCCTCTTTGTGCCATTATTAGTGTGGAGAGGAGCAGCAACATCCCTTTTTCTCTCAGCTCCTGGGGTACCACACTGAGACACATTGATTACTGAGCTGTCTGAAATTCTGGCTTTGAATGGAGAGATTTCCAGATCAGAACCATTTTGGATACCTGTTGGTGGCCAGAGTGCTGTGGTGCTGGGCAGGCTATAAATTATTAAAATCAATCTTTTATAATCAGCAGTCACAGTAGAAGTGAGTTATAATGAAATGGGTCCAGCTGTTTACAGACGGCAGTGTGGGAGAGGTGAGAAAAGAGCAGGATTTTCCCTGTACAAAATGATCTGTGGGGAGCTGCTTCTCTGGGTTAGGATAACCAGAAACGTGCATGAGTCAGGGGCATCTCACCATTCCCTCCAAACTCTGTGGCACTTAGTTTTGTTTTAGGCAAGAGCAGTGATTTTTTTTTTGCCTTTTCAGCTTTATTTTTTGAGGTCAGTTTTTGTTCTGGAGGATGTGTGCAAATAGTCATTATATAAAAAGAGACAAGTTCATGGTTTAGAGGGAGGAACAGCCTTAGGTGATGTGGGAGCTTTCTGTGCGAGGGTGGCAATTGCTCAAGGAGAGCAGATAGCCCTTCCCAGTCTTCCTTGGAAGTAAAACTGATGTGAAGGGAATGGGATGCCAAGACTGAATCCTTTATTGGCTCTAGTGGCTAATGAAGCTGTGGAGTGGGTGTGGTTTCTGCTGAGGCTGCTTTGGCCATTTTTTGGGGCCTTCTGCAGATGAAGATCATTGTTTGAGTGTGGCCAGTTATAACCCCACCCAGCATCCTCAGTGCAGCTGGGCTCTCTCCAGTCACCCCTCACCTCTGCATGCCCCAGGTCCCACCTGTGGTTCCTCACCTCTCAGTCTCACAGGTCCTTTCTGTGAAATGCAGCTTTTTTCCTTTTATTTTGACACAGTTTAGGTGAAAGAAAGTTGTGTATCTAATATTATGTTTAATGCTGATGGTCTATTGCAATGATTCTGTCACATCCTGAACCTCAGTGATCATGGGGTGACCACATGGAGGCATGGGCCCTGCTGCCTTCTGAAGAAGGGGCTTTGAGCTGGTTTGAGGCTGCTTTGAAGGAACTGGTTTGGGGCACCCTGGGCTCGACTCCGAACCAGCTGTACCTCCTTGGCTGTGGGCAGCACGTAGGGATGAACCTTTGCTTGCAGTCCATAAAACACACAATAGAAACTCCTATCCACATCCAGGCAATTAAAATGTCTACACAGTGCATAAGAATAATCTAATAACAATAATTGTGAAATTAATGAGATTTCAGATGTCTTTGTCAACCGGCCTGTGTTTTTTGAGTTCAAAGATGCATCGTGTTGCAGCCCCTGTGAGTTGGGGAGTTTTGTTCCCTCAAGTGCTTCAGGCTGTGATGAAGGTTGAGCATCCCTGATCAGGCAGCCTGCGTGGGGTATGTCTCATCACAAGGGAAACAGGCATCAGTCAAAATGCAGCCCGGAAGGGACAAGAACAAATTTGCAAAACACTCTGCCTGACGCCTTTTGGAAGGAATTCAGAGAAGAGCAACTAAAATGATTAAGGTTCTGCAGGGAATGTATTGTAAAAAAAAGATTAGGAAAAAGAAAAACTAAATATATGAAATGCAGCTAGACCAGATTGAAGGGAAGCAATCCCCAGCGGTGCATATTTAGAAGAGTTGAACAATGAAGAACTAAAAGGACTATTTAGGATGCTGGAAGGAAAACATGGGCTATACAGAATCAATTAAGCAATCAAAAACCTGGGGGCTGCATATCTAGGTCCCTTTTCCAAAGGAAAGAGGCTCTTACCTCTTTGGAGCATGGAGGAGTCTCTGGAATGGATGCTGCAGCCTTTGGAAAGTTTTCAGTTGGCCTGGGGGCAAGGGGGTTGAAGATGACAAGTGCTCACCATGTCTCATGGGTGGAGATGTCCTCACTGAGCTCCCTGCATGGGAGGATGTGGGTATGGAAACCTCCTGGGCCTGTTGGGCTTTTCTTTTTCTCCTTAGATAGTGTGGAGGGGTGGCTGAGCAGCCATGAGCCCTGGACTGCCTTCTCCCTTCCCTGCTGCCGTGCTGCTGCACGAAATAGCAAAACCTGGAAGGTGTGATAGGGACAACTGGCTGCAGTCTCCCTGCCTTGGCTGATTAATTAACTCTTCAGATTAATTTCCTTCCTGATTACCGCTTGATTAATTCCTCCTAACTCTGTGAGACCTCCTCACCACTTAATCCTCTTTATAAGCCCTCAGAGTGCAATGCTTGAAGTAAACATCAAGCAGGAAAAAAAAAGCAAACACTCTGAAATGCAAACACAACAGTGCTGCCAGCAGGACCCCTCCCTGTGCCAGGAGCTGCCCCCATGGGCTGCCCCATGGCTCCCTGCCCCAAGGGCTCCTCCACACTCCCCCTCCTCCGAGCCCCACTTTTCTCAGCAGCTCTCCAGCGTGTCTGTAGCAAATTGCACAATTTCACTTGTTGAGCCTGATAATTAGTGACAATATCCCAGTAATTTGCAAAAGGGGCAGGAGGAGGGAGCTGTGCTCAGCTGTGTTCAGCAGCAGGAGAGGAGGTTTTTTTTTCCCCTCATCTCCTCATTAAAAGGAGCATCTGAAGTCATGAAGCAGCTTTTGATGTAGGCTAGAACACGAGATGCTGTGCTGGCCATCAGGGTTTGTGCTGTCTCACCACCCAGACCTGTGGCATGAGGCAGAGAGAGGCTGGGGATGGCAGAAGCCACCAGCTCAGAGGAGAGGGGTGAATGAGGACACCAATTTGTGGATTTTTGGTGGTACAGGGGGAGGCAGTGGGGTCAGAGAGAGAGAGGGGTGATCAGGCTGAGCCTTGGCTTGAGTCTGAACAATCCATATGCAGAAATCAGCAATCCTGATCCTGCTGAGGATTTTTAATTTAATTAATTTTTTTTTTTTTCTGTTCCTGGGCATCTATTCCCAAAGGCCTCTAGATGCTTTAATGAAATATAAGTAAAAACATAACTTATGATGAGGAAAGAAATGCAGCCAAATAAATCCCCAAACAGGAACAAAAGCTTTTCCCCATCTTCCCTACACTCAATAACCCAGCGTTTACCCCTGGGAATCATAATGCTTAAAGAACAACAGCACTTTCTTGGACATTGTTTTTGAGGAATGTTTTGTGGTTGGAAACAAAGCTGTAGTGTGCACCAGCTAAGTTCTAGTGAATTTGTTGTTCTTATGACCTCAGCTGCAATGGACACAGGAAGAATGTTTTGTGCCCAAGAGCCAAGCTTGCTTTTTGTTTCATGGCCGTACAGCATGTGTCATCCACAAACGTGACCTAGACTAATGAATTTGGCTGAGTTTGAACCAGCAAGTGCAACAAAAAAAAAAAAAAAAAAGAAAAAAAAAAGAAGAAAAAAAAAAAGATGTTGTGTGTGGATAGAGGGACAGGGAATGATTTATTTCGGTGTTGATGGAAAACAAAAACAGATCTTGGAGGTTTTTGGGGCCGAGGCTGTTCTTAGTCTGCAGCCTGTGCTGCCCTGTGCTCCCTGGTGTCTTGCCACAGTCATGGTGTTTGAATCTGTCTTTGGGCCTGTTGGAACCAAAGGACTCTGATGAAGGAGACTGCACACAGAGAATCTGTTCTCATATCAGAGCTGCTTTAAGCACAGCCCTCCAAGGTTATTTCGGTGCACCCGATAATCTTTGGCCATGAAGCCACTTGGGCCTGAGATTGTTTTACTCTATGTCACTGCCTCTAAAAAATACTCATTTTGGCTGTGTGAGCTGTGTGATAGGTGGCATATGACAAATTACAGCTGTGCTCTGCTGCTTCAGCTTGTATAAGTCTGCAGCCCAGCCTGGGGCTCCCTTTGGTGCCTTGTCCCAGTTCCTGAATTGCAGGAACAGGTTAATGATCTGTTTTGACTCTTTCTGAACTCGTGTGATGATATTCATGCTGGGATGGGGTGAGGAAGGGATGGAGCTGTCCTGATAGCCTGCATCCTTGGGAATTGGCAGCATGGGAGCTGTGCAGGGCTGAGGTTTCTGGCCTGGGAAGTTCCATGTCTGAGGAAATGCAGGTGGTGGTGGATTAGGAGGCCTGAATTCGAGCCTCCCTATCCCCCTGGTCATCCATTTGGAGTTGGAGCAAAGGGCACTTACAGCCATTTTCTGGTTACTGGGGGTGCTATCATGGCCTGGACAATGTGTGAGAGAGAACAATCTGCAAGATCTGCAGAAATCTTCTTTTGGGTGTCAACAGGCAGAGTCCTGCAAGTGTGACTTTTGTATGCTTGTCACATTGTTCATTGTAAAAAAATTCCCTTTATTTGCCTTTTAATGCTACTATTAAAGCTTTACTGCCAGCTGATCTTCAATTCCTACAAGGGATGGGGGAGAGTAAATTGGAATCTTTGATCTCCTTTGCTCTACTTTCTCTGTCCTTGTATCGTCTTTAGGGCTGTATTTCCTTGGCTGCAAAAAAAGTCAGCATGAAAGTAAGAGGGAAGGGGGAGAAAACCTGGAATTTATTTTGGTGTTAGTGAAGGGACTGTGCATCCCAGCAGCATTAACAGCCTTGAACCCTGTCTGTGCATCAGAAGCGTTCCCAGATGCATGAGGAGGGGGGACTGTGTTCTTAGGAGGGCAGGTAATGGTGGGGAGTTCCCCAGCGGTTTGTCTGGGCTAAGAGTGCTGTCTGGATCAGAGGAAATTAGCTTCTGAAAAGGGGGGAAAGGGGAAAAAGTGGCTGTTCTTACTACACGCTGAAAATCTAGCCAGAGGCAGCTGGAATAAGGCTTGGTGGAGCAGCACTGGCATACTTTTTTTGATTTCCTACGCAGCTTGGAAACAGCAGCAAGAGAGAGCTGAAAAGCAGACTTGTAAGGAAGGTGGTAAGTCTGGGAGAGAGGGGAAAGAACATACCAAAAAGGATGGATGAATTTCTAGTTTATGCAGAGGATCCAAATATGCACGTAAATGATTGTTGAGCAATGAAACTGTAGTTTTAAATGATGTTGCTGCCAAAATCTGCAGAAAAGGCGCTTCAGTGCTGAAGGAAATTTCTCATTTTGTAAGGTGACCAAAGGGTGAATGCACAATTCTTTTGGTACCACATTGTATCAGAGCCTCCCTCTGCACATCCCCCTCCCTCCATCTCTCACCCTCGGGCGAATTCACCTCTGTGGAGATGACTTAGCACATGAGGGATGTGGAGGGATTGGATCCTAATCAGATCATTACTGCAGCTGTGAAGGAAAATAATTTCCCATCCACAAGCCATCACCTCTTTCAGCATCTTCTTTATTTATTTCTAAATAATGTATATATATTCCCCCCCCACCCATGTGATCAAAAATAAAATCACTCTGTGTAAAAGGCAAGAAGAGAGAAGTCAGTCAAGTTTAGACAGTGTGGAAAATGCTCTTTTCTTCAGAACCAAACTCTTGCAAAGACCCTGGATAATTTGAACTTTAGTTCTGAGGTAGAGACACGCAGTCTTTACTGCCAGCTAAATGTTATTCCATTACATCCAGAATCCAGGTACTGGACTTGTCTCTTTAGCACAGTGGGCTTCTGTGGTCAAAAGGGAACAGAAGGGATGGGAAGAAGTGAATGTATTGGAAAAAAAAACCCAAATGCCTCAAAGCCCAACACTAGCGCTGCTGCAGCAGGCTTAGGATACAGACAATATCTTTGGGTGGTGCATGTTCAGCCTAAGCTCTATCACCAGTGTGCTCCATCTGTTAGTGACATTTGAGAGAAACTCAATAAAAGGTGGTTTATGAGCAGAAGGTGCAACAGGAACCTTGAACACCCATAGAGCTATAAGAGAGAGCAAAGCCTTGGTGGGTGTGTTTGCCTCCTGTCCCTCCTCTCCATTAAATCATTGCTTCCAGGCACAGCTGACTTTTGCTCAAGTATGCACTGGTAGAGACACTGGCACTGGAGAGTCCCAGTCCCCAGGTACCAGCTTGTTGAGTGGTGTGGAGTGCGGTGGTTGGTTTTGCTCTTTGCCTCTGACTTGCAGGTAATCCCTGTGTGGTTTCATAAACTGCCCTGGAAAGCATTGGAGCTACAATGTTGCACTAATTCCATAGACAGAAGCTAAATGCTGCATGGATGGCTGAGGAGCATTATATGGTGCCAGCTGTAATCTGGATGAAAACAGTTGAAGCATGACTCGTGCAGCCTTTTGGCAGACTGTGGGGTGCTGCTATCACCCAGTTTTGGGGAAAGATTGACTTCCCACACAGACTCAGGGAAGAAAATTTTCATGAGATGTTGGAGAAACTCTGGAGCAGCCAACACTTGAGCGAACATTTTTTAAAAGACTTCACAGGTGGCAAAGAGCTCCAAAATATCTGCTAGTGTGCAACTAGCACACTAAAAAAGCAAAAAAAGTTTGTGCAAAAGCACAAACAGGAAGACAACAATTGCACAAGCCCTCTGCAGTGGTGAGTTGTTGATGCAGTCTGTTTGCAGGGACTTGTTCTTAATAGCTCTGCCCAACAGCATCCAGCTCCTGGAGTTGAAACTGTAGTCTTTTGTGCATAAGTCTTGCTCTGCTGGCAGTAATTTTGCAGGCTGTGGCTCCATCCTGGACTGTCAAACCACAGGATTTTCTTGGTGCAAGCCTGTGTGCAGGGAGCTGCATTCATGTGTGTGTACTCTCAGGTAACTGTCTTGGAAGAGCATTGTCCTGCTAATGGAAATACAGATTTCTGTGGTTTGAGGCATCTGCTAGACAAGTTTATGGCTTTGTTTGTGTGCTTTCAAAGGACAGGAGGAAGAGGCTGGAGAGGGGAGAATCCTGCTGGGTGGCTTGAGAGTGCTCTGCCTGCATAGAGCTGTCTCAGCAACATCACCATTCCCCACTTGAAATGCTAAATAATTCTTCTACTCTGTTGTGCGATTGTTTTATGTGCTTTTCTCAGCAAAATCAATCAAGAATTGATAATTTATAAGCTCCTATTTGCATTATTTTCACTCTTCAAGGGGAAAAAAGAGAAGGATAAAGCAGAAGGTATTGTCACAAATAGAGGAGTGGGGGGGGATGCAGAGCTGAGCACCACCTCCCTTGTGTGTGGGTTTGGAGTATGCTCATTGCTTATGCTGGTGAGGAGGCTGATCTTTGCTGCTGACTCCTGAAAGATCTGCCCTTGCTGCCCACTGGAGAAATGGTGATATAAGGGGTGATGATAGGAGGTGTGAGCTTGCCTGTAGGGAAAAACAGGGGCTCAACCTTGAGAGGTGCCAGGCATGGTCATCCCCAGCAAAGTTATCTGAGTGTGAGTGAGAACAGAGCTTTGCCAGGTTTGTGCGTTCCTGTGCGTACAGAGTGCTGTGGAAAGAGAGAGATTGGACTAGGCAGGTAGAAGGAGAAAGCTGGGTTAGCTGCCACCCCAGCTTACACTGAAAAAGAAATACCCTGTGGCAGCATATTCCACACTTCTAAGCCTGAACCCTGCCTGCTGTCACGTACATCCTCACACACAGAGGGATGAGTCCTGCCTGCCCACCTTCCCACAGCCACAGCCACCCTGTGGGCACACGTCCCATCCCCATCCCACCCCACCACCCCCACCGCCCTGAACTGCAGTGAGGGCATGGGAGGAGGGAGCCATGTCCCCTGGGAGCTGCCCTACTTACTTTGGGAATATTATGGAAAAAAGTAGCTCTAATGTCTTAAAATAGAGATAAATATTATAGCTTTGCAGAAAGAGAAATAGAAGAAGTGAGAGACTGCTTAGATAAATAAAAGGATGCATTTGGTACTGTAAATAACTACATAGGCAGATGGGTGCACAACCAGTCCATAGACATGGATGTTATCAGAATGTTCCTGCAGAATAGGAGACACATCAGTTACACGGCCAGGATCCTGCTCTGAACTCCTTGTCCCCTTCACTTGTGCTCCTACCAGAGGAGTCATTTGCCTGGTGAGCTGCTGCTTTTTCTTGTGAAAGCTTGATTGCTAGTTTCCACACTGTGCAGCTTTCCAAACTTTGCCTTTTAAAGTTGGAGAGTAGCCTTGGATAAAAAAGCTTAATAAAATAATGAAAATCAATTTATGAGAACAGCCGGACTCAGACCTGCCCCTGGTTGAGCTCCTGTGGTTCCTGTTGCAGCACGACAAAAGGAGCTGAGCTATGGGTGGACCAGCCCCAGTGGCTGTCTGTGCCCCTCCAGGGCTCAGGTATTCATGGATGCCATGGCATCTGTTGTGCTGCCTCCTCTGCCTAGCGAGGTTTCATCTTTGAGCAGATGATCTAGAAACACAAAACAAAACCTCAGCGTGAACTGTTGACACCCTTCCTTTTAGGGTGTTAAGAATTTTTTTCAAATATTCTATATTTGTTCTGAGTGTTTCAAACCATAATTTGGAGAATTTGGCTCAGGAGGTCTGGAGAATTGGCTGGCTCCCAGCGTTTCCCGGTAGATACTCCTGCCTCAGTTTTCAGCTCTCGTTCTTCTACTCATGACCTGAAGCAAAAGCTCTGTAGTTGCTTAAATGGAGATGTGAGATTCTTGCCGTTTCCTAGAAAGACTTGGGTGTTCAGCTTGTCTTTAGAAATGGCAGAGGTTGGTGTGGGTCATGCATCTTCAAAGCAGTACTGTCTTTGCCTTTCTGCCAGAATGACCCTTTATCTGTCCCAAATTCCTGGTATTACCAACACTGGTCTATCCCACTTGACTCAGTCTCTTGGAAAATAGGTGTCAACAGCTGATACAATTCAAAGTATAGCCTGTGGTAGGTTGATTCTGAAAGCTTCTCTTAACCTGTTTGTTATATTTCTGGTTGCAATTTAGGCAATCATGTAGCTTGGCAAATTAATTTATGTCCGAGTCTCTTCCTGTGTGATAAACTTTCCATTCTCAGCCACTGATGCCCATCTTGAAAGAAAGCCAGCAAGGTTTTGTTAACATTTTACCAATCACCTGCTTCTTAGCAGGTGGGGCTCAGACTTGTCCACATTGCTGAGAAAAGACTCCACTCCCACCTTCAAAGTTCTGAGTAAAGGGTGAAAAATACTCCTGATTCTGTCATTCCAAGCCTTCCTCCCATAGGCTACTGGCAATGATGTGTTGGTTCATCATACTACCAGAGAGAGACTGTGCTGAGAGATTTGTTAAATATAGCAGAGCTGTGCAACACCCCCGAGTGCTGGATGTTCAGTCTGTTCCTCACCGCGTGCCGAACGAGGAATGCGGGGAAGCGGCTCGCTCTTGCCTCTGTTTGGCAGAAGATGCTTGCTATCTTTGTAGTCCTTGTGAGAAGTACGTTGGGGCTGGACAGCATGTGTGAATCCCCTGGTGAAGATTCCTCCCAGCCGTGGGAGAAAAGGCTGGGTTGATTTATTTGGGAATTACCAGAAGTTGGGTTTTCTCTGTAATGCCCTCAGATAGTCAGTGGCCAGCAGAAATCCCTCTGCGTCCACCTCTTGGTTTATGCTGGTTCTTTGGCCATTCATATTAGAAAATGTGATTTTGAAGAACTACGTGTTTCCAGCAAAATATTCTGGGGGTCTTCTGGTCCCATCTTGCCATGACTTTTGTCCCTCTGCTTCCCACCCTTCTCCAAGCTCTCGCTGTATCACAGCTGTAGGTGAAACGAGCAGCTCCCTGCCCCGCTGCTAATGGGGCTGCAGATTGATAGCTCCTGGTTGCAGAAACACTTGTCACGGGCTTGACAAGCTGCTCAAGGTTGCCTGATGTTTCAGGGTGGAGGTGGAAGGAGGGAGCTGCTGAGCTCCGTGCTCGTGCTTTATGGCCCTCCTGGTGGGACTGGTAGGCAGCCTGGCATAGCAACCGCTCAGGGCATTTACTAAGTGATTTATGAATTTGTAAATTTTCTGAGGCCCTGAAGCAAAAGTGCCTTTAATTAAATTTTTATTCTCTTCCCTCTTCCCCCCTTCCCTGCCTTTCACCCTCCCTATTTTTGTCCCTGCCTGTGGTTTGTTTACTGAGACCCGGCAAAGCTTTTGGAGAACAGGTAGGAGTCTGTGAGCGTAGCCAGGAGGAGCAGAGGATGGCAAAGCAAACAAGCAGATGGCGGATGTGATAAAGCAGCCCCCGGCCACTCTGCCAGGCTCAGAGAGGGCTCTGCAATGCAGTTCAAGGGTCCCACAGTAAGAGCTTCCTGCAGCCCTCTGCTCCGGACTCAGATTTGGCAAGGTGACCGAGAGACCGACGGCCAAGCTCTCATTTGCCATGTCCTCAAATCCTGGCACTGTTTAGGGCTACCTGGAGAGTCGGGGTGCTGGGGAAGAGACAGCCTTATGCTGCTCTGCATTGCCCTGCTGCCTGTGACATGCCTGTGCAGCCACTCCTAGTGATAGCCCTTCCAGTGGGGGAGTACATGAACCGAAGGAAAGGAGCTTTCCAATATTGCTACATTGTTTTTCTTTGAAAGAAAGTTCTAGAAGAATAAAATGAGAAGTTGGCCTCATCTTTGTAGTCAAGGGACTAGAGGCAGCTCCCCCAGGAGACGCTGCCTTGGCATTGCCTAGGACTTCCCCCATCAGCAGTCTTATTTTGTGATCCCTCCCCAGCCACTGACTCAGTGGCAGTGTCCTTACCCAGCCAAGCGATGTCAGTCCTGTGAATAGATTTCTATCAACCCACTCATCTCTAAAGAGCTGCAGTTAAAAGGCTCTGGAGACATAATTGTGTCTGCGTAACAGCAGCGATGATTTCCTTGAGAGGTAGGATGAAAAGTGGCTCCATTCCACTACTTCTGCAGAGACTTGATAGCTGCTTCTAGAAAGGGACTTGGTTGTGGTCCAGCAGCCCCCACCACCACAGCCTTCCCTGCCTTGTGCTGCCTTCCAGCTGCCTGCTTGTGCTGTCTGCACACTCGAGCCACACTCTGTAGGGTGTTACCATCCCTATGGGTGCCTCCAAGCAGGTGAATTTGGGAACGGGTTTAGCAGGGTCTGATGCAGGATGCTCTGGGCAGCCTGAAGTGGGCTTTGTACAAGGGGCACTTGGCCTGATGCTCAGCAGACACGTGTTACCCTCAACCAGAAAGCCACCAGCCTTGTGCAAGATCACATTTCTATTTTTCCCCCCTTATTACCACGCTGTAGGTGAGGATGCTGTTTATCCCACTTCTTTCTGCTCCCTTGGTGGTGCAGATGGAGAAGTCACTTGACCTCCACTTGTCTTCAGGTCTGGCTTCCCAGTGTGGATGTGTTGTTGTGTCACTTGTCGTGAGCTACAAAGCTGTCGAGCAAGGGATGTGTCTTGGGGGCACGGAGTGTGGAGCAGGGAGACAGCGCTTACTCATGGAGGTAAATGCCGAACGCCCCATCTTTCTCTGCCCCCGTGGCTCACAGGCTAACGTGAGGCAGCTTCCCTCCCACCTGCCCTGGGGATTTTGATGAAATAGCTTGGGAGAAGGATGTGAAATATGTGTAGGGAGACAGGGATTTGGCTGGTGGTGCTTCTTATGCACTCATGCTTTAAAAGCTGGTGACTGAGGCTGCAAGAATCAGAAAGATTTGAATCTGAAAATCCTTCCTTAATGTCACTTAATATTGCCGGGCCATTGCTTGTGCCAACCATGCCCATGATGACTGTTGTGATACCCAGTCTCTTGCATCCACTCATGAGTCTTTTTTGACATTTTTCCCCTTCTTCATTCCTCTGTCCTGGCAGAAGAAAGATTTGTTTGTTTTGATTGCCCTGCCTCCAGGGCTGGCACCACATTCAGGTGCTGCTGGTCTCACATGGGGCTTCATGTGACTTGTCCCTATTCACTATCCACCCACTGAAGCATGTCCATGTGGTTGACTCCCACCCTTTGTTTCTTTTCCCAAGCTGCTCTATTTCACTGGTGTCTTCCAGCAAGAGACCACTGTCCTGATTATCTCCTGCTGCTGTAGAGGACAGAGGTGGATCTGGGAATGACTCGTCTTGGGGAAGCTGGGAGAGAGATGTGCTCTGCCCCAAGCTCCACACTCATGCTGGGCACTAGCAGCTTTTTTTATCAAGCAGAATCAGTAGATGCTGCATTTCTGCTTGTTTTAATTGGTGATTTAGACTCTTGATGCAGAAAAATGGGTCTTGAACAGCATTAGTGTTGGGCTGATGTGGGACAAGAGGCCAAGAGTTTCTGGCTGGGCACTGAGGGAGCGGAAGGGAACTGGGAGATACAAGGCAAGCTCCTTGCAAGGTCTGTGGAACAAGTCCCACCCCAGGACTGCCAGCCCAGCATTGAGGTGACAGATGATGCATTTGTGAGCATCTGTATTGAAATGCATGTAGTGTTCTTTGCTGACCTCCAACAGGAGTCACGTCCATGCCTGGAGCTCACCGGCAAGGAGGGGAGTGTGCTGTGCTCTTTGGAAAGGGAAATATCTCCAGACCTTGGAGGAATTAATTATTTTGTGTGCTGGACTCTTGCCTTCTGACAGATCTATCTGAATTACAGATTAACTGTCAGTGTGGGGACAGAGGAAGCCATTTCAATGAATCGCTCTCTAATTTATTAGAGGGGTTGTTTGGGCTGGTGGATCGACATTGCGGCAAGTTCTCTGAGTGGGGAGCTGTTTTACATCCTTCTCCACATCTCCCAACCTTTTATTCCTTGCTTGTTTTATCTCCCTGTTCACAGAATCTTTCTCAAAACTAATGAGGGTCCCAGCAAGGCCAGTGGAAACCCCCAAACTGCGACACTCTACAGATGAGTTGTCAGCCCTCAGAAAGCTGTGATTTCAGAGCCTTTCTCCAGGGACTGCTTCTGTGACTTTTAAACAAAACCATCACCTTTATGACCAAGGGCCATAAATTTTGGAGAAAGGCACAACATCCCGGAAAACACCAGTGCATCAATGCAGCAGTTGGTAATAGTTGAGCCAAAAAGTATCAGTTCCTTTTCCATCAGTTCTTCCTGGAGAATGTCAAGGGCTTCCCTCTACTCCTTAAGTCTACAAAGGTTTTGTAAAAACATCCAAAACTTATTTCTTGTTGATTCTGGGCCTTGTAGCAAGGCTTAACACACCCAACACTGTTATTGATGTGAGCATCATCAGCTAGGGAGCACCAGGGCTACCCAAACCCCAGCCTCGCTTCCTCTTCCAGTTGTTCAGCATAAAGGAAAAAGGATTTGTTTATTTGTTCATGGATATTTTTGACATGGACTTCATATTCCAGAAGAGTCTCATAATATTACGGGAGCAGATTCGGGATTTAAACCATTATAAAAGTTAAATACGTTTTGATTCTGTAAGCAACACACTATTTATCTTGGGATAGAATAAATCTGAGAGACTGATATCACTGCTGGAGATCATCTCAAGGAGGGCTGTGGAGGGAAAAAAAGTGCATTTATTTTTTGAGAAATGTAAGTTTTAAATTTTCATTGCCCTCATGCATGAACTGAGGCAAACCATGAGTGCAAGGATTTTTATTATTTTTTGACCATGTAAGGATTTATCTTTTGGCCTGAAAGCAAACATCGCAAGTCTGATTTTAAATTTGAGTCTACAAATTTGCACCCTGAGTAAATGCAGCCGCCTGCTTGCTGGCAGGGACTGGACACATGAGGTGTCTGCTGGAAGTGAACCCATTGGCATCTGCAGCCTTGATGGCTGCTCAGTGTTTTCATAAAAATTCCATTTCAAAACAAAAAGGTCAAAAGTTGACCAAAAAAGCTACAGCTGAAGACTATTTTTGTTTGAAAAATTACAGTCACTATTAATTACTGCATGAGAACCAGATGGTACTGACCAGTTCACTTTCATGGTCCAAGCAGGATCTTGAAAGAAAACCAAGAAGAAAAACACACAGCAAAGACAAAACATGTGTTGGTGCCAGGTACTTTACATTTTGATCAGTCCTTCCATTTGAAACCTCTGAGCAATGCAGAGTAAGGCACTTTTTTGTTTAAAGGCTGATAATTTTTTTTTTTTTTAGCTTGACAGAATATTAAACCAAAATAAGGAGGCCTGAAAATTAATGTCTTTTTATGACTGCAAAATCCCCTGGTGTCTTGAGAGTCTCATAAACTGGATATTTGAGAGGGGATGCGCAGCTCCCTGGGCTTGGAATCACTCCGGTTACCACTGGAGAAAATAAACCTTCTTGGTGCAGGGGCAGCTGGGCTCCAGGGAGAAGGCACTGGTGTCAGCACGAGGTGATGTGGCTGCAAGATAGCCTTGTCAGGCTAATTGATCTGGAGCCTTTGCCTTTCCTGCCAGGGCTGCCTGTCTCCTTACCCATAATCCCCACCTCTTTGATGGCCTGTCAGGAATATGGGACTTGGCCCAGTTTTACATTTATCCAATAACATTATGAAATTGATAGTGACACTTCCATTGGCACTAATTTCAGTAAGAGATTGGAGCCAGAGGACAAGCGGTTTGCTCTCATGGCGGCTAAGCTTTCCAAGTGGATCAAGATGACCCAAGACTGATCTTGCAGTGGCCAAGGCATGAGAAGGGAAGAGGTGGGAGGGGGATGGAGGTGGCTGGTGGACTCAGAGCTAATGAGAAACATGCCTAATGCTTGTCCTCAGCCTGCAGTGGTCCTGGCTGGTGAGAAGCATATTCTGCTGCCCTGGCTTGTGCTGCAGAGCTGCTGCTGGCAGAGCTTTTGCTCCATGAATGGTGTTTATTTAGCAGCATTGGGCATCAGTCTCTGCAAAGGTCAGGAAAAGCCTCAGGCAGGAGGGCAGCAGTGGTCCCAGCTGTTGACTTTCAGGCCTTCAGTGGTTCTTGCTGTTATAAGCATTTCCTGGCACAGGGTCAGGCTCCGGCAGCATCACGCTCTTGGCTCAGGTCAGCGATCCAACATGAGGCTGGACATGCTGCTGATGGAGCTGCCA
This sequence comes from Vidua chalybeata, assembly GCF_026979565.1. Classification (NCBI taxonomy): domain Eukaryota; kingdom Metazoa; phylum Chordata; class Aves; order Passeriformes; family Viduidae; genus Vidua; species Vidua chalybeata. The sequence goes on from NC_071542.1 coordinate 13,460,138, forward strand.
GAGGCCCCCTTGCCAAATATCACTGGGGGTCCTCTTGTGCTAAGGGAGCTCCACACCAGCTGGGTTAGATAACGCATCCCAAAGCTTTCACCCAACACTGGCCACAGTGTTGAAGGTGATGCAGTTGCCACAGCCTTAATGCACTCCGTGTGCATGTTCTTTGCCATCTGAATTGCAGAATGGGTGGAGATGTAGCTTATGCCCATCCCTGGAAGTGTTGAAGGCCAGGATAAATGGACCCTTAGAACTTGGTCTAGTGGAAGGTATCCCTGCCCATGGTGGGAGGTCAGAAGTAGATGATCTTTAAGATCTCTTCCAACCCAAAGCATTCTGTGATTCTATGATTAAGCCACTTCTCCTTTCCTCTCCATCTGGCACCTATTCGGTCAAGCTTTGGTTTGAGATTGGGCAAAACATCACTTTGGTGCTGAGCTGCAGTTTGCTCAAGATGACCCCTTGACCCTCGTCAGGCAGCCCTTTCCTCGTTCTCACAATTCATTTGCATTTTCACCCAAGGAAAGGCTTGGGGGAGTGTTCATCATTTTGTCACAGTCTTTGGTGGCTGGAGGCCAGGAGAGAGGATAAAAAGCCTTAGGCTTATGATAAATTGGAAATGCAGAGAGAAAACGTGTCTGCTCGGTGCTGAGCAGGCAGCCCTGCTCCAGGCTTGGGTCTTTGTGTGGTGTCACTCTGGATGCTCATGAGGTGGTGAAATACCACCAGGGCCACGTCTGGTAAATCCAGCCATGGGGTCCCGAGGGTGTGGGGAAAGCAGGTACTGCTGCTGCCTCTCTCATGTCCCTGTGTCAATGGGACTGTCCCCCTCAGTGGATCTGGGCATGCCTGGCTGCCCATCAGTGTCCAGCGAGCCGCTGTCCATGGCAGTGGGGTGTGAGCAGGCGAGCATCTCCCTTCTCACAAGGGCTGATGTGACCCAGGGCTCAGCAGACACCACTGAGTGCTGCTCTTACACAGCCACGTCACGTTTCTCACCTCCCTCACAGAGCAGGGGGAGACCTGTGCTTTGGACCTGCAGCTCCTGAAGCTTGTCACAGGAGGGGCCAGGAGTGAGGAAGCAGCTGCACGTGCGTGGCTTGAGGGGTGTGGAGAAGCTGTAGGAAATGCTGCAGTATATAAAGCGTGTCTTGCGAACAGAAGAGATTAGAAAGCTGATATGATGTTATTCCGATTGATTTTGCTGTTGTATTTATACCTGGAGGTAAAGAGCAGACATACTGGAAATCAATTGGCCCCATGCTCTTCCCAATCTCTCTGCAGCGCCGTTCGGATGAAATGCTTATATCATTTTTACGGTGTGTCTGTGATAGGGATGAGTGAGCCAAGAGATTAATAGATGCTGGTGAGGCCGTTGCCCAGGCACTGCCTGGCTTCTGCCTTGTAAAGCCTGTGCTGCTCCAGGGTTCAAGGTGCCCCTGAGGTGACAGCTTGGTGACTTTCCTTGGGAAAAAAAAAAAGAAGCAAATCTAGTCAAGAGGAACAAAGGGTGGAGAAAGGTGAATGGCAATAAGCCTGTGATTTGGGGCAGGCAGGATGTTGTTCAGCTCTGGAGCTGAGGGGGCTGGATGGAAACCTGGGGGAAAGAAATGAGGTTTTGTCTTCAAATGGAGCTGATCCCTTAAAGAGGGAATTGTGCATTGAAGATAAGGCAACAGGGATTTCTTTTGATGTACTGTAGTGCATCCAGTACCCAACAGCCACCCATCCTGCCTTACCAGACCTTCCTGGACCCTGACCTTGGGGCTGGGGCAGAAGGGCTGCAGGAGGGCCATTCAGGGATGTTGGCCACACACATGCTGCATTCCTGGTGTCCCTGCTCACTCCTCCTGCCTTATCCAGGTGCGAGTTTCTCTGCTGCTCCTGCCTCTGCCATGCCAAGATGCATCACAGCAGGTTTCTCTGCAAGAATGGATGTTTGGTTTGCAGCTGGCTCCTCCTCAAAACCTGCATGGAACCTGTATGCCCAGCAGTGGAAAAAACATCTTGTTACCAGCAAATGGGGGAAGATAGGTGGGAGGAATGGTGGAAGGTGACTGGGTATGGTCTGAATGCCAGCACCAGCATTGCCAGACTAAACACTATCTCCCTCCCTGCAGTGATAATTGAATAAAACAGACTTTTCTTCCTCTCCTGTTGCCTGCACTATTTAGTTGTTTCACCCGATCTCAGCAGTGAAAGTCTTTTTATCTTGGCAAATTAACCAGCTTCCAAGTACCCATATGTTATAGCATGGGAGTAGGTATTGGCTTGTCACTCAGGCATCAGCAAGTCCTTGCATTGCAGGTTCAAAAATATTCTTCTGTTATCCTGTGGCCTGTTGGCAGTTGCTTTGCTGGTCAGACACTTTCTGAGCTGAAGATGTTTGGTAACACTGGGCTGGAGTTTAAGCCTAGATGTAAAAGTTTCTGCTTTGCCTGCCTTTGAGTGCTGTCTGTCTTTGCTGTTATGCATGGCCCTGGCTTGTCAGATCCCACCCTTTTTAATTATCAGATTGCATTACCATTTTTACTGTAAGCATTTTCTGTTTCTTGTTCTGCTAGATTTATGCATTTGTGCCGTCATATTCATTGACTTTATATTTTATATGATTTGATCTTAATGTTTCCATCCCTGAGTGTGAGTGCTTATAGGATTGGTGTCTAAGCTCAATAAATAAACTTGAGAAGGAGTGGTAAGGGAAGGACATGGGAGGAGTGAGGGAGTTTGGACATCCTCTACAGCAGATGGAGTGATGGTCCAAAGAAGACTGGCTGGAGGCTGGAAAGAGTGAAGGGGGGATGTATAGGGCTGCTGCAGCCCCTCTGCCCTGATGCACTCTCTTTTGTAGCAAGAGCTGCCTTCTCCCTGCTGCAGTCACCTGAAAAAATCAGAGAAGGAAATGTCAATATGTAAAGATAGAAAGGGGCTTCTGTAAATGGCAGTATTTTGGCAGCATTGCATCAGGAAAGAAAGTGCTTTAAGGATTGCCTGTGTAGGGATCGCCCACTGACAACGGATCTGACAGCTTTTTTATATTATAATGCATCTGCAATGTATAAGGGGCTGGAAGGTGCAAGTGGGGGAGGAGACACGTGTCCAACCCAAGCAGTGGTGGGTGCAGAGATCCCAGGCCTGTCCCTTCCTTTTACCCTAAAGTTCAGAGGGATCTTCATCTCCTCAAGATCATCAGGATCTCAAACCCATCATGTTGTTGAGAAGGGAAAAGAGATTGCAGTTTGCTCCTGCCTTTTATACTGGAGGGGCTGGAAGCTGAGGATTTGGAGTTTATCCCTTTAAGAGTTCAGATTTATGTTCTTGATGTCTTCATCTGCCTGCAAAGCCCAAGGGTTTGATTTTTATATGTAGTGTTTCCCCAAAAGCTGATGGAAGAGTCTGTGTGCCCTGAGCTACGGCAGGGAAGGGACTGGCACCTTTGGAAGCTCCTCGGCCACCACAGTGGTGTTCAAGCAGGGGCTGTGCTGTCCCAGCCAGCCTCTGCAGCATGCAGCAATGCCCTCCAGGTTCATTGGCATCATGCAGGGATAGCTTGGGGTGAATTTGGGACATGGAGATGGAATTGAGCTGTATGGATGTGGGAAATGCTGCTTGGACATGGTTGAGGTGATGGCGACAAAGAAGGCGCTGAGTGCTGGAATTAGGAGGGAGGTCTGGACAAAGCACATTGTTTTACACAAGTGAGGGGTCTGCTGTGGTTCAGGGGAAGAGGTACCACATGATAGACCACCCTGTGGTTGGGACTGGTGACTCTGGGGATGAGAAGTGGCTACTTCCCATTGTAGGAGGGCAGAGAACAAGCTGGAGCCCGTGGCAGGCTGGCTCCAAACAGACCCCTCCTAGGCACCAAGCTCTGCCTTGGCTCCGTGCCCACATCTGTCAATAAAAATTAAGAAATTGATTTTCTTTTGTTTGCCTGAAAGGATGAGGCTCTCTTTATGAGACAGTAAATGCAATCTTGCTCTGAGCATGGCTGGATTTTTAATTGTATTTATTGTTCTTTCGCTTATTCTTTTATGAGTTTCAGTTCACTTCATTGCTGGTGCAGAGATCAGCCCTGGGGTGTGGGTTGATTTCAGCTCCAACAAAAGGTTGGCAATTTTTTAGAGTTTCTTTTTAAACTTGTTTATTTTCCTGATAAGCTGAAGTTTGAGGTTATTTTTACTCTTGTTTATGTGCGTGCATGTGGCTCTGAGTTGTAAAGCTGGGCTGAGAGATGTAGCCTTGGAATTATCTACTTGCCAGGTGGTGATATAACCTTTTGAAGAACAGAATTTAAGATTATGATTGGGGAAATATGGAAGTGCCAACAGGGGTTTGGACTCAGAGGAGGAAGGGATTTTATATACTATATATTGGAATTTAATGAGGTCTGCTTCAGCACTTGCTATACAATGCATGGTGACCCACTTTATTAGGAGAGCTTTTTTTTTTTTTTCTAGTTATGGGTCATATACAGTTCCTAATTAAGTAGGTTAATTATATGGCTTCTTTATATTACAAAGGAAAGTGGAGAGATGGCACAATTAGCTCTTACAGTGATCATTTTTGATCAAAAAATGGTGCTCTGCATGACAGCTCCCAGAGGTGTGGGTGGGGAGAGGGGATTGCCCCGTGGCCCTGAGCACTCACATCTCTCTGCTCTGCCTCAGCAAACTCGGTTTCTGTCCTGAGCACTTGGCCTGGGGTGTGCAGGGAGTTGTCCTTTCCGAAACCATGCTGGAGACCAGTGCTACACCCACAGTGCCTCTGATGCTGCCCAAACTCGTCTGCAGCACTGCAGAAGCCCCTCCTTGGAGTTTCTTTGGAAGTATCAGAAAGGGAAGATGCTGAGGGCTCTGGCTACAGGTAAAAATTGCTGCAGCCTGTGAGGGCTCTGAGCAGCATCACTCCCTGTAGCTAAACTGTCCTTGAAAAAAGTTTCTTTAACCTTTCCCTCTCCAGCCTGGCAGTGGCTGAACCCCTGCAGCATCCCTGGGTTATCTGTTCCAGTGCTCAACCAGCCGTACTGCGAGGCATCAGGGAGAACATTCAAACTCTAATCTCCCTCAGTGCAATTTAAGCCTATTATTCCTTGTTTTATCCCCAGTGGACGTGGAGAACAGCTATTATATTTCTCTTTGCTGCAACCTTTTACATATTTGAAGGCTGTTATCACGTGTCCCTTCAGTCTTCTCCTCTGAACACAAAGCATAATTCTTTCAGTTTTCCCTCAGAGGTCATGTTTTCTTCACCTTCAGTTGCTTTTGTTGCTTTGCAGAGGTTACTGTAATGCCAAGCTGAATTTTTTGTTGTTTCTTCACCTGTTTGCCTTGGGGGCATTAATTTTGTTACAAATATGTGAGAAGTGACCATTATCTTCTCTAATCTATGGTTATTTATACTCATATATTCCCGAGCCTGTTTTATCATAAAGTATAGCTCTTAGCCTTGATAAATAATTTCCCACTATGATATGCTCTTGCAAACAGGGGTCCCTAAGCTATTTATTACTATTATTATTTGCTTTATTTTTCATGAGTAACAAGCTGTCTGTATAAGACTGTGAATGAACCAGGCAATTCACAGAAATGGACTGAAAGCTATATCCTGTTCACAGAGCTTCCAGATAAACAGGAAGGTGGAGGTAAACACCAAGACAAACTAGTTTAGCCAGGGGGAACAGTGCTGAACAGAGAATGAGAGATTTTATGAAAAGCAGAGATTTTGGGGGAACCTGGAGGACCGTTTACAGAGATGATAATATCAGGGTGGAACATTGCTGGGATGGATAGATGGATGGATGGATGGATGGATGGATGGATGGATGGATGGATGGATGGATGGATGGATGGATGGAGCCTGGCTGGGAGGCTGTGGGAGAACACAGGGTGGAGATGAGCCTGGGAGTGGAGGTGTTTAAGTGAGGTGTCTTTCTCAGGAAAGAGGAGTTGGCTGTAGAGGAGATGTGGGAGGGAAGGCAGAACAGAATTGCTGCCTGTGGCATTTCCAAAAGTGACATTTCCAAGCTGCCTCACTGCTCTTTGTTGAATATCAGATGAATTTGGTCCTGATTTCCAGGTCGTTGTGGCTGACTCTCCCACTGGCATTGTGAAGGGGCTGGAGCAGGGGCTGCTTCTTCCCTCAGGACTAACCCTGGGCAGCCCTAAACATCTCCCCAGCCTTTCCTCACAGGGAAAAGGAGTGATGGAGCACCTCCATCACTGCTGCTGGTATTGCCTCCTTGTCAGAAAAGCTGCATGGGGTTAGCATGGAGCACAGCTCAGCTGTGTCCTCCAGGCAGTGTGGAGGCTGCTGGCTGGTGAGAGCCCTGCTTGGAAGGAAGGAGGGCCAGCCTTTCAGAGTACAGCTGTAACAGGTCCAATGCTCAGAATGGACATGGACTTCTTAAAGTTTTAACAAATAGACCCTTTTTATAGTTAATATCCATAGTACATTTGTCCATAACACAGGCTGAGCTAGTCACAAAACCATCTACTGCATCACTGTTCTGAAAAGCTCTGAAATATTTTATATGTTTTAAAATCACATGATGGTACGTTAGGAATTACTCCAAGCTACCCTTAGTCTATTATTATACATTTTTACTATATTAAACTGTCTTATTTTCTATCTCTCTTTGCACATTTCCCTGTCAAATGGAAGGTAAAGCTAAATCTCTAAAATCTGTACTCTCTTTTTTTTCTGCTTCATTTTTTTTTCCCTTTAACCTTACCTGGAAAATGCACTGGTGAAACCAGTGAGAATTCTTCCAAATAAAGCCATTCATCAGCAGTATACATCAGAAAACTGAACCTCTTTGCCTACTTAAGAGCAAAAATATATGTTATTGCCAAGATAGATTTAAAAGTCTGAAGTCTAGGTAGCTGCTTTATTTCCAGGAATTGCTAATGGCAGAGTATATTTTGAGTCAGGGCAATAGTCACACCTATAAAAGTGATTGGTGGCTGTTTGATATCCACAATGTTTTTAAAGTTTGTCTCAGGCTTGCACAGTGAGTCCAGTACTCGCCTGAGTCTCAGAGTGACAACAGAGGGGCCGTAGGCTTAGAGGGAACTGGATCTCAGCAGTGATCAGCTAGAAGAGATGGGAATGAGAGAGTTAATGTGATAAAGCAGCATGACTGTGGCTGTAGGAATTATTGTTGTCCAGATTTATACTCCCCCACCACACCCAAAAAATCCACAACCTAATAGGAGAAACTTGGAGAAGTCCTCAACTGAAAATTGCCTTTAATCAAATGATATCCTTTAGAGGATATTTGGATTAATTATATGTTCTAGGGCATGTCAAATCAGTGCCTACAATCACCAGAACTGTTTTGGAAAGCTGGAAGGCTAATGCAGTGAGTCTGTTTTAAGTGTTCCTTAGGACTCTTGGGAATGTGATTTATTTTTGTTTTTTCAAGACCTGGAAGTACAGTTGGAGGCAGTAAACTGTCCCTGGATTACTGCAAGGGTAGAATACATTTTACATGTTGTATTCTCCCTCTGGTGCCTCTGCCTTTGCAGTTCTTGGGGTTTCCCACTTCTGCAGAAATGTGAAGGGGTTGAGATGGAGAATCAGAGTTCAGCTCTGAGGCTTTTGGGGGTTGGTAGGTCTTGTAAATGGATAAGCTTGGTGACATCGACCTGAGCTGGATGACTCAGAGGCTGAGTCCATTTGCAGGACACAATGTTCATTGTGAACATTGTGAGGAGTGAGGATGCAGCTGTGGATCAGCTGAGATGTAGTTGCCTCTTGCCTCAAAGATCTTGGATATGTTTGGGGCATGAAACTAAGATAACACATGAAGAAAGTCCTCCTAAGAGGACAGAAAAAAAACCCAACCCTGTGGAGTGTAAAGGTCAAACTCTGGGTCTGTTTGTTGTCAGGGAAATGGCCACGAGAACATTGGCTAATAGATGCTTGCTGTGCTTACTTTCTCAAGTACCCAACCTCCTGGGTTGTCCCCTGCTCTTTTAGATGTAGCCATGTCCTTTTAACCTGCCTGTGCTAGAGGGACACTGCCATGATCTGTGTTCCCTAAAAATGAGGAGGTGCTGAGCAAGCAAGAACAGCAGGGGTCAAATGCTGGCAGGGTTTTGTGAGTCTCTGAGAAGCAGGTCCTCAGCAGGGTCCGTGTCAGCCTGGTGTTTGCTCCATGGTTGGTTACATCCTCTTTGCTCCTTGGCACAAAGGTGTGGTTTCTGCTCTCAGAACAGAGGGCAATGAAAACTTCCTTCACACAGAAACACAGAATGGTTTGGGTTGGAAGGGACCTTTAAGAGCAGCTTCTCCAACCTTCCTGCCATGGACAGGGGCACATTCCATGAGACCAGTCTGCTCAAAGTCTCATCCAACCTGGCTATAATTCACCAGAGAGGCCTTTCACATCCCCTTGCCTGATGAGGTGCCATTCTTTGGAGCAATGCCTAGGCTTCTTAAGGAAAGCAGTAAGCCCTCAATAGCTTTTCTCACTGCAAGGGAGACCTTTATGATCATCTTTCAGATTATTTGCACCAGTCTATACCAGTTGATATTTTTATGATTTTTCTTTTTAACTGCACCTTGAAATGCAGAGTTCTCCCCTTCCCACCACAGCTGGGCTGGCCAGCAGTGCAGGGTGTGGCTGAAGGAACATGCACATCATGCAAAACCGAGTCATCCTGGTTTGTCTGCAATGAACTGACATTGCAAAGGAACAGAAGTTATTCAAACCAAAATTGCCCATTTGCTTTTCGTGCTTGGAGAAATACACCGTGTGTAGTCCCTATAGAGGCATCTTGCATCAAGAGCTGAATTTTGCCTTTGCACCTCAAGAGCTGGAAAGTCACGCGAGCCCGGGGAGTAATGTTAAAAAAGCCAGAACCTGCCAGAAGGAATTCACAGTAAAGGGCGAGAGCTTTTTTCCTCGTGACTAAAACACCTGTCACAGCTGCCAAGACTCTGCTAATTACACAATAACTTTATTATATCCCACTTGGAAGAACAAACAATACTTGAAGCTCCAAAAATGAGCAGCCTTTAGACTAGATTAATGCAGGCAGAATGGCTGCATGGAGCTGTGTTCGCCTCATCCTCCCAGTAGCTCTGGAGAGTAAAATGGCTTGAAGAGTCGCTTCTTTGTTGCCAGTGCTACATAATAAAGTAATTGTGCAATTAGAAGCAGATTACTGATGGGAGATGAGCATTTTTTATGCAATGTAGGTACAAGGCTGGCTTCTCTGAATAAGTTGAAGGCCTAACTGCAGCATCTCTGCTCCTTTTTACTTGAGCTTCTGGTAGTCCCTGGTAGCATACAGACAGGAGAAAAGGAGTGTCACTTGTTGAGGGTGGATTTTCTTCCCATGTTGAAATATTAAAAAAGTCTCATGCAAGATTTCACTGTCATCCCTACCTTGTCCAACACCAATGCAGCAAGAATGGCTGCAACGTGTATTAGAGGGTCTAATACCAAAATAAAGCATAAGGGATAGAAGCCTTCCATTGCTCCTCTCTTGCATGTGTGACTATGTGCTTCATTTTCTTGCCTGTTTGATGGTGCTGTGAATTTTGGGAGCCAAGAGGGTAAGGGGGAGATGCTGCCATTTGTGGTGGTGGGAACAAGCCTGAGCTGAGCAGGATCTGCTCCAGTACATTGTGGGTCCCTGTAGGCATCAGCCTGACTGAAGGGCTCGGTGAGCTTGCTCAGGTGAAGCTGCAGGAGGGCAAAAAGATGGGCAACACACTGGGCAACAGACATATCACAAATATGTATTTGGGGTGAACTAACTCTTTGGGGTTGGTGTTTCTTCAGTCTAAGCCTGGTGATGATTTCTGCCAAGCTTGTGATGCCAGAGTATACAGGCACCACAGCAACTGCTCTCTCATGACAGCCCTTAGGAGAGGACTTTTTGCATGACTCTCTTCTGATGCAGTGTCACCTGTAGCTGTTTAACCCTTTGGGATTTTTAGCCTGATACCTCAAAGCCAGGAAGGAAAACTTAAGATGTTTTCCCTACCCTGTGAGCTGCCCAGAGAAACTCAACCTGGATTTGGGACAGCTGGCAGGAATGCTAGGACAGGCTGGTGGTGTTTCCGACCCACAGCAACCCATGAGCGTGTGATTAACAGGCCTCACTGTTCCCCCGTCCTCTGCTGTCCCTGACGGCTGTGTGTGCTGCTTGCAGGTCCCGTGGCAGTGATCAGCGGAGAGGAGGATTCAGCCAGTCCTCTCCACCACATCAACCACGGCATCACGACCCCCTCGTCCCTGGACGCCGGCCCGGACACGGTGGTGATCGGCATGACCCGAATCCCCGTCATCGAGAACCCCCAGTACTTCCGGCAAGGTCACAACTGCCACAAGCCAGACACGTGTGAGTGCCCGAGCCGGCCACTGCCCCCGCGGGGGCTGGGGGATGGGCTGGGGGGTTGGGGCAAGGAGGGCGAGGAGGAAGAGGTTAAGAGGATGAGGAAGAAGAGAAGGAGGTTTTTGAGGAGAGTGGGTCTTGGTATGGTCCAGAAACCAAAGAGAATCTCAGGTCTCAGAAATCACAACATACATGTAGATGCTTCCAGAAAAGACTTTCCACTCTCACCTTCACCTCCCTTCACCCTCCCTCTGCCACCCACCCGTCACCTTCCCCCCTCCCCTGCCTGAAAGTGCCATTCCAAGCCGGGCTCTTCCTCATCAGCTCCAAGCATGAGGTCCCAGGTGTGAGCAAGAGCCCCCTGGGAGCATGGGGATGGATGTGACCCCTGCTTGGCTGGGGAAAGGACCTGCCTCCCCTTCCTCCTCCAGCAGTTTCCCAGTCATGGGGCTGCCTCTTTGGCTCCCCTAAGGGCCAGGGGGAAGCTCAGGATACATGGGCATAGGTGTGGCAGATGCCTGGAGCTGTCTTTGTCTCCAGGAATTTTAGATGCTGGATGTCTTGTTTTTATGGGCTTCTGTAAAGCTTCTGCATCTTTCCTGTATAAATTTGGGTCATGAACTGGGCTCATTAGACTAGCAGGAGGTGATCAAGTGTCCCTCTCCACTTGCTGTTTTTAAATTCTGAGCATAAAAGAAAAGTGCTGTGTAAAAGGATGCTTTTCTGGGAGTCCTGCACCACTTCCCACGCAAGTGGTGGGATGCAGCCTTCCCCAGCATGCGGCTCACAGGCGGTAGCTGAGCTCTCCCAGGCCTCTTACCAGCTCTGAGGTGCAAGCTGAGCAACGCAGGAGGTTTGGGTAACATTCCTCTCTTGCTATTGCACATCCTTTTGGTGTCTCTTGGTTCCAGGTAGAACTGGAAAAAATAAATGTCCTGCAAAACAAAAGGTGAAAAGCCCTCAGCTTGGGCTCTGTGGCCCAGCCAGAAGCAGGGAGTGCTGTGCTGATGTCACCTCTGCTCTTCCCTTGGCTGCTGCTGACTCACAGGTGCAGGAGACAGAACTCAGCTGCTGCAAGCAGGGAGAAGGCCCATCTCCCAATCTCCCAGTCTGCAGGAAGCCATGCGGCACTGAGTGCTCAGCAGGAGCACGCTGCTCCTGCCCTCCATTCCTCCATCGGGGAAAGGGGAGCTGCAGCTGCTGCTCCCATGGAGGTATCCCTTGGGCAGTCCCCACTGTGCACCCTCGTGGGTCCTGCTGGCTTGTGCCCAAGCCCTTAGCACTGTCCTTCACTTGCCAGAGCAATAGGATGTACCAAAAGAACGTGCCTGGCTTTCCCTTTGATTTTCATTTTAATGTGCTAAATTTGGTCTGTTTGTAGAGAGGGGAGGAGGAGGGCGGTGATTAGGCAGGAGTGGAGAAGCTGAATGTAGCGTGGATTTTCTGTGCTGTTAATTATATATTTTGCATTTCTTATAGCACCTCATCTCAAAATGATTTACAAACTCTGATGGCTTGGGAGGGAGGGCTCCCCCGCTTTACTTTTTCTTCCTTTCCCTCCTGTGCTGTCTCAAATCTCTTCAATCTGCATGCCGACCATTGCAAGACGTGGGTGCTGTTGAGGCTGTGGAGCAGCCGAGCTTAAACCCCAAAGGATTAAGTTTTGCTCTGAGCCTTTGCCCTGTGGGACTTGACAGAGCTGGGTGGGTTGCAGGGGAAGTCACTCGCAGCGGGATTTGACCTCAGAGCATCATGGGGCTGTTTGAGTAGGATCTGAAGGGTTCACAGAGATGCTTGGGTGGCATCTGGAGGCGCTTCTCCTATGAAGGGTGCTATTGGAGGGAATGCTCCAGGTTTACCAGGACTGCAAGGCACGGAGGTTGAAACCAAACCCCACAACACTGGTACTCCCTTTCGGGGATAATAAGAGGCAAACTACACCTGGGTGCTTGCATGTTGAAAACCCTAATTTTTTTAGATTTATTTGTCATTCATGGGGCAAAAAAAAGTCCCTGACTCCTCAGGCGGAGCTGAATTTGGTGTGTGTTTTGTATGTTAGTCCCCAGGCTTTAACTTGGTCAAAATTTCTGGCTTCACTGGTGGCTTTGCTTGAGGCTGGAAAGTTTCATAATTCACCATATTAAATTAACCATGCTTTGGGGAGCTTTTGCTGTAAGGGGTTTGTTTGATCTGATGTGCTCTACTCAAGATAAGCCTGGGCTGGAGAATATTTGTTGCTCCTGTTCTCCCTGTGGTTGTCATGCTGGAGGGTTTTTCCCTCCCCCTGTGCAGAGCTTGGACACAAACACTTCTCCCTTTGCTGTCACTTCTAAAGAGAACTCCTCTGGGCTGGGGAGTGCCTCTATGCCCAGCTGAGCCTGTACAGATGCAAACTCCCCACTCCACCACCTCCCCTGAGCTGCCGCCCAGCTGTGAGCAAAGGTGTTCCGTGACACCCAGCATCTCTCCTTTGCACTGAGCTGTTGCTAGAGCAACACCTTCAGCAAGCATTTCCCTTCTCCAACATGAAGCTTTTCTCCTTCCTTCCTCCTGCAAGCATCCCTGTGCTCTTGGATGCTGCCTGGGTCGAGGACATGCCGATACCCATTGCTGTGCTGCAGTGAGGGGAGCAAACTCTCTATGCTTAATGCAGTATTAATAGTACATTGATGTGATATAGATTTCTGTCACCCTCCATACTAGCAAGCATCACTTATCACGCAGGGATGAGGGATGTTTATTCCCAGCCACTTAGCTCTGCATAATGGAATTGCAGCTGAATTATGGAGAGCAGCTCCCTGCCTGTGGAGCTGGAGGCCTCTCGCTCCCTCTGTGCAGTGCTGTCCCATGGGATCTTCTTCTTAATGTGTCTCAAGGAGACAGAGACGTGTTCTTCACTGGGAATGTCCTGTCCTCGTGTCGATGGGATGAAGGGCACAGGAACCAGCCCTCACTTCTGGCTTTCTGGGATTTTTGCTGTTGTCTTATTCTCTTTCTGTTACTGCCTGACTTAGTGCAGAGGGGGGACAAGCTTGACTCAGAATTCTCTTGCCCTTCCTGGGTGAGGGGTTCTTAAAGAGCCACGGAAGACGACATCACCACCCTGTTTTTTCATGTTGAAGCATTTATTTGTTGAAAAATGCTCCCCCATCTCTGTGCTGTTAACTCTGGGCCATGCTGGGTTTGCATCCTGGCCTTGCTTCAGCTGTCCTTAACCCTCCCTACCTGGAGGATTAAGAAAAGAGTTTGGCAACGTGGACAGTCCAACCACTAGTGGATTTCAGAAGAACAGGCTGAAACTGCCTTTTTCTCCTGATCTTGTGCCACATGGAAGGGAAACCAAGTTCATATCTGCTCGGCAAAGAGCAACAGGTTGTGATGAGTTTGCACCTCTATATCTGGAAATAAACAGATCAGAGGAGAAGAATGGGACTTGTGGCAAGCACAGTGGGCAGAGAAAGTGATGAGGATGAGAGTTGAGGACTACATAACATCAGCCTATGGTCAGAGATTTTGGTAATGCAAAACATGATCCAGTCTACCCCCATTTGTGGCCAGAATTTGGCTGTTTGTCCTACTGGGCAGGCCTGGCAGTAATAGCAGCTTCTTATGTTATCTCCCTCTCTTGAAGTTCAGGATTTGATTTCCCAAAATTCAAGTTTTGTAATTATGAGTAGCTGGAGATTTCTGTGATGAAATATTGGTAATGTTTCAGAAGAAACATTTTGGAAGGTTGTTTTACTTTAATAATAGTAATTAAATAGTAATTAATTCTAAGCACAATGCATCAGATGCAGATTAGTTCTTGGATCTGATCTCTTGAGCTTTACTCAAATGCCACAGCACAGTTTTGGAGTTGTTCAGTTCCCTTGTATTTCTCATCTAACAAAACAGGTCTTCTGGAGAACGATACAAATTGGAGAAAAAAATCCAAACCCTGATGGAGAAAATTGATCTGGGGGTCAGATCACCACCTGCATCCCAGCAGTGGATGCTCAGTTGCAACAAGTAATGTGAAGCTGAACTCTTGGGGCAAATTCTTTGGTTTTGGGGGAGGTTTTTGCCAGCCACAACTGGAGCTGGCTGTGTTTTCCAGGACTGGCGCAGTCTGGGGACTGGGATGCATTCTCCACACGGGTGGAGCAGCCGTCCTTTCGTAGAGTCCTAATGAGGGTTTTTTTTCAACCTCATTTATTACAGGCTGCCCTGACATAATTACATATTCAAAGTTAGTAATTACACGTATTCATGCTAATTAAGTAATTAGATATAATTACACTAACTGTAAATACGTGGTAATCGGCTAAAAAGAAGTACTTCAGAAAAAAACAAGGCAAATCACACAATAAAAGCGCCATCAGCACTCTTTCACTCAGTACCCTGTCTTTATCTTTTATTTCAGTGCAGCTTAAAAGGAACATCGTGGTCATTTCAAAACTCATATTTCTTAAACATAGATTTTCTTACCTCTGCTTTCGACAGATCTCGAAAACTAAAATGAAAAGGATATTTACCGTTAGAACTGTTAATTTTTTTTTTGTTTGCCTAGTATGTTTTGTTCATCCTGGGCATGGGAAGATAAAAAGTATGCAGCATTTCTATTTTCGGTCAGTTCATGGTCCCATTTTTGCCAAAAACAGCAACAACATAAAACTGAAGTCATAAGTGCTTGTAATTTTATTTGCCTAAAAAAGAAAACTGAAACAGTTGGTAGTGGAAAAGAAACTTTTCCTTTTTTTTTTTCCCAGGGATAAGATAATTTGTCAAATATTCTTTTTATGTAATATAAATGTGGAGCACAGGGTGAAGTGACAGCAGCACTCTGCTTCCCCATGACCAGCCTGGGGCCAGGCTCCACAGGTTTCAGTCCCTCACACAGAGCTCTGCTGTTTCTCCAAACTATTTTTTCCTCTTGTCTCCTCTGAAATGAAGTCCCCAGGCTCTTCTCCAGAAGGACCCAGCTCCCATTACTCTTCTGAAGTAGGCACTTGTGGGTGAAGACTCTTCTGTGCTGGAACTCTCATGGTCTTACAGTCTTGTCCTTCTCACTCAGGTCATGTGAGGTATTTTAAGGATTTTAACAAGGACCTGTGTGAAGCTGTTTACTCATTTATGTGTGTTTTGCTGCTCTGTGCTGTGTCTCCTCACTGTTCATAGCAAAACCTGAACTTGTGGCTGGGAACTGTGGAAGAGCCCTGACCTCAGAGCTCAGCTGCCAACAGGTGAAGGCATTGGGGGTCTCTGCAATGACCTTCTGCCTCCAAATTTCCCTCCCTTCTGGTTTGCTGTTGGCTCTCATGGAAACTGCTTTGAGCTCCAAGTGTTGATGTGAACATTCTCCAAAAGATTTGGATGTTGAAGAAGCCTTGTGGGCTCTGGCTGGCTGTTCCCAGAGCAGGTGTTGTAGGTATCTGAAGAAATGTGTGAGCAACCAAAATGACTGCTTCTGTCCCCCACCAGAGGAGAACTGAACTTCCCCTGTGCCCAGAATCAGCTTCTTGTCTCCTTGCCCAGGCTGCAACATCTGACCAACAGGAGACATACCATGGACAGTGGGTCTTGAGCCAACCTTCCCAGCTCTCAGTTTTCCTGCCTGGGGCTATTTTCTGCTCTGCATCATTTCTTCTATCCCTGAAAGAGCAAGTGGAAGAAACATCCACATTTTCCAGAAGTCCAACCTACTTTTGCAGAAGTGGAGTGCCCATCCCACCTATTGCACCTGCACTTTGAGTTGCAGTCTCACACTTCAGACCTTCCTGCTGTGATGGTACTACAGAAATGAGGTTTTTTCAGGATGTCTTGGAAAGGCTGGCAAGATCCATTGCCTATACCTTACCCCCCAGCCAGCTCTGGAGATGTTGTCTGCATGGTTGTACCATGAGGAAGAAAAGCAGTGTGGCTCTGCCTGGTGCCTGCCTGCTTTAGGAGGAGCTGCTGGAGCCAGAAGTGCAGCCCTGCTTGCTCCAGATGGGATGGGCACCTGACCTGGCTTGAGCACAAGATGATCACCTCCTGCTGCTGTTTGGGTTTTAGATCTATTCTCTGCTGCTTTAATGTGTGTTTACTGGAGATGTTTGTAACAACACCCAGGATCAAAGGGGGACCAGCAGGCTCCAGTACCGGCATGGAGAAGTGACACTGGCAGCACAGCTGAGTGATGATACATTGGCTCCTGGTGGTGAAGATCCATGAGGAAGGGAAACCCTTAAATCGAGATCAACATGGCTTTGGGCTGTTGATGGTGACCGGCCTGCGGAGAGACTGCTGGATACAGACGTCAAGGGCTTGACAGGGAAATGTTTTCTCTTACAAAACTCTGCTTTGTCCTTTGCCTAAAAGCATCCCCACTGGACTGTTTAATCCTGATGTCTGTGGGGCCAGGAAGAAGGGTTGGCTCACCTGGGGCAATTTCAGGAAGGGAACTTGTGATGTGTGAACTGTCAAGAACTTAACAAGCCAGATGAGAGGAGGTCCTGACCCGTTTTCCTACTGGATTTGGAGTGGCTCTAGTGCAGCAGGTTGCTCTTTTTGCCTGGCAGCCTCATCACTGCATCAATTGGGTTGGACCAGAGTGCCCAAGAATGCAGCATCTCATGGAGGATGTGTATGTACACCCTGACATTCCACCTTACATCCAGCCCCCTGCTCATCTCATACAGGGGCTCACACCCTCCCACTCCTCTTGCAGCATTCCCTGGCCTCCACACGCACCCCCCACTGTCCCTGTCCACTCACCCATGGTCTGGCACGAGTCCAGACTCATTGTGGCAGGGTGAGAGGAGTGGGACACAATAGGGATAAAACCAGGTTTACATTCCTTCTGTTACCAGCTGTGTGTCTGGGTCTTGGTGCTTCTCCCTTTCCATTTTGTGCTTGTGGTGTGCCTAAACCTGAAGGAGGTGTCTGTGGCAGAGACAGCAGGGCTCTGTTCACCAGCCAGCACTCCTCATGGGTGTGGTTTCATCCCTGCAAGACAAGAGGTAGCAACACAGTGCTCCACCTGAGGCTATTGCAGACTCAGGCAGCCCAGGTGTCAAAAGTGTCCTCCTAATGGCTCGTGGATTGTGTGAATTTTGCTGTGGGTAGCTGTAAAAATAGTAGTGTGTGTATGTGTGCATGGGCTGAGTGGTGGTATTGATTTCTTTTGGCCCTCATTTAAACATTTGTCTTGTTTTTGAATGAGTTTTTTGTGGCTTATAATGATTGGCTTTTGGGAAAGTGTCTGGCAGCTGGGGTACTTCTGCATTCCTGGGGTAAAGAGTATGTGCCTGTGGTACCTGGCCATGGGATAGCCTCGAAGGAACCAGGAGTTCCCAGAGTTTGCAAGGACATTGTGTTGTGATTTTTTTAGTCTCCCCAGGCTCTTTGTCAGGTTTAAAATCTCTCTGAAGTGTGTTGGGTCTCACTGTGATCAGACAGGAGGTGTCTCTGGTTTGGAGATTGCAGGCTCTCATTGTTTGATCATTGCCTGGTTAAATTGTGATTCCTAATTAAAAATAGCTGCTATTGTTTAGGAGTTGGAACAGTTTTGCATGACCACACACACAGCAGGAACATTATTAGTGGTGTTGCCCTGTGGGACAAGAAGTACAACCCAGAATGTAGCAGAGAACCTGCACATCAGTAGAGGTTAAAAAGCCCCAAACCTTAGTGCTGCTTTTGGGCTAAACAGCCCAAAACGTCCCATTCAGTCCTGAAACCTGGGGAAAGACCCATGTAAAAAAGTATTCTGCCTAAAGAGTTTCTTGTGTGGAAGGAGGCTTTTGTTTCCCAGCCTTGTGTGGTGGCTGGCTCTGAGGAGATGGGGTGGGCAGCAGCACAGGGCAGATGGAGCAGAGCATGATTGCTTCACATAACAAAAATGCAGAAATTGTCATTTTAAATTGCTGGACACTTCCAGTCCACTTCAACATCCTGCAGTCTGTCTTGCTCCTGTTGGTGGGTGCAGACAGGGAGTGAGTGGGTCAGTGGGATGAAGGAAGGTGCTGCTGCTCAGGGAAGTGCCACTTCTGCTCGTGTGCTCCCAAAGCCCTGACCTGAAGCAGCTGGTTTTCACCGTGGCTGAGAGTAAAGCACTGGCCTTGTTGAACCAGATGTGATCTGCTGAAGTGAACATACCCATTGGAGAACCCAGTAAATCCATTTCCATGTGCAGCTGATGTAAGGTTTGTATGCAAGCATCTCGGGGTGAAAAGTACATTGGAGTCACAGCATGTGAGGATTGCTCTCAGTGCCTGGGCTTGCCTCCCATTAAGGCAGGGTTTATTGCATAATCCATTTTTAGATTCCTGCACACTCATTCCTAAACACACTGCAAGTTACCTAATGCTGAGCCTGGCTTGAATCTGTTCAAGCCCTCTCTCCCTGCCCCTCCCTAGATACATCTCTTTAAGAGATGGGAACAAACTGAGACTCAGTGAAAGCATGAGCATTTCTGTGTGTACCACACCAAGGACCAGGCTGTCCTGCTGTCTGCAGCCAAGCCTGGTCAACATGGAATGCAGTACTCAAATTAAGTGATGATTTGCAGTTTCATGTAGACTCAGCTCTTTCTGATGGTCTTTTCAAGTTCCTTTGCTGATGCTGCAGCAGCACCTGAAGTTTTTTGTCACCACTGTGGGTCTGTAAAAATATCACACCTTTCTTTCAGGCCTACTAACCTATTTTTCCTCACTGAATGAGAGCACTGAGTCTGAATGTTACTATACCTACCTATTTATATATATATAAATCTCATAGATGTTTGATCTATTTTAAATGCACTGGTTTATAATGTGTATTGACACCTGTTCTTATCTTACTTGTACTTTTAACAGGTTTTACATCATCCTTCCCTGTCCAACCACCAGACTCCTTTTTTTGCTTTGTGAGATAAAAGGGAATACTTTTTCTCCTACAACACAAACATCTCTAAATCAGGACAAGCAGTTTCTCTCGCTCCCATAAGTGTGACAGGAGACAGCTACGTCTCCTAAGTATATATGGCAAATTGCAATTAGAAGAAAACACTGGAACAAAATTTCCTTAGTCCTTGTCTCCCTTCTCACCCCTCCACCTCCCTCTTGCAGGATTAAGCCAAGCTAATCCTCAGATGAGCAAGATCTTGGGAAAGCAAAGAGCCAAGGGAAAAAAAAGAAAAATCCTTCACACTCAACACTAATAAGGAAATTATAGGCATCCTACATTATGAATTGGATGAATTTTTAATGGTTAGAAATGCAGCTGATTTATAATGCATCCATCCAGGACTGCAGGGCCTGTCGCCAGCTAATAAATAAATGACAGGCTCTTTGTATTAAAAGTATCAGTCATTTTATGTCTCTGTGCTGTAATTGATGAGGAGCATTGAGCAAGGGAGGTGGTGGCCATCAGGTCCTTGGAGGAGCAAGGAAAGCAAGGAAACACAAGGAGCAAGGACCTTGTGTTTCAAGCTATACCTGAGGGCTTGGAATACCAGAAAATCACAGCCCAATCTTCCAAGTCTTCTTTCAGATGGGCCATGGCTCCTGCTCTATCCCGTTGGTTACATTCCAGAACCAGGGAAATAAGGGACTTAGCTGGGGCTGCATGGCTTTGAAAGGTCATTTTAAGCCCAGCTTAGGGCCCTGTTTAACATGTCTTATGCTCTAGAACGAGTTAGTTCCCCTGGAAAGCAGGAATGGCTCCATCTGAGGTGGCTGCCCAAAGATTTTTACATGTGGAATGAGGTGGGAGGCTTTCAGTCTGCCTCATGTGAGACCCCTGGTGAGGGTGGGGGAGATTGTGCCTTCTGTTCTCTTGACAGTCCTGGCTATTGGCACAGTCAGGGTGAGACGAGCTCAGAGGCAGGGATCAGCATGAGTCCATACAAATCCCAACACAAATGTTCACACTGAGGCTGTGTTAAAAATAAATTCTGGGCAAATCCCAGAGATGGGGTGGGGTGGGACTGTTCTGCTTTTGTGCCAGATCCCAGCAGAGCCCAAATGTCAGGGGAACATTACTGAGAGTACAGCAGGCAGCTGAGTATCTGAGGCATGGGGTAGATTTTATCCTCTTCTTAATGAGGAGAAGTAACCTGGCTAGTTGTATCTCTACTATTTCCTGGAAAGTGGCATTTCTCCTTCCAGCCCATCAAGGGGCTGCTGAGCATCTTAATCTCCATTTTATGGATGAGGAGAGGCAGCTGGAAAGACAACAATTTGCTCAAGGTCATGCCAGGTTGCTGACAGCTAACAGCCTGGCCCATGTTCAGCCCACTGGACCATGTTGCATGTTTATGAGTCCCCACCTGAAGTCCTTTCACAGCCAGTCTTTTGGAGTCAGGGGTTTAGATGGATAAACACATCCTTGGAGCTGTCAGCTGCATATCATGATCCCAGAAAATGGTAATCCTGAACTTTTCCTGCTCTTTTCCAGATAGCTTAGATCAAATTCTCCCTTTCCACCTTCATGGGGGGGCCATGCTACAATCTTAATATGTTCTGCTTTGCTTTCTTGACTACTTCTGAAGAGAGCTCTCCTTGCAGGTCTCATGCCACCTAGGCATGGCCTCCTGGCTGGCTTCACTGGAGTGTCTTGGAACCCGAGTGCTGGGCTCAGAGCAAGAGCAGTCATTTTTCAACTTGGCTTTAGTCCCTGGCTGCAGGAATTGGGCAGGGAGGCTGGGATATGAGCCTGGCTGCCCAAGGAAAGCACTGCTCTCTAAGATGCAGACTTTCATCTTGACCTGGAGGAAGGAAACGTTTATTGCCTTATTTATTACATTTCCCCATAGCAGTGTAAATACCATATCCACGATAGATATAGATCTTATGAATAATATAGAGATTTGAACTAAGTAATTGCTGTGCTTTTTTAATACAAGAGATCCTCAGTGTCGAGTAGTATTAATGATCTGTCTTGACATGGGCTCTGCAGAGGGCAATTGCAAACCCCAGTTCCGTGAGAATTTGAGAAATTGGGGGAGAAATCCTAATGTGCTGTTCATCCCCTCTGTTCCCTGTGGGACACTTCAGAACAAGTATCCTGTCTGATGATTTTTTCTCAGCTTTCCCTAGACCCTCTAAGGACAGGAAGGCTAAGTGGGTTTTGGGAAAACAAATCCCTTTTGTAGGCAGGCTGGGCTGGGTTGTCAGAGGAGGGAACTTTTGGAGGAAATGTAATACAAAGATCCTAGCAGCTCCCTGTGGTCACTAACAGTTCTCCAGACATTTCTAGAAGAGCAAAATGATTAGTTACAGTGAAATAGCTAAATTCAGGCAGAGGTAGTGATATTTTATGTCTGCTGATCTGAGCCTCTGTCTCTTCTCTGTAGCTTTAATATGAAGCTCTCCTTTCCACTTGCTCTCTGAAACCCTTGTGCAGCCTTGCTGCTGTGTGCTATTAAACAGGTGGCTACATTATTATGAGAAATTCTCTATAAAGTCCACTCTTTAATGCTTTAGAATCTTTGGGGATGAATTTAAGATATTAAGAACTATGGTGATTTAACACCTTTTTTGCAATGACATTGTTGTGGGGGGAAGGATAAGGGGATAGCAATCACAGGATGTGGTGTGAGTCACTTTGTGCCTTGCATCACTGGTGGCAGGGAGCTGGTAGCCCCACTGGCTGGTCCTTCTTGCTCCCTGCTGTAGAGGTGTTGGTGTTAAAGCTGCAGAGCTCCAAGGCCTCTTTAAATAAATGGAACTGTCTGAGAAGGCTATGAATGCCTTTTCAATTTCTTTTTTTCCCCCCAAACATAGCACCTCAAGTCTGAGTCAGGCTGTTAACCTTTTTCATCCTTCTTTTTCTACCCACATCCTGCTTTAAGGTTATTTCTCATCTTTGTTCCACCATCACCCTTTTAACAGGAATAAGGGCAGGTCAGACCAGTGGACTCCATAGCCCATGTTCTCACCTTGTCAGTCCAGGAGGAGCAGGTCTTGCTGACCTCTGTGGGCTGTGTGGAGCAGGGACTGTGGGCTCAGGTGTTTCTTTGATACAGGAATGGTAGCTCATTAACACTCTGTGCCCCGCAGATAACTTTTATTGATCATCAGCTGCTTAATCAAAAACTCTATCAAAGTTTGTTTCGATTATTTTTTCCATCTCTTCATCTCTGGAGAATTGGCTTAGCCAAAGTTAATGTACTCATTATGCAGTTGGGAAACCACTGCTACAGTGGTATGTAAATCAAGGAAGGTTTGTGTCCTCCTTCCCACATCTAGCAGGATGAACACACTGGGTGCATACTCCTCTGCCTGATGGGTGAAGCAGGCATGAAGGGAGTTTGGCTGAACTGGGTTTTGACCAGCCTAGAGTGGCAGAACTCACCCCCAAGGTTGCACAGAGCCTAGGCTCCAGATCTACATGCCCACAGTCCTGGCTCAGTGAGGAACAGCCCTGCTGCTGTTCCTCGTCCTGTATCTAAACAGATCTGAGCACCCCTGAAATCAGCACCCTTGGGTGTGTTGTTCTTGGGCCACAGCTGGAAACTCTGTGAACAGTGGCTTTACTCTCTTGAAAACTGTCAGAGCTCTGGGGAAGGGGGTGAGAGGAAGTTGTGCAGTAAGTGGCAAAAATATTTCCCAACTTCTACCATGTCTTTAATGACCAGCACTGAGAAGTGTTTGGCCAGTTTGAGTGGGAACACAAGAAAGACTTGGGAGGGAATCCCCACAACAGGAGTGCTGCTTGTTGTGCCACTCCAAACTTATTTCTTACTCTAGTTATGACGGATGTCCTGATATGATTAATTTTCCTTTTGTGTTTTAATGTTTACTGCATAAAATCATTCTCCTTGATCCTATACCCTATCAGGGCTACATACTCCATGCTGGCTATGGTGTTGCCATGTCCTAATTTGATTGCAGAGGGTCGTGTCCTGTATAATGTTGTCTCATTTTCTCAGCAGTCGATGCAAACTCAATTTTATTTTCTTTGAAAAGAAGGAAAGAGGAGGCAGGAGTCCAGAATCCACAGCTGAGCCTATACCTGCAGCACTTACCTTGTTGCCCGGCTGTAATGGCCTGTGTACTTCAGCTTGGATGGGACCTACAGGCTTGTTTTATTTATTTATTTTCCTGATGGTGCTGAAGGAGAGAAAGGATGGAAGCTACAGCAGAGAAGGGCCCTCATTGGTAGGTGCTGGCACCACTGATTAGCCTCAAGGAGTCATTAATCCAACTCTCTTGATGGAGCTTATCTCAGGAGGGGAGGGTTAGCTGTGTCTCCCTGTGGGCCCTGGGTGAGTGCTCAGCTTTCTCCTTTTGTCTCCAATTAGATGCTCCGTCCCTTGTACCACTGAGTTTCACCTGCCTCAAAGACCCTTCACCTGCCTTCCGCCTCTGTAATTTACGAGTAGCTCAGAGGGGAGAAGGAGGGTCTGGTCTCAATTTGTGTGGCTCATTTGCATGTGAAATAAGCACGTTCCTTCAGCTGAGCTGCCAGCAGTCTCCTGGCCCCACTGCTCTCATTCAGCAGGGCTTTGACAGCTCCAAGGCTGTGGCTCGGTGAGCGGTGGCAGGGCTTGCTCATAAACTGGAAGTGTCACTGTGTTTTTGCAGAGCTTGTCCAGAAAATGGTGTTTTTCAGCAGCTCATAAAGGAGGTGTCAGCCTGGGATTTGGTCTGTGGAAAAAGCCTGTTTTTGCAAGCTGCAGAGAGCACAAGCTCTCAGCTCTGGCTCCAGGGCCATCCCTGCTGGCTGGGATTGCTGCTGGGGCAAAGTATTCAGCTGATGGTTTCATTGCTAATTTCCTCATGGGTCCTGGACTCTCTGACGCTGTATTCATCTCAGGGTATTCCTCCTTCTCAGCCCTGTCTTTTCTTGTCCTCTTGGGCTTTCACTGGGCTTTTGACTGAAAATGGATCTGTTGTGGTGAGAGAGGAGGAGTCAGAGAGGCACTGGTGGGCAAAATGCACATAGTGGTTGAATGAATAAATCAACAGGTCTCCAGGTGTGCCACCAAACAGGCTCTCTTGTCTTGATCCAAAGATTTAGTGGGAAGAGGCCAGGCAGTGGAGTGGCAGTGGTCTCTGTGGCTGGACAAGGACCAAGGGAATAGAATTGTAAGTCTTGAGAACAGGAAGAGAGGGAGGAGACTGGACATTGGTCACTCATGTGATCCTCCTTGGAAGAATGCCAGGTTCCATGAAGGAAGCACAAATCTAGGCCTGATTTTTTCTCCATTTCAAAATATTTAATCAGAGAATCAAATATGAAGTCTCTTTAAGAAGAAGCTGGCACACGGCAGCTGGCTGAGTGTTGCAATCAATGTATCCGCTGCGGAATGTTTCCTGCAGAAGTATTACATCCTCTCTCATTTACTTGATGATCTTTAGGGTGAATCAATCAAAAGATGCTGCACACAAATAGTTCAGCCTGTGATCCTGTGGGTGTCCATTACAGAGGTATTTGCTCCATGTTAATGGACCTGTTGATGAACAAAAAACCTACCTTTTTTAAATAGAAAGCTGTTACTTGATGGTAATTGTTAGCAGTGGTTTTTCTGCCTCCCCACCTCCCCAGCACAGCTCTCATTCTGCGCCAATGCAGGTGACTGCAACAAAACCCAGGCCTGCGCTGCTGGGGAGAAGGGACTCACATCTCACCCAAGCAGTTATCTGAGGAGAACCTTCTCTTGGAGGTTGGGAAGGCAGAGAGAGACTTCTCTGTACGCAGTGGGTGACTTCACCACTCTGTGTCCTGTTCTGTTAATTGTGTTTCTGCACCCATCTACCTTGGCATGTGATGTCCTGTTGCACTTCAGGTATATCTGAAGAAGATATTCCCCTGAAATCCCCATCAGACCAAGGCTCAGCAGCTCCTTGAGGAGTTTGATTGGGTTTTACACTAGCTGAATGCATAGGAATTTTTATTTGTGTCTGTAAAGCTTCTAGTCTGCTGAAGCATTAGTGTTCATTTTGTTCCTCTACAACATAGACACTTGTGAAGTCTCCACATTTCTGGGTGAAAATGTGCCCATGTTGCAATGTTAGCTGTTGCTTTTCTGATGCTAGCATGGCAAGAACCCCAGCTGGAATTTTAAGCAATAGAAGATCAGGATGGTGCCTCCTGCATAGATATCCTTACCTCTGAAAGCCAAATCTGAACAGACCCAACCCTGTGATGACTGAAACTATGCAAACGAGGGAGCAGCACAGTCAATGCTGGCAGAGCTCTGGTGTGGCACTGGGAACACATCCCAGGACAGACCACTGTGCTGAGCTGCGTGACACAGCTCCCTGCAGAGGCAGTCACACAGCAGGGCTGAGCGGCCCGAAAGGACCAGGCTTGTGGCTGTGGGCTGTGTTCAGCCTCATGCTGGTAGTTGCCAGCAGCTGTTCTGCTTTCTGGGAAGCATGTTGGGATTTTTCCTGCTCAGCTGGAGGCTGTGAGAGCATTTGGTCCTCTCCCAGGCTGCTGGTGCAAAGCAGCCACTGTTCGGTTTGGCGGGCCAAGCATCGCTTCAGGCTCCACTGCAGAGGGGACCAGCCCCCCCCACTGCCCCGTGTCACTTGTTTATCTCTGTCATTTATTGCTACAAAACAGCTCACCCAGAGCCGTCCTTCCCACAGCTGGTGGGAGTCAAAATGCCGAGGCTGTTAGTGGATTAGGGCAGCAGAGTGAAAACCATTTGGTGTTTCTATCCTGATTCTTCTGGGTGCCTTTAATTAGCATGATTGCTCAGCACAGATTCTGCCATGTTCTTTAGCTCCCCTGGTTAGGATAATTATTCCCCCAGCTCCTTTTGTTCCAATTCCTGATCGCTTACAAAGTCTCCTGTTAAAAGCCATTAAATCTGTAATGTGAGAGTAAATGTTCGGCAGCGTTGTGCTCTCAGCCCCACACGTGTGAGCTCGAGCTCTCGGCCCCTCTCCTGCACTCCTCTGCTCCCTGCCACGTGCTCTGTGCTGTGGCATCCCTCTCACGCTTCCCCCCTGGCCATCCCACGTGTCCCACACGCAGCAGGTTGTGTGCACACTCTCCCTGCTTTCTGTTGGCACTTTTGGCATCACTCAGCTTGGTTTCCTCTGTGCACAGGCTGGTTTTGAGAGTGAGGTTGAATTCTGGGCTGTGGACTGTGATCTCTCACATTTAGTTGCATGTGCAAATATGGAGGTGCCATTAGAAGTGTATGTTCTTGCACGTTTTAGCCGTGGTGTGGGGAGTCCTTGCTTCAAGGAACAGCTAAAATAGAGGGGGAGATGTCCTAGCTGTGGTGGGAAGTAGGATTTTTGTTGATAGATGATGGAGAAGAGGAAATACTCATTTTCCTTATTTTTTAAGTAAAGTTGTTTTCCTCTTTCTCAAGCATAAAAGCCTCCAGTGGAGGGAAAATAGGTTTTGGATAGCTGTGTTCCCAGGAGTTTCCATGGTGCAGTGCCTCCCCATCTGGAGGCCTGAGAGCTCAGCCCCTTCACTGCCCTGGTCTCTGCTGATGTTTGATCAGCACATGCCAATGGCTCAAGTGGGGCAGACACACAAAGGCTTACACATAGTGACGTGGTGTGAAATAAGATTGGGCTCAAGTGCTTTAAATGCCCTGTGCATTTAGGTGAGTTGATGTGAGAGACTTATTTGCAGACCCAGAATGAAACTGGGGCAGAGAAGGGTCTGGCAGATGTGTAGTTTGTTAAGCTCAGAGCTGATTGCTTGAGCAAAAATTCACAGCAAGACTACTTGCTGGAAAAAGCTTGTCAGAAGGGACTCCTGATCCTTCCTCCCTCCTTTGAATGATGACCCCTAATCAACAGCAGACACACATTTTGGGTTAGATCCTGAATTGCTGCCCTGCTGTGCTGTGCCAGACCTTCCCCACTCTGCAAAGCTCACCCTCTGCTCTGGGGTAGATTGAGGGTATCCTTGCATAGCAGCAGCTCCCCACAGGGCTCCTCACTCACCTCCTCAGTGCTTTGCTGGCTGCAAGGAGCTTTCCAGGCATTTCATACATTCTCTTGCAAAAACCTACCATGTTTCATGTGTGTTTGGTGGGAGCAAAGCCCCTGCTGCAGAACGAAGGCCGCCACAAATACCTGATGCTCGTTTTGGTTGGCAGTATCCAAATAGTCCCACAGGAGCTCCGTAGTATCAGCATAAACCCATGTTTTTCTGTCTTCCCCTGGGAGAGCACAGCTTTCCCTGTGCCCTGGGGTGTGTGTTTTAGAGCTCGTGAAATACTGAAAGATACCAAGACATGGTCTCGAAACAAAATCTGGAGCTGGGAGCTCTCCCTTGGGAAGTATAATAACACCCTTTGACATATTTTGGTGCAGAAGACAACTTATTTTGAGAACCATCTACTGGGGCAATTATCAAGAGCTGAAGAGCTGTGGTGGCAGCTTCGTTTCCAAAGCAATCAGCAGAGTAGGAGCACTGGAGAGACACAGACAAAGAACAATAATTCCGGACAACACAGCATCAAAACAGCCTAAAATATATCAACAAAATCTTGTTCCTCGAAACTCCCTGCTGCTCTCACTGTGTTTTAGCCCTCAGCTCTTCCTGTTCCCATTTACAGCTCCTCTGTAGTGCTCGGTGCCTCCTTGCCTGCTGAGATCTCCTGCGCTCCTCAGTTTCCATCCTCGGTTTGTAAACTCCACAAAATCGTGTTTTCCCACTGGATGTTCTTCCTGACACTTCAGACTCTCGGGCTTGTACAGCTCCTGGGCTTCCTGGAGGGCAGCTCTGGCCTTTCTAGATGACATAAGGTGTTGGTGGAGCAGATGGCAGAGTAAAGAGACTTGAACAAGCAAGGATTTATTCTGGGCCTTGATCAGCTCCTCCCATCCTCTGAAGAGCAGGAGAGCATCCCTGGCACTGCCTGGGCTGGGGAGGTCCCAGCTGCAGGCTGCAGCAGTTGTGTGCAATCCTGTCCACCATCTGTGTCTCTTCTTGATGTCTGCTGTGTTATCCCAGCCCTCTGGCTTTACCAAGCACTTCTGTCCCCTTCTAGAGCCCAGAGCTCCTGCAGAGGATGGGAGCTGTGAAGCTGAGGCTGTTCCCTGTTGGATGTTCAGGACTGTCACTGCTTCCTTTGGAGACCTTGGAGAAAAACGAGGTCCTGCTTTGTGCCACCGTTTTGCCGCCTGTGTATTAAATATAACAGCTCCTTCCTCCCCAGGGAATGAGTGAGGCATAACAAATTAATGTTTATGAAGCACTTTCCAGCTGAAAAGAACTTTTGAAACAGAGCTGTTGCTGTTCTAACTCAGGGGCTTCCTTTACTGGTTGGCTCTTTGAAGTGGTGATCTGTGGTACTGGTGGATCAACTGTACCATAATTGGAATTAATCAGCAATTAAGGAACATGAGCCCAAACCAGATTCTTTCCCAGTGGATATTCGTTTCTGGGCACATTAGTCAGTGGTTTCAATAACTCTGTAAAATGCTTAGGGTAACTATTGCTATCTGAAGCAGCTGGGGAACAGAGGCAGTGTCGCAGGGACACAGATACCTGTCAGGCAAAGTGAAAATAAGAAGCACTTGTAGCACTTGTGCACCATGCTTAAATTGGCAGCACTCCGAGGGCTGACTTGAAAAAAAAAATTAAAAATTGACATAAGAATATATTTGAAAACCAAAGTGATGAAAATGATGTATTACTTGCTAGGATGGGATCTTTCATGCCAGGTCCCTTGAGCTTTGTGGAGTGCAGAGGCAGCGAGAGTGCATGGTGGTGAGAAGTGGGGACTTGTGGA
Organism: Vidua chalybeata; assembly: GCF_026979565.1. Taxonomy (NCBI): domain Eukaryota; kingdom Metazoa; phylum Chordata; class Aves; order Passeriformes; family Viduidae; genus Vidua; species Vidua chalybeata. The sequence goes on from NC_071542.1 coordinate 13,489,148, forward strand.
GGCAGGGAGACAGGTTTTTTTCTCCCAGCAGTGAGAATGGTAGAGGAGAAGGCTCCTGGATGTGTCAGTGCAAGCACAAGGGGAGGCAGGGGAACAGCTGGACAATGCCCACGATGTCAGCTGCCACCAACTTTGCAAACACTTTCCTGCAGCGTGTTGTCATGGCTGACCTGTAACCCCTGAGAGTTTTGCCACGTGTCTTTCCATGGCAGTGGGTATTTCAGGGGACAAAGGAGCCATTCTCCTTGCTCTGGGACCTTCTCTGTGACCCACTAGCACTTAAATGAGGCAGAGACTAAGCTCTGTGTGTCGTGGGCGAGACTGCTGGGTGCCCAGCCTTTCCCCCTTCCCTGGTCCTCTTACAAGTCATTTCACATACTCTGGCTTCAATTTAACAAAAACAAAACCGATGAGGCCCAACTGATCTGGCTGCTTTCCATCATGCAGTGGGCCTCTTGAGTGGCTTTAAATAGCTGCACCTCCGTGCAGGCTGGAGAAAAAGCACTGGCTGTGCCTCTGGACAAGAGGGTAGCTTTGGCTCAAATCACAGGCCATCTCAGACCTGAAAATAGCCCTTTTTTTTTTCCTGTCGTCCTTGGTCTTAAATAGATTTTTTTTTCCTTCTTATTTTTTTATTTTATACCCTGTTAAGTGCTTTCCTACTTTGGGGCTTTTCCTAAGGGGGGATTGGTGGGGAATCTTGGAGCCCTGCCTCCTGAGCTATCAGGCTACATCCTTTAGTATCTTGGAACTACTCCATCCATGAAAGAGTTCCAGAGAAAACAAACTTGTGATCCTGGCTAATATGGACATGGTCTACGTTAGTGGTGGCAACAGTGGAAACGCAACGGATACTGGAATTCCTCTGACCAAAGGTTTAGTGAATCTTACAGAGTCTTCAAGAGTTCACCCCGTGGAAAGCTCTGAATGCTGCCCTTTCCTCAAGGAAAAGCTGTTTGGCCGTTGGGTGCCTGCAGAATTCTCCTACCCCTTCCTCTGCTCTAGCCAAACATTAGAGAAATTTATGTGGAAATGGAACCTTCTGGGTCCATTTGCTTCTGTTTTTCTCTTGCCCTGAGCCCATCTCCTTCTTTCCCTGCCCTCCAAAACACTCGCAGTGCTGCAATCTTCTGTTTGCGATTTTGGGTTGTGGAAAAGCACAAGAAGATGGCACAAGCTGTAGCTAGAGCTCCATCTAGCACATTCCCAAGAGGTTTCCTGTGACGTCAAATCTCATTTATTAAAGTGGGAGACACTTATGCCAGAGGTTTTACCATGGAAAATGAAAACAGATACAAGGTGAGCTGCTGTGGAGAGGAATAAGGACCCTGTTTACATGAAAATGAAGGATTATAAGAATTTCTGTAGCTCTCTGAGCCTTTCTAGTCTAAGAAGAGGTATAATCTACTTGAAGATCTGCTTGAGGTCTGTGTATCAGTGTGAAATTCGTCTGTGGACTGAATTTGCTTAAGGCTCTTCATTGTGGTCAACACTGTTGGGCTGGTGTAAATGAGAGGAGAGCTGGGCTCTTTGACTTTACCTTGAATAGTAGAGGAGATGATGTGGTTAACTGCAGCTGAGAGCATCAGGGAGAGCCTCACAGTGTGTTTCTGCTGAGCTTCTGTGACCTGCTTTGTTGTGGCAAGAGAGGCCTTAGGCTGGGTTACATCTCACCCAGTTACATGCTGTGAGAGGAAGGGAAAAAAGAGGGTTTTGTTTCCTAGCCCAGCAGATGAACCCATCCATGACAGGAAACCTGGGTTGTTGTGCTGCTTACCCCTCAGATATAGACACAGCAGTGCTGACTTTGACTAAAAGGATGGCCATTTCCTTTGCTCAGGATGTGGGCCAGGCTTGATGGTTTTCATGCTTTCTTTGATGCTATTCATGCTTCATATCTGCGCACAGAGACAGATAAAATGTACACTGTTGTTGGAGTCTCCTACTGCTTTTCCTTTATATCATAAATTCTGCTGTAACTCAGAAGAGAGCTCAAAGCTCTTTTGCCTAATGTGAGCTGTGTGGATAGCAGAGTTATGTTTGGCCAGCTTGTTGCCCTTAATTTGCTATTTTTGTTTAACCCATTTTTGCCAGGCGTTACATAGCATCCCGTTGCTTTTCTCATCCGTTCCCACAGCAATTTATATTGCTGTTTCAGAAGCAGTTTCCATCCCTGGGTTTCAAAACTGGTCTGCATTGCTCCTGCTGTGGCAGATAGGGATGCTGTGAGGAGTAGTGCATCATTTTCTGCGTCATTCCCTTGCCTCCCCATGTGACAATCCCTGCTGCTCCTCTCAGGTGATGTGGAGCAGCCTCAGGTCTCCAAGACTTTAGCAGCAGTTTTACCAGAAGGCACACAGGGAAGGCAAGGTGAAAATATCTGTTTTTTCCCCTTAGTTTTGCTCTCTCAGTGGAGGAAGTGTGTTCCTGGCAGGGCACTGACCATAGGCTGGATTGGTATGGGCATGGGGCAGAGTGGCCAAAACCCACTAGCCAGGGTGTTGGGAAACACGAGACAGCTCTGGAGGACTAAGTGGATGGCCGGGGTTGAGGACAAAAACTGATTGCATGGTTTGGTTGCCTTCAATTTTCTTGTCCTTTCATTGCCACATCCATCCAGCCTGCTTAGAGAAATGTCCCATCTGCTCCCTCCATCTCAAGCTGTTAGAGCTGCACAGCAAATCTGAGCTCATTCCTCCTTCCCTGTTCTCCAACACTCTCCATACATTTATTCCACTACCATACAATGGCTATTAGTAGAGACAGTATTATGTTTTATTTTAAAAAGTGATATCGCTAGAACTGGGAGAAGCACAAAGTTTAGTATGTCAGACCCTTTCCAATTTTGTAGGTCTTTGGAGATGTTTTTGATTTCAATCTACAGGGTGGGGATTTTTACCTCCTTATTATTTTCAGGCTTGCATGTTGGAGTTTCCCTACAAATCTACAACCAATGTCAAAGATAGTATTTTTCCTCCCATTTTCCAGCTGGCACTGACAAATGTGAAACTCCACAAAAGTTAATGTTTTTAAAATTTCCCTGACTGTTCTAGGAAGTTGAACATTTCTATTTCTCTTTTTTTTTTTTTCCCTTTTGACAAGTAAGAAAGAAAAAAAAAAAAGTAAAGCAAAACCCCCACATTTTTAAGACATTTCCAAGCCAGTTTTTCAGAAGCTAATAGCTGTGATGGTAGATGACATTTGTCATAGCAGCATCCAAACTCTGAACCTGTTGAGATTCACCCATTTTAACCCTGGACATCTCCGTGAGCATCATCCATCTCACATCTGTCAGCGAAGACATAAACCTAGCAAGAGCCTTGTTGGTTTCTGCTCCATACAAGAGAACGGGGTTAAGGGTAGCAGTACAATAGGGGAAACAGCAAGTGAGGACGAGAGAGAAAACCAGTCAGGAGAGAAGCATGTTTTTTTTCAGATTCTTTGGGGACTTTAATAAATCAGAAGGAGAGGATGCCAAAAGGACCGGTGCTGCATTGCTCTCCCAAGCCAGTGGGGATGTGTGCTCAGCCCTTCAGCTCCAGAAACGTGGGCTGTCCTCCTGCCACGCTCCTCGTCGTCCCTCGGCAGCCCCTGCGTGTCCGTGGTGGGGTAACCCCCACAGCAGCCCCGTTCTGCAAAGACTCTGCTGTCACTGGAGATCCCTGCAGCTGGGATTCACAGCACAGCACTGATGACAGAGAGCAAAACCCTTGGAGTCCCCAGCCTTAAGCCTTGCTGATCTTTCACATGTCCCTTCGCTGGGGCTGTGTGTCCCCAGTGGGTTTTTAGGTCTGTTGGATGTGGCCCGGCAGAAGTGAAATTGCCTTAATTTAGCAGAGCTGAGAAACACAAGGAAAATAAAGCAGACAGGAGTTCTCCTTGGAGATACTTAGTATTGTTGAGGATAGACTTTCCCAGCTATCCTTTGGCAGCCATAAAATATATTTATATTATGAAAAACAAAACGCGATAAATAGTGATGTTCAGGGATGCCATGTTTATTTGTGTCCCAGTGACTCTGATCACTTTAAACCATGAGAGTTGAGCCTGGCTCTTTCTCACTCTCATTTCGTTTACTAATGATATTTCATCGCTAGGAATTTGCCTATGAATCTTGTTTATGACACATGAACCAGAGCTGAGCCTGGCTTACTCTCCCATGTGGATCAGCCCTTAAGGGCCACTGAGAATAACAGATAGTTTCCCCCAAACAAGTTAAACAGTTCCAAACCAAACAAACAGCTTTTGTCTGCATCCCCAGGCCCATCAAAGGAAACATGTGCTTGATGTGCAGATGGAGTAAGATAGTACAGTGGAGAAATAGAAACTGATATAAAAGACAAAAATAGAAGAAATAGGAAAAGAAAAATCTTCTGGCTGGTGTAGTTTTGGTATGAGAAAATTTCCTAGCCTGTTTAAAAGTACTCTTCCTATTGAGATCAATTCTTATTGGCATCCAAGCCACTCTATGCTGCTCTAGTGATGCCAGACTTGAGTTAACTTAGCTGATTTGTTCAGGATCCTGTGACTGCATGAGGCGCAGGAGTATTTTCTAAATCTTAGAGCAATTATGTAGACAAGACATCCCAGTAATTTCTTGGAAGAATGCTTTAAACCCATAAGAATTTGCTATAGATGAGAGAAATCACCAAGATCCTGCCATGCATGTCTTGGTTGTGGCAAACAAGTGAATTTCCCTGGCTGGGGCATCCCAAGGCAGGTACATTCTGAGGAGATGTTTGATACAGCTCTTTAAAACATTTTATTTGCCCTGTAAGTTTGTTGGAGTGAAGGAAGGAGCTTGCCTATAATCTCTGCTCCCGTTATTTTTCATTCTCATCTGGGCAGTGTTTCTGGCAAATCCTAATCAGTTTTTTTAGAGAGGTGGGGTTGTGTGAGGAGAAGATGCCTCCAGCATGCAGGGTTCGGTGTAGATGGGACAGCTGGGATGAAGAAAGGTCTGTGGGGTTATGAGAGAGTCCCCAGCCTTGCAATGGTGCTTTTTGGCTTCAAGAATGTTGTGCCAGATTAGATAAATCATGAGAGAAAAGTAGGCACAGGAAGGAGTCTCCCTATTCCTCACTGTCTGCCTAGGGAAAAGATGGACTAGGTAGGAATTTGGACCTAGTGGGAACCTCTGGAAAAGAGTTGTTCCCAGTTGTCTGTCCAGACCTCTTGCATGCCCCTTGTCCTCAGAACACTTGTGCCTGCACGCTCCACATGAAATGATTGCCTGTTCTTTATGGAAAGACAGAGTGACGTAGCCCTGCCTGGAGAGGACATTTTGGCTTTAATTTAATGGCAACCGTTTGCTAGTTATTCATTTGGTTCTTTTTATATAATCACATGTGTGTCGATATCTCTCTCTTTTTTTCTAGTTTTGCTCTTTTTTGTTTTTTCGTTTACTTTATTTTGCTTTTTTCTTTTTTCTGTTTTTTTTTCCCCTTTAGGTTTCAGAGAAATTATGTTGAATCCAATAAGCCTCCCTGGACATTCCAAACCTCTTAACCAAGGCATTTATGTTGAGGATGTCAGTGTTTATTTCAGCAAAGGACGTCATGGCTTTTAAAAACTCCTTAAAAGTCCCTGTTCTGATGTCAAGTTTATAGGCTGTGCCCTCAAAATGGTGGGAAGCAGTAAGCGTGGTCTGTATGGATTGAGGTCTCCTCCTAATAGGACTCTACGGCCCTGCCTGTACACACGTTAAAGCCAACTGAAACTGTGGTTTTCTGTCACCAGATAACAGGGTTGTTCTTTTCCTCCAATGGTCGCTGTGTTCGTTAAATATTCCTGCAAGGCACAACAGCAGAAATGAGAGCAAATAAAGAGAATTAAAACCCAATTGAAAGGAGTCATCCTAATAACACAGTAAATAATTGTACTTTTGCTTTAAAATAAAACACAAAACAAAAAACAAACAAAAAAAAAAAAAAAAAGCCAACCAAACTGACATCTTTAGTCATGTCCTCCCTGCTTGGAGTTTTCCTTGTAAGCTTGTGTCTTCGCAACACCCAGTGAATGCTGCCATCACCTCTTACGTGGCACCGCCATGGGAGGTCTCCCAGAGCGAGCTGAGGCGGGGAGCCTGGAAGAAACTAAAGCAGAACGAAGACTTTTGGTAAGAACAAAGGCAGCCCCGCTCCCAGTTCTTGCACAGAAAATAATGTTGGAAGGAATGAGGATGGAAAGAAAAAAAAAAAAAAAAGTATCTTACTTCTCTGACAGGAAGAGAGTGTGGTTATCTTTGAAGTGCACATCTTCTAGGAGGCTTCTTCTGTTTGTCTGTCTGTCTGTGTGTGTTAGAGCGGCTCGTTGGATCTGACTATCTCGTTGTCGTACTCTGGTCTCTCCCTGCTGCTTAAATGATGAGCTTTATCTGAGGAGTTGCCTGCACTTCCCTCATGGATGGAGAATCCATAGCGCAGGAGGGTCTGTGTCCTTGCCAGGACTAGAGCAGTAAGCAAAGTGGAAAAGCATATCAGACGCACGCAGGTCCCATTGCTGGGCCTTTTCCAGCCCCATTTAGCTCTCCCTTGTATTCCCACCCCACTAGAGATTGGTTGCAACCCAGTTGCGTAGCCAGAACCATCAGCTCGAGGCTGGCTGACTCAAGGAGAGGGGAAAAAAAAAGTATTCTGTTGCTTCTTCTCTGGCAAAAACAGGAATATCAGTCCTGTTCTGGCCGATATTTGTATTCTCTCCCCCTCTCCTATCCCACTTTTGTCTTACTTCATCCAAAGCCTCTCAGATGGAAAAGTAAACCCTTTCATCCTGTCCTCAAGAGAAGCCAGCTGTCCTTGTGGCAATTTGCAGGGCTTTCCTTGGACTCTCTGGATGTCACATGTATGGGAAGTACAGATTTCCTCACACATATCAGTTATAACCTATAAGCAAAGCAAATTTTCTCTAGAGGACAAAAAATATTCTAAAAGCTCCAGGTGTGGCCAGATCCTTTTGAAAAGAATATTGGACCAGGACCTTGCTCACCAGCCACTCAGCTTTGCTTGCCTTCTTGGTGGCCCGAGATGACCTAATCACATCAGGGGTGTCTCTAAATCACCAGCCCTCAAGGGTCACTGCCACTGGAAAGAGTCACGGTCCCTCTCCACTAGAACTGGGCAGAAGCCTCAGAATGGATGTTCTGCTTCATCCTGCCTTTACAGGTGACCTGCACGAACCACCCTGGAGATTGCCAGGAGGTTTTATTATCAGCTGTCCCATAGGGATATTGCTGGGAATATTCCATTCTCTTGCTTCTTCTCCTGGTTCATTTGCATAAAAAGGTAAAGTGCAATAGAAGAGTACTGGAGAGATGGTGGCAGATTGCTTTAAGTTAATGGACATGCCTTAGGGGGGCATCTGCGTTAGCACGAGGAGACCTGGCTCAGGTTGGATGGCTTCAGAAACCATGACCAAATCTCCCAACAACGTTTCCTGCCCGCATCGGAGCTGGAAATGCCAGAGGTGCACTGCCAGAGAGGACCTGCGGCCGTGTGCCATGGACACCTCAATTCTGCAGATTCACAGAGTGAGGAGGAACTTCACCAAGCATGTGAATCACTGGGTGCTTGTCTGAACTGAATTTCCCCATCTCCTGGAAGTTGCCCACCTGACCTGGGGATGTCTTGTCCATCTGAACTGTCTCCCCTCCCTAGCACTGTTCAGGGGACTCTGCTCTCAACTGTGTGTATCAGTCGTAGAGATGCATCTGTGGGCCTGGACCAGAAGCCTATATCCAAACACCCTAGCAGAGGAAGGGTTGAATTTTGCAGCTCAGGTCCATCTCTGCTTAGAAGAAATCCTCCGGACCGTACAACGTAATTAAAGCAGTTCTCCCCACTGTGATCGATGTCTCAATTTGTTTAACACCAATTAAAGTCTCTGGTTCCTCACTGCTGAAAACGAAAGCCAGTCGTGGCTGTTTGCGATTGGTGGCTTTAAGTAGCAAGTCTAAGGATGTTTCTTTTTTAAATTTTATTTTATTTTTAATTATTGTAAATCATTACCTCATTTTCTGTCAATGAGATTCCTCCATCTTTGAGCATTCTTATCTTGCCATAACTATCATCCTGTGCTAATGGGAAATGGGACGGTCCCTTTTCACAGAGACTATAGGGGTGTTCAATGTCTAGTTTCTTAATAAACACTTTATTTTCTAACGAAACAGCTGCACCAGGCCTCTTCTTTGAAGACAAAATAAATAAATGTTCAGAATGACATGTCCTATAGTCTACTTCTTAATGAAACAGTCCACATGTGGGGAGTTTGGTTTGTTTTCTTCTTTGGCGGGTGCGGAGGGTGGGATTTACAGTTGTGATGGGAACATTGCTCAGGTGTAGCTCTTGCTTCTGGCACTCTCATCAGGCACAAAGATATTTTCTTGCATGGGAGCTTAGCTGTTAATGGTCTCAGTTGACAACCTGTTGGTTTTTGTAGCATAAAATGGTCATATTCCCAGGGACAAGCTGGTACTGCAGGAGATTGTGTCAGGATTTGCCAAGACAAGTTTCTATAGTTAGTGGAAAAAGTTTTATTAGAAGCCTTATCTCTCAGGGAGCTTGACAGTAAAAGATTGTTCTGGCTGCAGTGCTTTTCTTTCAGGATGTGCTGTTGCTTTGGGTCTCCTTGCTTGGCTGTGCAAATTGACAAAAACCAGCACAATTGACTGTTGGGTGTTGGATTTTTGTCCTCTCCTCAGGAACATTTAACCACATGTTAAGCCCTCAAGGGTGTGTTTGCTGTTGTGGGGGTACAGGTGAGCGCTGTGCTCAGGTTCCTCATCAGAAATTCATGTCCGGGTGGTAGGATGCTCCAGGAGAGAGGAACCATTCTGCAGTGTGTGAGACTTGGCATGAGGGTGTGTCTTAGTAGTTGTGTCTTAGAATTGTTCACAGGAGATGTCACTGATGTAACTAAAAGCTGCTGTGCCAACCTGCAGGTGACAGTGGGCATGAGGACGGGGGTGTGTTTGAGCACATATTGGTGGATGATGCTGGAAGCCTCTTCGAAAACCTGGTGAGAGTTTTGATGAGCAAATTAAAAACATGTTTTCCAGCATCCTTCTGTTCCTATAACTTCCTGGCATGACTTTCAAGTAAATGTCTCAAGATGATGCTGTGGGTGAATTTCCGCATGACCTTCCCTTCTAATGAGTGTGTCTCTAGGAGTGATGGGGTGCTGTGGTTCACAGGATTAGGTGAAGGCTGGGACCTTAACCTTTCCAGGAATGTCTGCACTGCTCAAGACAAATGTTTGTCTCCTAACATAACCTTACACAAGGGATGAGCAGCTGAGCTGCATTGGATTCCATCCCTGTTTCCTTTTTCTTTCTGAGGTGTGGGAAACAAACATGGGCTTTGGAAGCTCTGTCTTTTCTTCTCCACTACTGCAGGGTCTGTTATGAGATTTCTCAGCCCAGAAACATTGCAAACAGTGGTTGATTAGCCAATTACTCAGGCTGCTGCCATGGTCAGCTTTGGTTCACTTTGCTTTGTGTTTCAGGGCAACTGACTCCTTACGTATGAGTTCCCACAATACTTTTAATGCTGTCAGTTCAAAAGGAATTGATTTAACTATGGGCTCTGACAGGCCTCACAGAGGGGTTGGGCACTTGTTTCTTCTTGTTCTTTCTTCTTGGTTGTCTCTGTTGCCTGATGTACCCATGTGAAGGCTCCATGCTCTTCGTGACAGCTGAACCATGAGCTGATAATGCTGTGCTGCTCTCTCTCCCCACTCTGGCTTCAAATGACTCTTCAAATAAAGAGTTATTACTGAAGGAGCTTGGGATGCTGGCTTGGGATGCTGGCTTGGTAGGGTGAGGGCAGTGGACCTCTAGCAGGAATGATCAGCTCCTCCTGAACATCACAACCCTGCCTCCTCAGGTCTTGTAGAGTGTGGAGCCTGTGTGTGAATAAGCAGAGAAACAAACTTTTGGCTCATTGTACTTTGACTCTAAACAGATGGAGTCATGTTTCTTTTAGTTCCTGCTTGGAGGGAGCACGATGGGCACAGTGTGTTTCTGGCACTGTAGCTCTCTCCAGGATGGAATCATTGTGTGGGACCTTGGGCTCAGACTTGCTGCAGGGCAGTGTCTGGTGTGTGGGATGCTGTAGATCATGATTGGGGTATATTGAGTTTCCACAGCTGCTTATCCACATTGCACTGAGTCCTGATGTTCTTTGCTGCTCTTTTGTTTATTTAGGTATGCTTTTGAGGAGTCGTGCCTTCTCTCCCAAGAGGCTTGAGCTTGTTTTGAAGGTGGTGGTTTGGTGTTTCTTTCTACCATTAGGCCTTTGTCCTTTCCCTGCGTCTGTGTCCTGCTGTCCAGGGAATTCCTGGGATCTGTGGGGAGTCAGAGGAAGCTGCTTCTGCTGATTCAGCAAATGCTCTGCTCTGATTTGTACCCAGAACAAGCTGCAGATCCTCAGGGTTAAGCCTGGCATTAGCAGAGGATAAAGAGGCCTGGACACAGTAGTAAAGCTAAAAACCACGGGTCTGGAGGAGCAGCAGCAAGAGAGCACACGAGAAATCAATGCTGAGTGATTTCATTTTTTTCCCTTAACGTTTGGAAGCACTTCTGGTGTGGTTTGTGAAATGAGTCAGAGTCCATATTAACCATGCATTTACCAGTGCCTGCAGAGCCTGAGCAGTTGGAAGAAAATTTAACAAACTGTGGGCAAGTGCATACAGCTGCTTTGAAGGTGTGGGTATAGTTTGATAGGAGACCTGCCCACTCACAGCTGGAAAAGGTGCTTTACCTGGTGAAGCAAGGATGTATCTTCTGCTGTTGTGGTGCATTTTGCTTTGCCTTTATCTTTTGTGGCTTCTCCAGTGTTGTCCCCACTACTTTCCTTAAGACAGGCAGGCTCCTTGGTGGTGCCAGCATGTGGTCTGATGCCACAGAGCTAGAATAAATCCCAACCCACACTCCAGTAAATAACTGCAGGAAGATTCCTTCGCAAAGACAAGATGATAGTTTCTCCAGCAGTAAAACAGAGCGCAACAGCAAGACAGCTATATTTGAATTTTGGTATTATTTTGAACTTGTGAGTGTAATTGCTGACTAATCAGCAGGAATAAATTTTGGTTGTTCTATACAAAGTGGAGGGATTTGTTCTAAGTGCTGGTTAAATGATTTGCTCTGCTATTAGTGACTCATTTGTGATCTGTGCCTGATTCCTGCAGAGAAGCTGACTTTCTGTAAGCATTTGGTTATTATTTCAGAGTCTTTGGCCTTTTTTCTCCAAGATTTTGCTTCAGATATTCATGTTGTATGATGAGTGCTGGTTTTGCTCTTGGGTTGGGTGAGTGAATGTTTCAGACAAGTAGTCAGAAATGTAACATGCAGAGATACCCTTCAATCATCTGTTATTTGGGGTTGTCCCCAACCCCATGTTTCTTTCTCATATGTTGGGATTGGTACCATCCCAACAGGTCTTTCTGCTGGCAAGAAAAACTGTCATTGCCTGGGTCTCTGGAACAGTTAAGAGCTTGTTTTCACAGCAAGTAGCTTTCCTGGCTCCAGTCTGAATTCTGGGAGCAGCCTGTGTCTGACCTGTGTGTGGGTTTCCATGCACTGGTGGCAGAGCAGCTGCTGCTGGGGGTCAGGCTCATTCATGAGGAGTCAGAGAGCGCCAGACTGGAGCTGCATTAGGCTCAGTAAACTGCCAGAATGTCTGAATAAACTGATTTTGGCCAGGTCATCATTATCTTAAGTGAGTCAGAGATGTGTCCAGGCTGTTTATTAAGGTAATTGGGAGAGGGAGGGAGGGAGGGATGCTTACAGTCCATGGACTAGGCTGGTGAGGTGAGGGAGTATATTGCAACATCTGACACAAGAGAGAGGGAGCTCCTGGTCTTGCAAGCTGATGTATCCAAGGCCTGGTCCTGCCAGGATTCAGTCCCTGGTGCCACAGTCAGGCATGTACAGTGACATCATGCTAATGCACATTTCAAACATCACTGATGTGAGCTCATCTTGCCAGGCTGAAGAGTCATACCTCTGCTCAGGTCTCCTCATAAGGCCTTGTTGCCCGGCAATTTTAGAGATATTCTGGATCAACAGAACATTTTGGGTTCGCTGTATCAGTGTCAGGCAATATGTGGGGATGAGAGGAGCTGCTGTGCACGGTCACTTCTTCCTTGATAGTGCCTGGTCCAGCCCCCTGTAGGCTTCTGAAGGTGGCTGCAGGTTTGCTTTGTGCTTCCTGGACACGTTGGTTTATCTGGTGGTCCCAGAGGGTTTGGAAGTTTAAGTGTTTAAGCTCCAGCTCAGGACTGCTGGAACACCTCCAGAGGTACGAGTCCCCCAAAGCCAGCACATCTCACCACGCACAGACGTTGCAGGCAACTGAGAAGGGCCTCCCTTAAAGACAGGTAAGTGTCATTTTTCCTCCTTCTAGGGAGCTATTGTGTGTAATGTGCCGGATTCAGATCTCTAGCAGGAATTATTTTGATGGATCTGCTGTAAATGCACCAATGATAACTGACTGCATTAGACAGTATCAGTGGGAAACTGTCAGTCCCTGCTCAGGAGAAAGCAGGGTCTCTTCTGGCTGGAAATGCTGCAGGTCTGGCACCGTGTGGGAGTGGAAAATCAGAAGAGCCAAGTGCTGCTGGAGGCCGGGGTTAACGCCCACGGCTGCTCCTTTTGGCCACCAGGTCAGGTGTGGCGAAGGAGGATGCAGCCGGAATGCCAGCAGGTATGGCAGAGCTGTGGGAGGTGTTTGGCATAGCTGCTGACTCCTTTAAAAACTTGAGAGCACAGAACTGCAAGGGTGGCTACTTGATGATAGTGCCAGTCTCTCATTTTCATTAGCAATCAGCCAAAAAAAGGCTTAACCCTCCTGCCCAGGGCCAGCAGCGCATCCAACACAGAGAGAACGCTTTTTTTGCAGCCATATGACACGCTTGCCACTCAATCCCAACAGAAGATTTTATAGCCATGGCTTCAGAAGAAGGTAACAAAATCCCTGACAGTGTATCTTGGATGAAAGTATCATCCTGTGACTAGACTGAGCTCAGTTTAATCCTGTTAACCTCACAGTGGACTCTTGGGAGCTGGGTAACATTCTCTGTAGGTCCTTAAGCTTCTCTGCATGGCTGTAATGTGTGAAGTATCTCATGTTTTGCCAAATTTCCTTCTCTGGATTCAGTGATGCTGGCATGAACCTCAAAAAAAAAAAAAAAAAAAAAAAAAAGGCAGAATGATATCAATAGCAGTCTCACAAAGGAAGGTGAATATCTCTCACCAAAAATTCAGAGTCATCCTTAGAAAACAAAGAAGACTCCTGAGCATAAAAGATATTGTTACCAAATAGGTAAGGATTGACAATGTCCCTTCTAAGGAAGACCTCTAAGACTCAAAGAGCAAGGAAATGTGGTGATATGAGCTGTAGATATAGCACAGACTGAAACCTGGCTCTTTAATCTGAAGGGGCTGCTGAAATCAAAGGGCTGCACAGGAATCTATTTGGATGATGCATTGAAGGGCTGGTTCAACCCTTTGGGGCATATCTGTGCCCTTAGTTTATAGTCTGTCATCCAGCTGGGCTGTTGGTGTGCCAGCACAGGGAGGGAGCCATCCCACAGCTTGCTGGACATGAGCCACTCCAGTCCTCCCTCTCTGAAACCTCCCCACCTCTCGTTTCCCAGTGCTCCCTTCTGAGTAAGAACAGGTCCCCACTGGTTGGAGCTTTCACCAGATCTCACCCAGCCCCATGCTTAGGTTCCCGAACAATAAACTAGAGGATGGTCATCTCTTCAGTGGGGAAAAAAAAATGCCTTTGTAGTTGTCCAAAGTGGTGTCCTTGTCTGGAGAAGTAAGTAGATGCCTGCTGATCATGATGCAGGGGGGTGTGTATGTTTGTGTTTGTATGTGTAGTAGGAATGAAATATTCATGTTGGAAAGGTGGTGTTGGATTTCCAAGGGAAGAAACACATTCATGAAATGTGATCCACAGCCCAAGGCAGAGGATTGGAGGTCAGGATGGTAAAGCCTTGAGGGGCTTAGGCTGTGACATGGAGGTAAGTTTTTGCTGCAGCTTCCCCACCTGCAGTTCTGTATAAATGATTTAAGTCCCCCACAGTCCACTGACAGTGTCCATGCACTGCGACTGCCAGTGATGGATGAGAATAGCCTGGCTCTGAGCTGGGTGTGATTCCAGACAGCAGCTCTGGAGACCCTCAGAGCACATCCCTGTGTCCTAGAGACTGAGCTGGGGTCTCTCACAGAGCTCAGCTGCAAGCTCAGAACAGCTGCTTGGGTTTGGGAAGAAACAGGGAGACACAAGGGTCCTTTCCCAAGGGACATCCAAGCCCAAGTGCAGGCAGCACACATGCTGCTCCCTGCTCCCTTAAAACCCCCTGAAAAAAATACTCTTTGTTCTAGGAGATATAGATTATATATATTTTAAGGCTTCATGAATCATTCATAGCTGAAAGATAAAACTGAGCATCAGAGCCAAGGAAAGGCTGAGGCTGTGAGGCGAAGCAAGGAACATTCCATTATGTATTGTGCTCAAACTTGACCTGGCAGTACCTCCTTGAAATCTTGCCTTTGCTTTGGGAAGTCCTCTTTTTCTCCTAAAAATCTGAACTACTCACCTACTTTCAGTAGATAATTGTAGGAAGAGCATAATCAGCTGCTTCCCTTGCTGTGCAGCTTGATGGTTGGCTTTTGAAGAGTTAAAGTGTATGTCGTAGTGAGCATGTGAGAGCACAGTGTGGCTGTCAGGAAAAGCATGGACATGTTGGCTTGGAAGGAGAATGAAAGAATCCTAGGGATGCTATGGGATCAAGCAGGGTTTAAGGATTAACACTTAGTCTGGCAAACAGTGTCAGGTAGGGATTATTGAGTGGTTTGGGAAGAGAGTCTGGGTGTTTTCTGACTGAGCCAAGCACTTCCAGGCTCAGTGTGGCACAAGCCAGCTGTGAATAAGGGCTCCCGCTCACTTGTGGTCACTTGGTGGTCAGCATGAAATGAGTTTGTGAGTGTGAGCCTCGTGCCTGGCAGGCAGATGTCCTTAGCTCAGAAAACATCTCTGGTTTCTTGGATGGAAGCAAATGCTGATGATTAAGTCCAGAGTGTGGCTGTATGGCAGTGATTTGTGGTGTCCTGACCTCTTGGCAAAAAGAAAAAGCCAACACAAGCTGTCTGGCTAGCAGCAGAACTCACAGCCAAAGAGTGGGAAGGGAGGAAGAGGGACTGGTTGTTTGGTTTATTTTCTTTGTGTTTGCTGTTGTTGTCTGTTTGATTCTGTAATCCAAGATAAGGGCTGGAGCTTTCACTTTATAAGATCATGGTTTTCTTTCCTGTATCAGTTGTATTACAGTAAAAAATCATGTTCTGCTTGTCCTGATTAAATGGCAAAATGTTCTACCAGAGCAGCAGGAAACTCTCATGTTGCTTTGCTATTTCCTTTTTAATTACTGTCACCAATTCATTGGCAAGAGTAATCTTATTGCTCAGGGCTGGAGACACCTTCCCTTTCCATCGCTATACAGCCCCAGGGCTTGTAAAATGCACTTTTGGCAGTAAGGTGAAATTAAGAGAACTTCATTTATTTGCTGCATTTCATTTGTGCCAGCACAAGAGCATATGAGGCCACAGTCTAGCCTGGGTATCTGGTATTGTCCAAGTTAAAAATAACCCCACTTTACTCTGCTCACTCAAAAGTTATTTTTCACCCAGAACCTTTCAGGCCACTGCTTGGCCAAACAGCAGTGACAGAACCAGGGAGAGAGTGACCAGGGGTGGGGTGGGGTGACAGGCACCCCACAAAGGTAAGTGGCTGAATCAGAGCAACAGGACTGGCAGCTGATAGTTTGCAGCAAGCAAACACCATGACATGCAAGACGTCTGCTGCAAAAAACTGGGAGAGAAATTATTTGAAAACATGTGCTCTTTCTAAAGCTTTTATTTTTTAATAGAGAAAACCTTTCAGGCCCCTTTTTAATTCATAATAAAGAGCAGGTTGAAAAGAAGGAGAGGGCAAATGAAGACAGCAAGGCTTGCTAACTTCCTTTAAAGTTGGAAGGTCACCTTTAAAAATGGATGAATGCAGCATTTGGAAGAAGCTCCAAGGCAGCAGGCCTGGGGTTCAGCACTAGAATAGGAGGCAGAACAAAGATGAAAAGAAGAATCCAGTTGGGATCTAGGAATAGCTGCAGAGCTGCAGATCCCCGTGGTGGACTTGGGTGGAGGCGGTGTTTAAGGGAGCTTCTCTGCCCGCTCTCGGGAAGCTGCGGTTGTGCGTGGTGATGTACTGGGGAAAGTTAAATCTGGAGCTGGATAGCCAGCTGGACTGCACAGGGGCACATGGATGTGTGCTGGCACTGTGGGAGTAAGATTGGGATCTGGGATAAAATTAAAGCACTGCCTGCCCATTTGCATTCAGGGATGCTGGGTAGCTCTACAGCTGTCTTGTCTGGTGTGGCTGTGTCCTTGCTGAGTTTTCCCTTTTCCTGGGACTCTTCAGGGAGTGGGAAAAGGGTGATCACAGCAGGAATCCTGGTGATGACTTGCTGCTTCCCAGTGCTAGCCCTTCCCACCTTTCCTTGACACAACCTGGGAGCTCTCTGGTGGGAACAGGACATAAGGGGAGGAGCGGGGACTGTATTGAGTGACCCTGGTGCTGCTCTCAGCTGTGTCTGCCATGGCCAGAAGCTCCCTATGTCAGGGGAACAGTTCTTAGGACTCACCTAAGAACTGAACACATTTCATATTTAAGCAATTGCCTGTCTTTCCCTCTGAGCCAAGACGCAGGGGCATCAGACACATGCTATCTATTGCTTATTAAGTGGTTTAACAAGCCCAGCTAATTACAATGTACTCAAGGATTTTGTAGCTTATGAAGACAGTCCCTGTTTGTTTGTGTCAGTGCTTTAATACATTAATACACCAATTAAGCCTCGGGAGGTGTGTGTGCTCACACAGCTTTACATATGGGGAGGCATGTTGATGGTTTTCATGTCAGCTGCGGCTTCTCTGGCTGTTACAGCTCCAGCTCTGAAGGGATGCTTGTGGTTTTGCACTCAGCCTTGTCACTGGAGGGACATGCATCCCCTACATAAAAACATTGTTCTCCCTGCCCAGAAATATGTTGTTTTACAAGACTCAGGCAGACATGGGCACTCTGTTGTTAAGGTTTCCTTCTCTCAGACAGGCCTTGGAGAGTTTCTCGGTCTCTTTCCTTCTCAGTGCTGATGATACAGGCAATTTGTGCCTGAAAGTGTTGACTTCTCTGCCTCAGTTAGTCCTGAGAGGTCAGCAGTGGGAGGTTCTGCCTGTGACACATGCATTAGTTTGCAAAGGGCCCAGCACATTCATTAAGGCACACGGTAACGAGCACTAATCAGTGCACAGGGCACCCAGCGTGAGCCAGTGCAGGATGGGCTGGAGCAGGCAGCGAGGGTCAGAGGTAAAAGCCTCCTCAGGGCACTCACAGCTCAATGAAAAGAAAGCAGTCATGGGGGGAGGAGAAGGAGAAATGACAGATTAAAGGAAATTGAGCAACTGTAATAAATACACTTGAAATTGAAGTGATTATATTCCCTGTGGAGCTGAAGTGCTGAGGAGGGTCTGCAGAAAGGGCAGCCACACAAAACCAGCAGCCTTTTGGAGATCTGGCTTACAGGGAATGCAAAATGAGTGGAAGAAAACTGGCTGGGCTTTAATGCAGGTCTTTCAGACACAGTTGGAAAGGCTGCCCTAAACATTCAGTCTAGTAAAAATAAAGATAATAGAAGGCAGGGTGATGGGACTGACATACACCAGGCTGGCTAAGCCAGAGACTGGAACCATAATGGAGCACTGCTGAAGGATCACAATGAAAGGAGAGGGGAGGAAGAAGAATGCAGGAGAAAACAAAGGGGTGGAAAGCAGCAGCCATACAGATGCTGAGGGTGTTTTTCAGGCAGGGAAGTCCTTTTGCACATAAGCATCTCAGAGACAACAAAACTGGCCTCATTTCAAGGAGGGGTTTGGAGTTTTGAGGAAAATAGGGATTTGGTACAGAGGATATGGAGGAGAAAGTGATTATCTTGAGAGTGTTATATGGAGAACTTACAAAATGATGACAGAACAAAAGCCAGCCTGAATCAGTGATAAGAGGAGAAAAAGATTATCAAATATTTTTCATCTGCCAAAATTGCATCCAGCTTTATGGAGGATGAAGAGTTCATATCAGTGACCAGCTGTTCAAGGGCATGGGACCAGGTGAGCACCCTCTACAGATGGAGAGCACATCCTGAGGGTATGCACACAACTTGCCAAGCTCTTTGCTGACATTTTAATTTGCCTGTTTAAAATTTGGCAGATGGATGAGAGTTGGAAAGTGGTGGCCATAATGGGAACAAGAGACAGACCAGTGAGTTTGGTGTTTGCTCTGGGACATTCTTGGGAATCTTCTTAAACTTTAAATGATGTTGTGGGAAAACACCTGGAAAACAATGCTCTGTGAAGGCCAAAGTAATGTGCCTTGAAAGAGTGGGAGGTCACACTCTACTGATCCTGAGAAGCTCTCTGCCACCATATCTGAGGGAAATTCAGTGGATACAGTGCTCTGAGGTGTTCCACAAGTACGTGACAAGGGCCAGCATCTGAAATTAATGACTAGGGGGTAGAAGCATTGACAAATGCATCGACAAAACAAAGAACACGTGTAGAAATCTGCCCTAAGAGCAAGAGACAGAAAAGTGTTGTTGCTAAAAGTGTTTCCAATTGGAAAGAGGCAGAAAGCCGTGTGTCCTGGAAGTCACTGTTAATCACCTGTGTTTTTCTTGATGTTTGCTAATGATCTAGAAGAAAATGCTGAAGGCAGGAACCAGAGTTCTCTCTGCTGTAGCATCATGGACTGAGGAATTTTTCACCAGCATGGACTATGCTCAAGGTCCCAAACACAGCCAGAGCTTCTCCTGATTTGGGATGTGTTTGAGAGAGGAATCCCTAGAGAGAGAAAAGAAGCAGAGAGAGGGACACTGCAATTTATGCCACAGAGAAACAGCGCTATTCATTAAGAAAGGATGAATGAAGCAAACTGGCCAGCTTAGGAATTTTTTGTTCACGGAACTCTTTCCAGAAATGAAGATGTGATTTTTAACAGCTTGGTAATTATTCATTCCTTGGTTATTTTTTATTTTTTTCTTCTCTCTCTACCATTCCAGTTTGTAGTTTGGAGACCTCGGATGACTTGATGTGAGCTCTGTTTGCAGGAGAATTGCAGCCTGGCTGTGTAAATGCAAGTCTGAGTGAAGTTTTGAACTCTGGGTACTCGTATGCACTCAGATATTGATCTGGGTATGTTTTCCCACTACCTGCTTTAAAAAATCTCTGCCCTGGGAAAAGGTTAAAAGACTTGATTTAAACTCTGATTGATAAAGAAAAGACTTCAAGGTGACCTTTTCAATACAGGCTGAATTTGGGGTCACTTTCCAAGCTCAGATTGCAGTAAGGAAACAGGATTTGTACGGAGATTGATGGATTGGATTAGTGGCCTCTCATTTTGCCATGTTATCATCCCAATATCTGATACTGGCCCTTCAATTAAGGCAGTTCAGGAAAGCAATGTATGTAGTCTTGTTCAAGGTATTTTTGGAAGAAATGAGATCTGTCCTAGGCTAGTGAGGAGAAACAGCTTAAGGTATTGAAGTTCTTTCCACCATTATACACCACTCAGTGCTCTGCAGCATCACCCACATATATTCATCTACAAATTGCTGTTGCCAGCTTTGGGAGGTTCTTTTTATGCCTCTGCATCCTCAGGTAATTGAAAAACAGTATTACTCTTTCCCACCTTCCCCAGAAATCTTGCTGATTTTGGTCCTTTCCACTAGCAGTATGTTCTTGCTGTAAAACTTCATAATACACATTTAAATTTAAGCTGTTAAGCCATATATGATATACATAAAAAGTATATGTGTGTATATATGTATATATATATATAATATCTTGGTTTTGTAGCGGAAGATCCTCATAGGTTGCCTTCCCCATGTGCCTTGAATACCAACTTAACAATCATCCACTCTTCAAAGAGAGTTCAGTTAAAGCTGAACATGCACCTTTTCACCATCTGCAATTAATCATGTCTTCTGAGGCCACCAGCACTGCAGAATGTTTTCTTGAGTCTCACCAGGGCCTTTAAGAAGAATTAACTGGGTATGTTTCCTCTGGTGCAGACACTGATGTTTGGCCACAGGAGAAAACTGTAGGATTCTTTTTCTCCCCCCTCTTGCACTCATTGAAATTTGTGCTGGATTTTGTGAAAATTCACCCCAACCATCTGGCTCATAATCGTGTGAGACATTGCTGAAGGATGACAGACAGAAAAATGGACAATATATATTGTTTTATCACCCTGTGTTCTCCCTGAGCTGGGAGTGTCAGAGACAATAACCCAGGATGGATTCTCCTTTATAACCACAATAAGGGACACAGTGAAGCAGTGCCATCAGGGAAGAATGCTCTAACAAGAGCATGTGGCTCCTTAAACAGTGCTGACCTCCTGGTGATGAGGGATTTTCAAAGCCTAACCCAAGGAGACCTCTTTCTGGTTCACCTCTCACTGCTCAAAGAGGTTTGTTTGTGCCAAGGAGAGGAAGGTGGTGCTGGCTGGACAGTGCCTCTGCACAGCCAGTGCCTGGGAAACAAGTTGGATCCCACTGTGGAAGAGCTTTGGAGTCAATGCAGGGCTGAGCTGCTGCCTTTAGGGATCCTCTTCTGCAGGATGGACCCAGGTGCTGGTGGGCTCCTTTCTCTCATCTAGAGCTGCTCTGCTGTTACTCCCCTCTTTTTTTTTTTTTTCCCTACAGCAAGGGGAACCTTGGAGGAAAAGTGGATTCTCTTGGTGTGCAGCCTCCCAGGAGCACCAGCACAAAATTTGTTGCTACTTGTGACTCAGGCACAGGCCAAAGGGGCACAGTCATGCATAGACCTGGAGGGTTAAATGAGGACCAGCTGCTCTCCCCATCAGATTAGTAATTCCTTTGTATGATCCTCCTCCTCTTTATCCCTCCCTGCATAATTTGCTGCCTCTTAACAATAGCCTAAATCACCCAAACCACAGTAATTTTAGAGCCCAGCAGGCAGAGCTGTCTCACATTACTCCTCCTTCAGGGGTTTCCTTCTGCAGGAGGAGCTGGTGAGATGGAAAAAGGGATGTGCAGACAGAACAAGCAGGGAGAAAGCCAAGGAAACCTCAGGCAGAAAAAAAGACAGAGCAAGGTCCATTTGGGTGTTAGGAAAACATGGATCTGAGGGAACACCTCATCAAGCCACAGACATAAAAACACCTCCTGTGTTGGTCCTGTGAGAAAGGGAGTTGGAGGGGGTGGGAAGGAAGGAGAGAGTTGGAAATTGGGCAAACTAGAGAGAGACTATCTAACAAAATCATAACTTGAGCCCGCGATCTGTCTCTCAACACCTCATGTTTTTGCTCCATATGGCCTCACTTCTGGAATTTTCTTGTTCCATGGGTTTGGCTGCATTAGCCACTCGTTTCATGACCACCAAAGTTGTTGCTGTGAAAATGACTGGGCATGGGGCAAGAAGTGATATTACTACCTGGAGTCTACAGACACCAAAAAAAAAAAAAAAAAAAAAAAAAAAAAAAAAAAAGAGAGAGATGATGCTACATTTCTTTCAAGATTGTCCTTTTCCTTTTTTTCTTTGTGATGATGGTGAGGATGGCAACAATCAGAAGCACTTCCAACCTGCCTGGAGCTCTAGCTGGAAAATGCAGAACACAAGGCCCTTTCACCAAATTTTCTGCTTTGAGAAAGTCCAGGAATTCTGTCACAACAGATTTTTCTGAAAGTCTTTATGCAGTTCCACATCTGGTGGAAACTGCACTTTGTCTAAAAATACTTCTTCATTTTGCACCCAACTTTGGGGTTAGTTCTTGTTCTGTACTTTGCAAGGGAGATCACAGTTTTATTCTGAACACTTCCAAACCATACCTCTTTCTTTAGCGCCATCCTTTTAATAGTCACATATTTTCCAGAACATATTCAGTATATCTGGATTTTTTTTAGCAATTATGGTGTGGGATAAATCCTTCAGACTGTGAATCAGGGCAGCAACTGAACAACAGTGAAACAGTAGTATCAAACCCCCTAAATACTCAAAATTAGAAGGAAAAGCTTAATGCAGTGACCTGGACCCTGTGCTGCAATATCTGCATGGGTGTGCAAGCATGCTGCAGCATAGCACAGAGGTTGATGGCTGGGATGGGAGTGACACCAGCAAGATCTGGCTGCTGAGGCCAAAAAGGGCAATGATTGACCATGGGATGTCTGTGGGGGTCAGTACTGGCTGGGCTGAGCTCTGCTGGTAGCTTTTGGAGGGAGCAGTGGTGGTGCCTGGCACACCTTGATGTCTGTTTGGGTTGATGGGGAATGCAGTCTAATCAAGGCTGTTGCAAGGATGATGGAGCTTTTCAGTGCTGCTCCCAAATTAAGGAGTGTGAGGAAGAGCCGGTGCAGGGATGAGGGCTGGGAGAAGGGCTCATGTGGCACCAGTTAAGCCAGCCCTGTGTGGCATCTGCCTGCTGGGACACTGTGGGGATACCAGAGGACAGCAAAGGCCAAGGCTGAGTTCACTGTGAGCAAACTCCTTCCTTCAAAGGATCCAGGAACTCATTTCTGGCCCTGCAGCAGCTCAGCCATGGAGAGGCTGCTGCCTGCACCAGGCCCTGGAGTCTGCTCCATCTCTGTAGCGGAGCTCTGGCTGCGGAAATGTGAGGCTCAAGGCTGCTGAAAGCAGGTTCTGCCGGACTCCTGGCCCTGCTGTAGCAGGCAGAGCTGTGCAGTCAGCTCCAGACTGGGGCAGCCCATAGCCCTGAGCCCCTGTGACTCGAAGGTGGAAGGTAAGCCTCTGTGTTCCTGCTGGGAGACATTCTCCAAGCTGCCAGGCTGCTGCTGAGTCCTGGTCCCTTCCCACTTTCTTGTGATTATCCGTCTTGGCAATAGGACGCTGTTAAGTGTCTGATTACTGTGTTGTTGAAGCCTTAAGCCTGAAATCTGACTATCACGTGGTCCCTCGAGAGGCAGCCAATCCCCCTCCAACCCTCCACCAGTAATCCTTCCTTTCCCTTGGAAAAATAGTAAAACACAAAGACAAGTGGTATCTGTCTGCAGCAGCACTTTCCAATCAAGTGAAGACTAGCTGGAAAATCAAATCAGCTGGTAAGTTGCTGCAAAACACAACTCTATCTCCTTAAAATCTCCTGTTTTGAAGGGATGAGCTGAACAGCAATAGCTGCTGATGTAAAACAAACCATTATGCCTCCTATCTCCTCTCCAAGCCCCCCTCCCTGCAGACGCTTGAGTCTGAAGGAGGCAGATGCTCTCTGAAGACTATTTTCCTCTGTTAAATAAATTCACTTTCAAATAATGTGTAATTAAATGTGTGGTATTGAATTAATGTTTTATTCTGAGTGCTTTGGCAGCAGGGGACCTAGGGGCCTGGCTGGTGGAAAGAAAACATGCTCACCAGAAAGACTCTTCTCTTCTCTTCTCTTCTCTTCTCTTCTCTTCTCTTCTCTTCTCTTCTCTTCTCTTTCTCTTCTCTTCTCTTCTCTTCTCTTCTCTTCTCTTCTCTTCTCTTCTCTTCTCTTCTCTTCTCTTCTCTTCTCTTCTCTCTTCTCTTCTCTTCTCTTCTCTTCTCTTCTCTTCTCTTCTCTTCTCTTCCCTTCCCTTCCCTTCCCTTCCCTTCCCTTCCCTTCCCTTCCCTTCCCTTCCCTTCCCTTCCCTTCCTTCCCTTCCCTTCCCTTCCCTTCCCTTCCCTTCCTTCCCTTCCCTTCCCTTCCCTTCCTTCCCTTCCCTTCCCTTCCTTCCCTTCCCTTCCCTTCCCTTCCCTTCCCTTCCCTTCCTTCCCTTCCCTTCCCTTCCCTTCCCTTCCCTTCCCTTCCCTTCCTTCCCTTCCCTTCCCTTCCCTCCTTCCCTTCCCTTCCCTTCCCTCCCTTCCCTTCCCTTCCCTTCCCTCCCTTCCCTTCCCTTCCCTTCCCTCCCTTCCCTTCCCTTCCTCCCTTCCCTTCCCTTCCCTTCCCTTCCCTTCCCTTCCCTTCCCTTCCTTCCCTTCCCTTCCCTTCCCTTCCCTTCCCTTCCCTTCCCTTCCTTCCCTTCCCTTCCCTTCCCTTCCCTTCCCTTCCTTCCCTTCCCTTCCCTTCCCTCCCTTCCCTTCCCTTCCCTTCCTTCCCTTCCCTCTCCCTCCTCTCCCTCTCCTCTCTCTCTCTCTCTCTCCTCTCCTCTCCTCTTCTCTCCTCTCCTCTCCTCTCCTCTCCTCTCCTCTCCTCTCCTCTCCTCTCTCTCTCTCTCTCCTCTCCTCTCCTCTCCTCTCCTCTCCTCTCCTCTCCTCTCCTCTCCTCTCCCTCTCCCTGCCCCTCCCCTTCCCCTCTCTTTTCCCCTTCCCCTTTTCCCTCCCACCCTGCCAAGAGTCCCACTCCCTGTTTCCAAGAGCTGCTGGAGTGTATCAATGAGTTGGTGAGGACAGTGCTTTGTGTAAGATCTCTTTTGTGATACGTTGTCGTGGGGCTCTTGGGCATTTCACCCAGTGCAAGGACCTCTGCAGCCCACTCATTTACCCCTCTACCCATGTCTTGATATTCTCAGTCTTCATCCTCAGAAGGTGCCAGCTGTCTGCTAACCTTGTATACAGAAGGCAGAGCCTAAGTGTCCCCTCAGGATGAGAAGCTGGTGCTGGATGTCTAAGGAGACAGAAGCTGCTGAAGCTGGAAAGGCAATTTATCCTTCCAGCCTAGTGTCAGCCAGAATTTGAGAAGGTGCAGACAATGGTGGGAATCATTGGATGTTTTTTAAGTCTTTTGCCTGGAATGTTAGTAAGGTTTTGGTCTCATCAGCAGTGTTTTGTGTTCCCATGGGAGGCAGCTGAGGAGGAGTTGGTGCATGCAGAGACATTGGCAAACACAGGGTGAACCTGTCCCCAGGCTTTGTAGAGGTGACAGTAGCAAGGGGGACCAGAGTGACTGTCTTAACCTGAGAGGATCTTGAAATGTGTCTTGAGCACAAGCAGATTAAGCAGAGACTGGGTTGGGGCACAACTGGGAACCCATTTACAGCTGCCTGCTGCCTAACCCCAACCCTGACAGCCACAGGGAGCCTTGGGAGCATTTGGTTTCTTTTGGAAAAGTCTTCAATGTCTCTATACTAAAGGACATTTTAAACTTTGACAACAGCTCAGGTGAAGAGATTTACCTTGTTGGATCAAGAGAAGGTCCTGTTGATATGAGCTTTTGCTTGACTAATTCCAGAAAGTCATAAATCTGCAAAGAGAAAGAGGTAGATTCTGACTCAAAGGCAAGAACCCACTCCTGTGCAAGGCATGGATGTGCTGAAGGGTTCTTTCATTTGCTGTTGTAGTCATTGTCAGGCTGGGGGTGATGCTCAGTATCCTTCCTCTTGCTTTATCTCCTTTTGTTTAGATCTCCCCAGGATAATTTGGTTCTGCAGTTGGTTCTATAGGACTATGCAGTGTTGTGCTTCCTGGATGAGACTGCTCAGCACCCAGTAGCTGTGGGACACTGTATTGCTCTCTTCTTAAAATAATTGCTAAGTGGTTTGTACTCAGATTTATGGGACTGAAATGGATGAGAAGGGATTGAAGTTGTGCATTTTTTTAATAAGAATGTCAGGTGGTTTAAGGTGAGAGAGAAATTTTTGCTTAAAAAGTGAGTGTGGAACAGTGCTGACTGCATTCTAACTTTACTATTTTTCAGATTTTTTTTCCCATGAAGTAAATGAGAATTTTCTTTGGTTTGGGTTTAAACTTTGCAGATATGTCACACCAGGTAAT
The DNA here is from genome assembly GCF_026979565.1 of Vidua chalybeata. Taxonomy (NCBI): domain Eukaryota; kingdom Metazoa; phylum Chordata; class Aves; order Passeriformes; family Viduidae; genus Vidua; species Vidua chalybeata. Next base: position 13,514,955 of record NC_071542.1, read on the forward strand.
GTCACTTGCTTCCAGGTGGTTGTCACAGTGTTTTGGTGAGGGAGCCTGGCGGGCTCTGGAGTTGCTTGTGATGAATTGCTGGTTTAAGGGGTGCTTGTGCTTTGCCTTTCTATCAGCTCTTTTACACACACACACCACACACACACACAAAAAACTCCCTTTCCATTTCCCTTCAGCTCCAAGAGCACTGTACATGAGCACTGTTGGTGGTGGTGGTCTCTGTGTGGCTGCTTTTGGAGCTGGTGCTGCAGCTCAGAGAGTGCTAATCCAGTCACTGGATTAGCTGCAAATCACACCCCTCTGTGCAGCTTGAGGGCTGTTCTGCAGCACCTCTCCCTCAAATCAGGGCTGGCTGGAGTCAGCTGGAAGCTGAGAGGCAGCGCTTTGGGTCAGGGCTTCTCTCCTTCTGCTATTGCAGCAGCAAAAGCCAGAGGAGCTGGTGATGTCCTGATTGCCAGAGGTATGCTTGGAAATGGTGGATGTCAGGTATTTCCAAAGCATCAGAGATCTGGGATGCAGAGGTTGCTCCTCTCCTGTTTTCCTGAACTCAATTGCACTGAACTTTAGCTCCTGGTGTAGATTGGTATAACTGGATCATTATTTTAGCCAAGATTGTCCAGCTAAATGCGTCAAGGCCTGTTATTTTTTACTGAGGTCCATTTAGCAGCGTGTAGTGCATTAGCTCTGGGTCTGCTGGGTCAGCTGAGCAATAAAGCCTCCTTCCCACCTGGGAGCTGCACTCATGCCTTGTGCTGCTCCCAAGGAATGAAGCGGATGGTAAGAAAATGAAAAGAACTGCAGAAACATAAAACAGCTTTCTCCTAAGGTCTTTACGAAGGAGTACGATCGTCAACTGAGCTGAAGGCTGTGGTTGCTCTACCAAGTTCCCAAAGATTCAGATATGCTTTCCATAAATCTCTGTGATTTGTGTCAGGATTGCTTGGTGCTTATAATCATGACTTTTTTTGAGTCCAAGTCCTTGAAGGGTGCCTTACAGAGGAACTTGGCAAAAAAACAGTGTCTGGGCACCGTGACGAGTTGTTGGAACGTGTACCTGGGCCCTTTCCCAGAGGTGGCTCATGTCAGAGCTGGGAGAGAAGCCACCAGAAGTGAAGGGCTACCTACTTGGAGTCCAGGCAGAGATAAGAAACAGCCCGTTTATGTCTCCATTTTTTATAATGGTGTGGGACTGATTCTCCCTTTGTTTACATGTACTTCACAGCAGTCCATGATTGAAATCAATATCCCCCATTGATTTTGATGGATTTGAACCAGGTGAGGAGGGAGACTCAGGCTCTGTGCACCCTGCCTATGTGTTATCTTCTCTCTCTGTGAGACAAATCTGTGAGAGAATGACTTGCCAGCCCTCCAGTGGCAGGGCTTTTTAATCTGGTCCTGCCCGATGTGTGAGCTCTGCTCTGATTGGGTACATCAGGTAACTCATCGAGTTTGGTTCCCATCCAGGCTGTGATTGACTGCCTGACATGAAGGGCTCTCTGCTTGGTACTTACATGTGGTGGTGACAAGATTTCCAGTGTAAATTGTAAGCTTTGTCTATTTGATTTTAATTGTGGCGGAGCAGCGGAGCTGTGCAGCATTTATTCACAAGAGTTATTCCAGCAGTGTCGAGGAAGAAATGAATGAATCACATTGACTAAGTGAGAACTTTGCTACCTTTTTGTGGACAACTTATGTAGAAAGAAAAGAGAGACAATTCTTTGGCATAAATTAGTTGTTACAGCAAATGACTCAGCCACTGCTTAAAAATGTCATTGTTGTTATCATTTATACAGCGCTGTTGATGCAAATGAGGCATAGAAGCTCATGAAAATCAAGAGCATATCTACAAAGAGCCCAGGATCAGACCCAAATCAGGATACCCTAGAAACAAATCTAAAATAAATCAGGTTTAAAACAGGGCTTGAACAGCAAGAGGGGCAAAAAATAGAGGAGGATAAAAAGAGAGAAGAAATGCCATGATATGAAAAAGCAAAGGCAGGGAGGAGCTGGTGATGGAGAAGTGCAGGAAAGGACCTACCTTTAGAGAAAACAGAGTTACATGTGGCAGGGGGAAGAAAAATTTATAGAAAATTGATATTGGTCTTTTCTAGGCTAGAAGAGGAATCTTCCAATGAAGAGGTCAGCAAAAGTAAAAGGAGATATGTCTATAATTTTGGTCTATTCCACCAGCAAGCTACAGGTTGTTTGTGAATTAATAGTCCAGGGTCAGGAAACCCACTAGAAATACAAGAAGTCTGCTCACTGTTTAGGAGTTTGAAAGAAGATGTGAGGAATTAATTGAAATTTATTAATTTAACAATTGAAATTGACCTGGTGTAAATGATCCAGCATGAGTAGTTTTGCAGTTTGCTCTAACTTAACTAGTGGCACTGCTCATGGTTTACTCTGGAGATTGATTTGTCCATTTTCCTCCCACTGTAGTCATCTGTGTCCAAACACAATCATGTGCATTCAGGTTTCAAGAGTATTAGCAAACCATGGTTTCAAAGATGCTGGTTGTGATGGGAATTTGAAATGCAGAATTTGCCATGTCACTGAACCCATCTCTTCTTCATCTGATGCCCAGGACTGATTTAGAATGAGACAGTAATTGGAAAATTAGATTCATGAAATGTACTCATACTGACTTCCCAATATCTGCTCATGTGATTGAAAAGTGGTGGTTATTCAAAACAAGGTGTTTCCACTGCACACAGTCTATTACCAGTGCCATATGCTCTACCTGGAATTTGGAGGTTGAGTCAGGGTCTCTTTGTCTTGCCCTTGCCATAAGATAGAGAGACTCTGCAATATGAGATTAAAAGATGGGAGAAGAATCATTGACTCTGTGATGTAAGTGGAAAAGTTCTGATTTTTCCAGGCTCTATCACAATGGCCAGTGCAGAAGTGACCCACTGGGACATGGTAGACTGATGTGTGAGGAAAGCAGAATTAATCTTGTTCCCTCTTCTTCCCCAGTATCCCATGGCTTTGTTGGGTTCACAAGTTTAGCAAACCAGAAGGTGTTTGTCTTGAGGAGAGGAACAGACATGACTGAGGACACATGGGAGCAAGTGATGGGGAGGAAGAAGTTTCTGGTTTCAGAGAGCCACTTTTCTGACTAAATTCACTTTAAGCACAGATCAAGTCATCTGCCCTGCAAAAGCTTCAGAGGTGGTTAGGTAAAAATCCCTTTGCAGATCCAAAGCTGCCATCCTTCTGCCTTGGCTCTTCCAGAGAAAGGGAAACTTTCTGTTTCGGAGACCATGTGTGAAGTGGGTCCCAGACTTGTTAATGGTCTAACTTACCCCCATGCTGCCATCACTGAGCTAATGTCATGGGCCATTTCCAACCAGCTGCAGGTCAGGTGCTCTGTGATGTGGTTAATGGGCTATTCAGAGGAACAGTGAAGGCCAAAGTTTGAAACACCTTCTCTGTGTGTTAAATCTTGATCAACAAGAAGGAAGGTGGGGAATCTGCACAACTTTTCTTCTCTGTCATGAAAAAACATACTGATCCGAAACCAAGGACTGGAAGATGTTTCCTTGTAAAGTGGAATTACTTTAGTGTCAGGCACTCACATCCTTCCTGTAGATACAGCATGGCTTTGAATGAGTTCACATCATGCTGTCAATTCTGCTTATTTTCCTGTCAGGTCTTGCTGTGGCTTCTGCATAGGATCTTCTTATGAATTGTCTTGTTGTCTTGTTTTTATAAATAAATGGTACATGGGGAGGAAAAAAATAAAAAGAGAGGTACTTAGGGAGAGGAACTTTGCATACACCTTGTCTACAGGGCTGACTGCAACACAGCCGAGACAGATTAGCACAGCACTGCCTGCCTAAAACAAATAAACACCAGCTGTTTATCAGACAGGGCTCGGCTTCCTCCAGGAGGAAGTAAACAGATTTATGCAGATGAACCTCTGAGGTGCCCTTGCAGCACAGCATCTTTCATGGCTATTTGGCCTTCCTCATGAGTTACAGCCAGGATGGGCGAGTGCAGAGATGGAAGGTGAGCACAAAAAACACTGCTGGCCACACCATGCCACAGGGGTTTGTCACTGCCTTGTGGTTAAACCTGTATTTTATAGTGGGTTAGAATTACTCATAGTGCTGATCTCGCTGTGAAGGGAAGAATTTGATCTAAACTTCACTACTTTAGGCCTCCAGCATGTGGAAAAGCAATTTATTATAACTCACTTATTATTCCATTTGTGCCTAAAATACTATGAAGGAAAATTTATGGCTATTTGAGGTTGAGAGAAATTGCAATCAGCAAATGTACTTTTCTGATTCTGCATTTAGATTGTCCAGTTGCTGTCAAACTACTTAACTTCATGACCCTTTTATTTTTATAACCACCCAAGTTAACTTTCAATCCAACAGTGCTACACAAGTCCACTACTGCAAAAGGATTGCTTCTCTCTCAATTCAACTCTATCTGCCACAATACCACATTTAATTCTTCATATAAATTTTCCCTGAAACTTCTCAGGTGGCTCTTAACAACTAGCTGTAAAATCCGGTCTCGGAGACAGATGGGATATTATTTTAATAATATAGACATAATTACACAGTTTGGATGCCAGCTCTCAGAAATGTCTGATAATTTATTAAGATGTTATTGGGAGGAAATATTGGGAGCTGAAAGTTTTGGGCAATACCCTGGAGAGTTTGGAAAGAGAGGTTTGCCATGGTTCTCATGGTTACTCATCAGAAGTGTAAAAATTCTTAAACAGTATTGCTGGTTTTTCTGAGGCTGTTTCCTATTTAACTTCACCTCACACCAAATGGGACAATCCTATTGTAATTGCTACATTTCTGAGTTTTTAAAAATATCCTTGGGCCCCTCTTAGTACAAGATCATTCCTCACAGCTTTCTTGATTGTTGCTATTTGGGAGACCAAGAATGCAAATATGTGGTTTGTCAATACAGTAAGACCAAGGTAACGTAGTGATGAGTGCTATAGAAATGCTTGCCAAGCCAAAGAGGATAAACCCCTTTTCCTCTACTCTATTAAGTAAATTGGTGCCATTTGAGCTTTTCTTATATTAGGATTTTCCTCACCCGGGTGCATTGCTTTACATTTCAACACATTATAGCTCAGATTTCTCCAGGTACTCCTTAAACACTCAGCTAAACCAGGTGGAGAAGGCAAAGCCCACATGTGATTTGTTCTCCCTGGCTGCCACTGCAGGTTTAAAACCAAAGTCATTTTGGATGTGTCTACCAACCTGTGCCTTAATGTTATTAATTTTATTAATATTGGTAAGAAACAGTTTTCAGCCTATTGAACAATTAAGAAAGGTCAATGGGAATTCCCAGAGAGGTGTCTTTCATTACAAGGCCCATTGCTTGTGCAATCTTGCAGCATCCATCTTCCCAAGCAAGCCAAGGGCCAAGAGATGGCAGCTCCATAAACCTGCCTCTGAGCTCCTAATTAAAAAAGCTTAATTGCACGAAAGCCATTAGGCTGCTTGTGTTCCATTGGCTTTTTGATGCATTAAATGGTACCTGTGTTGTTGTCAGGCACGTGACCCCTCAGGTTGATACAGGTGCCTGCTGAGGTGCCTGGGTGGCAGGAGCTGGTGGCAGGAGCTGGTGGCAGATTGTGACGTGTCCCTGCAGCCAGTCTGAAACCCAGAGTTAATCACTTCCACCTCCTTCATCTGCAGTGCCCCAAGGGAAACACACCTAATCTAAGGGACACATACATTTACAGCTCCTGTGGCACAAGGAAGAGATGAAAAGGGATCAAAAGTGGTCCAATTTATGAGCAAATAGATTCAGGGTTATGAACATCCCATGGGAGTGGAAAGAGGGCACTGTCCCACGTAATGGCTCTGCTTGAGGAGCCCTCTCATACATCAGCTTTTGCTGACTGGGCACTGGAGGAGGGTGCACAGCTCTCCACTGGCCTTCATGACCATCAGGCTGGAGCTGGGAGTGGTCTGTGCTGCCACAGTTCTCATGGTGATGGAAAGCTGCACTGAAGGACAGTTCATAGAGATGAAGTTTTGGATGCTGTCCCTTCAGAAAACCCTGTGGTGGCTGTGCATCTCTAACTGCTTCTACAGTTCATTCTAAGCATTAAATAAAATCTTTTTTTTTTATTGCTGAGGAGTTCTAGGGGTGCTGAGATGACATGAAGGTGCTTAGAGGTTTGCTGTGCCTTAGTACTGTCCTCAGAAGAGAGCAAGTTCCCCCAGTAACCCATGGCATTTAATGGTGGCACAGAGTCAGTGGATATCCCATAGTCACTAACCAGCCCCTGTAGGTGCCTGGTGTCTGGGCAGATTTAATCCTCAGGAATGACCTGTTAACTGAGCAAACCACTTTTCATTGGCCTCTGTACCTCTGGTAAATTAAAGCTACTGCTGTTGTGATTCTTCCTGAATGCTCGGTTGCTATTCTCTGTCAGTCCTCGCTGTCCTAAATGTCAGTGGAAAGGATCATTGAAACTAATGGGTTCAGTTCATCTGTTGTGCCAGTGATGGTAGCCTGGGATGACCTTCTTTCTGAGGGAACAGTCGTGTAGGGGAAGGCTGCAGGGTCAGGGTCCTGCTGTGGGGCAGTACTCAGCACTTGCAGCCAGCTCCTGCTAATGCCCTAAGGAGCATGGTGGTCACTGGTCCTCCTCCTCCTGAGAATGCTTTGACTTACCAAGCTTCAGCCTCAAAAATCTGTCATGTTTGAGTTTAAACTAATCCCAGATGAAATGCAAAACTCAACAGGACCTTCTAATCTCACCTGGCCTTTCATTGGAAGGATATGACCTTTGCTACACCTCACAGGAGATGGATTATTTCCGGGATCATTCAAAAGGGATTGATGTTGTTGTAGCAGAATTTGCCCCGAAGGTTCCTCTCCCTGAGGACAAGCTTGCCATGAGCTTGTCATGAGGACTGATAAACCTCAAGTACTTTCCTCGCAGATGTTTTGCATGAGACTAACTCCATCACAGAGATGGCTGCGTTCTGTGGGTGGGTAAAAAGATTCCCCGTAGATATTTTTGCGAAGCAATTTCAGTTCCCTTGCAGCTTGCAAGAAAATTGAATTAGTTGTTTTCCATTCACTGAATTAACCCTGATTCATTCTTCCCTCAACCCTCTCCCTCTTCCTCCCCTCCCTCCAACAGACGTCCAGCATATTAAGAGGAGAGACATCGTTTTGAAGAGGGAGCTGGGAGAAGGTGCCTTTGGGAAGGTGTTCTTGGCCGAGTGTTACAACCTCAGCCCCACCAACGACAAAATGCTGGTGGCAGTGAAGGTAAATGCCAAGGGCAAATGGCAGAGAGTAGGGCAGGGGCTGGCCAGTGAAGCAAGACTGGATGAGCCTGTGTGGGAAAGGGAAGCAGGGGAGGGCTGGGGGCCAGGGGTGGAGATTTATCTGATGCCGGAGATTGTGGTAAATCTACTTAGTCACACAAAGTTTCAGTGTTCCGCTTCAAGGTTGTCTGTTCTCACCAGTGCCAAAGCCTCCCTTCCTGCTGACATGGCCAGGAGACAGACAGGGAGGAGAGGCTGGGCTGGGAGCTCCTGTGCAGCTGCAGCAGTACAGTGTGGATCCAACTCCCTCCAGCAGGCACTGTGGCCCTGCTCCTTCTGGATTTTATCTTTTTGTGTAACATGCAGAAGCTGAAACATAAAAAGGCCTCAGCAGAAATGAGCAATGAAAGCTAAGCATGATGAGCCAATTTTCTGGGATCAATTTGCTGCAAGATGGGCAAAGCAACTCGGCTCGGCTCCACTCTGCTCCTGCTTGCCTAGCCACAGGTTGCTCCTGTTTCGGGTATTTTAAGCCAACATGAGTTCAGCTTGGCTTGTGCTGTGCTGCTTGCATCCTTGTGACATTCCTCGTGGGAGCTGTGCCCCATCAGTGTGGCTCTGGGCAGAGGAGAACACTCAGTGCAGAACTGTGCTCTCCTCTCAAGTGGCACCAGTGGGCAGAGACATAGTTTAATCCCTTGGATTTAACCAAAGGAGCTTCCTAGCTCCTTGGAACAAGGTCTGCATTTGAACCGATGCTCTAGAGGGAAAAGGTTCCAGCACTCTCTCCAAAGAGCTGGAGGCATCCAGTTTCTTGTGACTTGTTCTAATCATTGGCAGCTCAAGCCTTTTTTTTTTTAGCTCAGATGTGCCCTTTTGCTCCAGCAGTGAAGTGCAAGATTGCGCCTCTCACCTCTGAGATGGGTTAAAGCTGAGGACATGAAGACACCCACGTGATTAATTGTTTGATTATAGGGTTGGTACATGCCTATCAGTGTCAGCCATCCCTCAGCAAGCCTGGCTCCCGAGTCTCTGCAGAGTTTCATTTGCATGTAGGCAGAAACAGCATCCAAACTTGTTTCTGTTAATTGCTACTATGAGCTTACATCTCCAGAGTGCCTTTCATCCTGCAAGATCATACAGCTACAGATCTGGAGCAGGGCCCTGGAATCTGGCTTCTTGCCAGCTCTGGGAGTGGCAGGGAAAAAAATCCCTCTAATTTGGGCCACGTTATAAGTCTGAGGGAAGAAAAAAAAGCAGGAATAAAGGCTTTACATATTAAATTGAGATTTGGCTGCAATTCCTGAAGATCTCATGCCCCCAGCTGAGGCTGAGAACTGCCCCCCCAGTCCCTGCAGCTCAGGGCAGCAGCAGGACACTGGTTAAGGGCAGCTGAGTCCACAGCCCAGGGCCTGCCTCTACCCTGCTCTCAGGGACTCTCTCCCAGGGCCAAGGGAAGGGGCTGTGTTGCTCTCTCACTTAAATGGACTCAGATTTTTAGCAGATCTAAAGGTTGCAGCCCTGCAGATAAACTGAGTTTTGATGTGAAGGCATGGACAAGCTTCCTGTTTTATTCAGCTTGCTTCTAAAAGCATCCTAAGAAATGCACAAACACTATATCCAGCAGAGTGTTAAGGTGACAAAGTCAAGTACTAGAAATGCTGGAGGGGCTATGTTCAGGGCATGTCCTCTGAACACCTTATTTTTAATTTCTCTGGGGCTGCTCCATTGTGGGGATCACTCCTGTGCTGGAAGCCCCCTAGATGTGAGTGTTCCTGTTTTCACAGCCCCCCAGCAAGTTACTGGGGTTGTATCATCCCCTTTTGCAGAGGGCAGATGCACAAGCAGGAAAACTGAACTGAAGAGATCTGTTTTAGGTGAAGGGTGGAGTTACCAACCTCTCTCTCCAGCCCCATGGACACCTGGTACCTGACTCAGAGTGAGCCCTGCTGCAGCAATAAACACATGGAGCTTGTGGAAACCTGGCCCTGAGGCTGCATAAGAGGGGATTTTCCAGGTAATATTGGAACAACTGGCACTTCATGAGGACAGCTGCAACCTGCAGATGCTCAGGGACTTGCCAGAAGTTATGGAGGAATTGTGTGATGGAGACACAAAAAAAAAAAAAAAATCCACCCTAAACCTTCCTGGGAGAGGCATTCCACTGATTTTACTGAGACATCCCTTCTCTTTCTTTGGTTCTGGTCTTCTTTCCCTGTTCTATCCCTTCCAGCTTCCTCATTTTTAAATGCTTGGCTGTGCAACCTTAGCAATGAGGAGGGGGTTAATAACTTTTTTTTGGTGTGTGATATCAACAAACTTACAATCTTAACACCTTATAAAAATGATTGTGTGTGAAGGAGATGAAACCTAAACTCACTGCAGCTTGAAATATTGTGTGCAACCACAGGAAAAAGGGGGAGAAAAGAGTGATGGGGGAAGGGACTATTTTCCTGCAGAAAAATAGGGTGGCATCAACATTATGAAGATATTAAATGACTAAAAGTAATTGGGTGCCTGAGATAGGGATGGATGCTTTGCCATCTGCACCATGTAACTAACATTCATCTAAATATCTCTAGTCAAGCTATCCCAAAGGGCAAAGAATTAAAATAGATTTATGCCATGTGAATAGCACTTTGGGAGGGGCAGAATCAGATGAGGCAGTGTCCTAAGGCTTGGGGAAAAGCCTCACAGCAGGCCTGCTCCAAGGGGAGAAGCACCTTCTCTGGAGGAGTCTCTAGAGCCAGCAGCACCATGGGCCAGCCCAGGTGCAGTAACAGAGTGCTGGGCCCCATCCTCCATGCATATTTATCATCCCTTTTTGCACATAAATTGCATCCTGCAGCTGCTCAGGCCACCTCTGCTGTCTGCATGGGGAGATTCAAGGCACGGGGAGAGGGGGAAGGTGTATTTGTGTGTAGGTAAGGGGAGAGCTGCCCAGTGTCCCCACCACTAAAGGGCAACTGGTGCACATCAGACTGACACAGGATAAATGGAATAAGTTTCCTTGAGTCCTTTTCAGGACTTGAGTCCCTTTCAGCTCGTGTTAGGCTGCACAGTTAAAGCCAGAATTGGTCCTAAACAGTCCTGGCATGTGGAGGATGCAGAGAATATGATGCACAGCCAGAAACTCAAAACCAGACTCTTCATTTTCTTACCTTTTTGCAAAGACTGTGCTGATTCTTGTGGCCATTTCATCTTGTCAAATGGTCAGGACTTAAATTTTTTTATCAAGTTCCCTCCCTTGACTCCCTGAGATGACAACAAGCTACTTTCAAGCTAACTCTCTAATGCAACTGCTCAAAAATGCACACACAAGCCAAAACCCAACCCTGGAAAATCCTCCCTTGTCATCAGCTACGGCTACAGCAACATCTTCATGGCAACTCTGCAATGTCAGGCTGGTCCACACCACCTGAAGCCTGCAAGCTGCCTTGCAATGGCAAAATGGCATTCTCAAATTGTGGGAGATGAGATATTCTCAATAAGGATACTGATTTCAGCATCAGTCTGCCAGGGGAGTTGTTATAAACAGCAGGGAATAAAAACATGATTTTAAAAATTATGAGAAAAGACTTGACAGTGTCCTTCTTCAGAGGCAGTTTGAAAAATCCACACAATAACTGCACAGCCAGGCAAATCCATCTTCTGAATAAAGGCAGTGTAGTCAGCTATTTCAAAATAAAAGACAGATAGCAAGGACTGGCTGGCTCAGGATTTTAATAATAATGAGATATGAAGCCATTCGCCCCTAGGTCACCAGTATAAATTCTGCCCAAGCTGGGAATAATTGGAAGCTATTACCCTCTGAGGTATGTTTGCTGCTGCCTTGGAAATGAGTTGGGGAGCCCAGTGGGACAGTACCTACAGGAACAATACACAAACGTGGTGCCACCAGCACAACCGGGCCAGTGGCTCCTCTCCCCTCCCTTCCTCATCAGCTCCTCGCAGATGCTGTGACCCCTTTGTTCTGGCTTTTCCCCCACCTGAGCCCACTCTGTGCGTGTCTGCATCCCCCATTCCAGGCTCTGAAAGACCCCACGTTGGCAGCCCGCAAGGATTTCCAGCGGGAGGCAGAGCTGCTCACCAACCTGCAGCACGAGCACATCGTCAAGTTCTACGGCGTGTGCGGTGACGGCGACCCGCTCATCATGGTCTTCGAGTACATGAAGCACGGTGATCTCAACAAATTCCTCAGGTATGTGGGAATGAGGCCATGGGAGGTGCTGTGGGGCTGCCCCACAGTCTTGGGGAAACTTGTTCTAGCTCAGTGGTGCACCAATGGTGTCATTATTCAGTGGGCTGAGAAGTGAGAGATGGTTGTTCCAAGGGCAGCTTGGAGGAGGTGATGATACTCACCAGATTTAGGGCTTTAGTAGCCCTATCCCAATATTTTCCCTTAGGCAATCTCAGGAGATGTGGAAACCAGAGTTTTGATCTCCTGCCTCAGCAAGTTTGAAGCTGCAGGGAGCGTGGCTGTGATCCTTCTCTGCCCTGTGGCGACGGAAGGACATGAAGCCACAGCTGTCAGCAGCTCCAAGCCCTGCACATCCAGCAAAGCCATGTCCCACTGAAGCAGAAAGGCCACTTGCCATCACTCCCTCAGCCACTGAGCTCCTGCTTCAACAGCACAAGGATCAAAATATTCCTTTGAGAAATTTGTTGGTGTCCTTGATCTGGTTTGCATCCTGGGTGTTCACTGGTCACTGGTTCTCATTCCTGCATTCAGAAAAGACCTGAGAAATGTTGGAGGAGTCTCAGGCAGTGCCTGTGGGGTCCATACCTGTTCCCTGGTCCCTAACCTGTGGCACCAGGCTACTCATGAAGTCAGGCAAGGCCTGAAGAATTGCTCTAATTACCTTCTCTGTCTCTAGAGCTCCCAATGCCTCCCATCATCATTCAACCATTTCATCAGCCTGAGGCAGATCATTTGTGTGCTCTGTATCCATCAGCACCAAGGGCCAGGGAGCAGCTGTGGGAGGATGTTTATGATGCTCTTCTGCCACAAAACAGAAATTCCACTCTGAAACCTGCATGCAAGTGGAGTGGTACTTACCTCTTGAAATAATTAGTAGTTTTATTTCCCAATATTTAGAAAATTGGACCCTTGATATTTTCCTGTTTTGACTGCTAAGTGTGAATATGATTGCAGGAGGAACAAGAGTCTTGTGCATGGCAGGTCTAGATCTGGAGTTGGGATACACTCACTGACTATTTTTCTACCAGCACAGTTTCTGACCAGGAAACACAAGTTTTTCCCTGAGGTTTTCACTTCTAAGCAATCAGCCACACCAGAAGAATATAAGGAAGGATCCTAGAGATTTCTTCTTTCCTCTGCCAAGTGGAAACCTGTCTCCAGCTTCTTTGGGGCATTTGCAGGGCAGTGGGTGAGCTGGGAACATTCCTGCATTGATTTTCGTCCTCATTTTGGTATGGTTGTGGGTAGATTGAATAGGATTTTATAGCTCAGTCCCTGTCTCAAGCTCTGGATAAATCCAAGACATCTTTGTCAAGGTAGGATGAGTGAAGGCTATTGGCTTTACAGAGCTCCCCATTCAAGGGGGAGCAGCCTTGGTTACTTGGGACCTTCTTTTGTCATACCTGGAGACCTCAGCAACCTCCCAGCAGCAGCAGATTGAACTCTGCCACCAGCATGAAACCAGGAGCTGGGCTGAAAGCGTGTTTTAGCCCAGATTGGTGATGCAGTGTTATTTCAGTGCTTCAGCCTTGTGACTGAAGGCAGGCAGTCTGAAAAAGAGTGAGAGACGCTGTTCTTCAAGTGCTTCACAAAGAAAAACTCAAAATTGACCTATCCTTTTTCCTGGCAGAACCAGCAACCTTTTTTCCTTAGAGGAGTCAGATATTACAGCTGAGGAACAACCTTTCTCGCTGCTCTAGTTAACCTTCCAAAGAGCACAGTGCAAAACAGGCTCTCTCAGTGTCTCAGAAAGATGTTGTGTGCCCACTGCCAATGCCTGATGGAATTGCTTCACTCAGCAGTGTGTTCCTAAGGCTGAAATCATGCTGGAGCCATGGACCCCTCATTCCCATGTCCCAACTCTTTCTTGGGATGTGTCTGAGAAACACTCATGCCTGATGAAATTCATCTCCAGTCTCATTGGAAAAGAAAGCTTGTTGTATTATCTTTGGCCTTTATGAAGGAAAAGAAACTTTTCCAGGTGTGTGGTCCCTGGGATTGCAACTTCTCATCTTCCAGCTGTGCTTAGCTGCCAGCTTCTCCTTCCTGTACAGCCTTGGAAAAAGCAGCTATGTGTTCCTTTCCCTGCTGGAATGTGGTAGGCAGTGAAAAAACCCTTTGTGTCCTAATGGAAGATGGCTTTTGGGACAAGGGAGCTTAGACCCTGCAAAGAGGCACTGAAAATGCCTAAGGGGTCATTTGGAGAGTCTGGGCTTTGTCAGGTAAGGCATTTGCTGGTCAGGAATGGGGGCTGCAAGGGGTCAGGAAGGGTTGATGATGCAGAGCTGCTTGGAATCCCTCAGCCAGCAGCATTTTTTATCGTGGAATAATTCACCCAGCCCACAGCAGGAGACAGTGACTCCTGGACACTGAAGGCCAGGGACACTGGGAGTCTGTAAGACACTCAGATGGACTTTTCCTAGTTTAACTGCAGAAATTGGAAAAGCAGTAAAATGGAAGAGGCTCACTTTAGACCCAGTTTCCTAGAGAAAAGCACAATAAATAAATTCCCCTCAGTGTTGTTAGACCTTTGTGGGCTTCCCAGAGAACAGAGAGTTTTAGTGGCCTGAAACATTAACTGGTGAGGCAAGGGGAAGCACCAGGATCAGCACGTTCCAGCTGGGTTAGTGGTGGCATGTGCTGGCATGGCTCCTCGTGCCTCCCAGGGCCACAACAGACCCTGCTGTCTGCACCAGGCAGGCTGCAGTGGTGGTGTCCTGCCTCAGAAAACACTGATAGAAAAGGTCTTGTCATGGAGAAATGCAGGCATGGCCTCCCAGGGAGCGTCCCGAGGAATGGTGTGCATGGGAGTCTGCCTGCAGGTTGGGGTTGGGGGGGCAGGCTGGGTGTTCCTGGCACAACCCCCCACTGCCTTGGGGTCTGCAGTGACCACATCCCTCTCTGTTCACTAAGGGTGTCCATCGCTTCCCCCTTTTCCTTTTGTTACTGGTTTTCCAGCTTTTGTTTCCTGTCAGCAGCAGTTTTGATGTAGGGATAAGAACACGCTGCCATTATAGACCCGCTCTGCAGTCTGCAATAAGTTGTTGCCAATTGCTGTTAGCTCAGACAGGCAACAGGCTTTGTTAGAAAAAGCTTGCAGAGTTCTGGTGTTCCCCTTCCTGTGAAGCAGAACCACAGCCAGACTGTCATGGGACAGAAAATGAATTTCAGAAGAGGAAGCCAGAATGGTGACTTTTTCCCCTAAAGCCTCAACCTCCTGGTTTTTCTTACGTCTTTTTCTATCCTCACAGTGCAGAGCTGGGGGCTGGTCCCCATCCAGCAAGAACAGTGACTGTGGGATTCCTGTCTCCTGGTCACTTGTGAGACCCAACTCTGTGCTTTTTGCTTTTTCCTCCCTGTAGGGCACACGGCCCAGATGCTATGATCCTCGTGGATGGGCAGCCTCGACAAGCCAAAGGGGAGCTAGGGCTATCCCAGATGCTCCACATCGCTAGCCAGATCGCCTCTGGAATGGTGTACCTTGCCTCCCAGCACTTTGTCCACAGAGACCTGGCCACCAGGAACTGCTTGGTCGGAGCCAACCTGCTGGTGAAGATTGGAGACTTTGGGATGTCAAGAGATGTCTACAGCACTGATTACTACAGGGTAAGGCAGCTGCAGTGGCACTCTGATGCTCAGAGCTAAGGGAGATAGGAAATGTTACAGTAAATCAGTTTTTGGAGCCCTTGGGCTCACTTGCTTGGTTATTACCTCATTGAAACATGTGCACAGAAGTTGATCAAGCATCCCTAAACCACTGTCCTTAATCCTGTTCAGTCCTGGCCGTGCTTGTAGTTCTGACACCCATGCTGATGCCTACATGGATTCTGTGATACCCCAGCACACAGTCACACGCTTTTGGATGGCTCTGAAATCATTCCATCCTTACTGCCTATTTTTATTCCTTGTTTTTTGAAGACATTGACAAATTAAAGGTAATCCAGAGAGATGATAAATACTACAGGCTGTGACCTCTGGTGTTAGATTAAAGAAACTTAATACAGGGACCTAGAGAGAAGGCAACTGAAAGACTGACTGATAAGTGCATAAAATATGGAAGAGGAAATAATAGTCAATTTAGGTTTGACCTCAGAACATTTTTTTTTCCAGCAGGGTCATAATTTAAACAATGGAATAATTTGCCAGGAGTAGGTTGCTGAGAGCTTGTCATTAAAGAAGTTCAGGAAGCAGCTAGACAAAAATGCCTGAGTTTAGTGTAGAGGCTAATCCTGTACTCATCTCTGGGGAAAGATTCGATGAGCCAGGAATGCCTTTCCAGCCTTTTTTCCTGTGATTTGTGCTCACACTGTTCCCTTGTCTTGCACACTCCCTCTGTACCTGTCTGCACTGTCCTGCCTGCCTGATGGCAGCATCCCTGGGGGAACAGCATTTTTCCCTTCCCAGCTGCAGGAGAAATGTGATGTGAGAACTGTTTTGAGCACACTGGAGTAGGAGTTTGTCTCTGGGCCATCCACCAGCAGGGAAGGGCTTCTTAGGCTAGGGAGCCGGGGTTTCTATCCTGATGCTTGCACGGAGGCTGATTTATTTCTGCTTGCAACATGTGTGTTTGGCATGGAGGATGATTTCTCCCAGCTACCCAGAAAGGGGTGGCCTATTGTCTTGACCCAATTCCGGAAGTTTTCATTATGTTATAGCTGCCAAGTGCAATTACTGTGCTGGGGAGGAAGAAAAACGTGATCAGATTTGTGCTGAGATGTATCACCTCTCCCAGGCCAGAACACTGGATTGCCACTGGGTTTAATTACCAGTGAGGGAACCAATCTTCATTGTGCCACAGAAAAGCCCATGCTGGGAGAAGGTCTCAGTGCAGTTACTGGGCACTGATGAGGAAAGAGAGGTGATGTGGTCCCATAACTGCTGAAATGTCAGTAGGAAAGAGAAGAGCCCAGGGGAGGATGAGAAGCAGCACATGTGATTACCCAAGTTCTTGCCTGTCTTCTTCCCTTCAGCCCTGTAAATCCTGCCCCAACCAAGGCACTGCTGGACACAATCCCAGCCGAGCTCGTGCTCCTGCAGCACCAAGAGCCCTCTGTGCAAGGGGAGAAATTGCTGGCTGTTGCCACAGCTGGGAGGGCTGAGATGATCTCCACAGGCCAGTTTATTGTCGTGGGGTTTTTCGTCTTCTCTGTGGTGGTGTCCTGTAGCCCTCATTCTGTCTGTGCAAAGTGCTTTGCTGAGGACTGCTCCGTGCTGTCTCATGCAGTGTCAGAAGACTTTTTAGCGAGCTTTTCTCTGCATACACAAATTCCCAGTGAACTGTTATCACCTACTTACCAGAGCAAGAACTGAGTTTCAGACCATCACAGCCTTTTGTTCTTAGTTGATTTTCCTTTTTTTTGTTTTCACTTACATTCAGTTGTTTAAAACCGTTGATCATAAAGTTAATTCATTGAGGCCTTATCTGTGTTAAAGTCCAAAGAAGGCTTCTAGCAAAATAAGGTTCCGATTGCCCATATTTACACTGGTGGCATGAGGGGCAGAGGGTTTACATCACCTGCCCAAGGCCAAAGCAGGAATTGGTGACAGAGCTGGGAAGCCTCCTCAGGCCAGCAAAGAGAATTCCAGGGGCCCGGTGTCCTTCATCCCCCCTCCAGGCACAGTCCAACCACACTCCTCCCAGAATATGAGCAAACAAGCTCAAGTGGGAGAACCAAACTCGTCCTTGGTCTCACCTATGAAAGTTGGAGATTTGGCTGAAGAGTTGAACTTTCAGTCTTCACTGCTGTCCCTGGTCACATTCATGATCTGCCTGGTGAAGTTTCCAACTCTGTTTTCCAGCGTTTGTGCATGGCAGCTTTCCCCTTCAGACAGCCTGCCAGTGGGACCTGGAGCAAAGTTCTGCTTCAGTTGGTTCTAGAAAATATTGCTTGGTGTGTCCAAGCTACAGCCCTGGGAGAAGCTGTAATTTGTCATCTTCTGGAAACACAGGGAGAAATCCCACCCCAAGCTGACACAACGTGACAGGACTGGAGGTCTCTGTGAGCACTCTCTTCAGTCTGCTGGGTCCCTGTGTTTGCTCCTGCCCAGGCCCTGCAAGCCTGGATAACTGGGTATGTGGATATATTACCGTGTTCCAGGCAGAGGATTAATTCCTAGCCATTTCCTTTCTTTCCCATTTTTTAATCTTTTAAGACAAAGAAAGTACACCATCTGGCTCCTGCATTTGTGGGATGCAAAAATTACTTTAACAAAGGTGAGCTGATTAATTTTCTGTTACACATTTGGGTACAGAAAACAAACATTTGCGTAACAAAAACAGCAGAGAGGCTTGTCCCCCCTCTCTGCAAGCTCTCCATGCTCTGCCTGAAGACTGATGCATCTTCTTCCTCCTCCATCACAGAGGGATCCCATCAGCTGTTGCCTTTTAACCTCCTTTCGAGAAGACAGAATGGACAGAAAATGATTGTGGAGGTGGAAGTGGAGGGGGGAGGTGGAACAGCATCTGACTGGAAAGCAGAGGAAAGTGGAGGAACTGGGGAGCCAGGGAGAAGTAGCCCAGCTTCTGTGAGAAGAGGGAGGGACGGGCTGCTGAAGGAGCATTTCTGTGCTGTGTTGTGTAACGTGCTGTGCAATCTTTGGTGTGGGTCTCTGTGGGAAGGCGGGATGGAATATATCCACAGTGGAGAGGAAAGGTTTGGGCGGATTTCATTTTCCTTGTTGTTTTCTCTAAAAAACGGTGTGAGTAGGCGATTTTTTTTAGGTATGACTCAGGACTGTGACAGCAGGTGGTGGGACGCTGCAGGTCAGGGACATGGTGCCTCAGCCAAGCTGAGGGTGGCATGGAGACTGCAGCAAGTGAGGCACAGGGTGCCTGCCCAGTGCTGTCCTGGAGGGTGTCTCGGTGGCTGTGGGGGAGTGTCAGAGCTGGGGGCATCACCAGGGCTGAGATCAGAATCCCCAGCTGCTCTTTCACCCTGCACACTGGGGTTTGGTCGCTCCAAGAGCCCTTCTGTGGCTCTGGACCCACCCAAGCTCCAGTAATACCAAAATAATTTTCCATTTTTTCCCCTAAATGCATACTTCAGTTACAAAACAAAATCACGTGGCAGCTGTCCAGGGCAGTATTTCTTCATCTTCAGATGAGAACACAGTCTACAACTGTAGTCAAGACTCCTTAATAACTGCTGAGGTGATGTCCTGACATGGGTGGGACATCAGCAGTGAAGTCACATACCAAAGAGAGAAAGGATTTATGTAGACATTAAACCTCATGAAGACATTCCTCTGCCCATATTTCCTCTGTCCTACTCTTCTGGCATCCTGCTCCAAATCCTGGGCTGGGCTTGACACTTCTTAGGGATTTAGCTCCATCCTTTCACAGAGATCAATCCTGAGTGTTCTCCTGGTCATTTCATCAAGCAGAACACACCTGCTTGTCAAAAAAAAAGACATATGCAGGACTTGAAAAGGGCTCTGATTTTTTTTTTTAAATTTATTTCTAGCAATACAGAGATAATCATAATGACAAAAATGCTCCCCATTTCTGTGTCCTCACCACTCTGGAGCATTGTTTGGATTGGGAGAAACAAGGTTTGCAGGAAGAAGCAATATCTTTTAATAGAACACACGATATTGTTGGAAGGGGGAGAAAGAATGAATTTTAGGTGCACAAACCCTCTCTGAGTTCTTTTTTATTGTTATTTTCTGTTGTATCAGTTGGTTTAATAAAAGATTAATATCTCTTCCCATGAACCTTGGCTCTCACACCCTTAGACCATCAGAACCAAAAAATTTCTGCTATGACTTTGGCCTTAGGTCAGTGTTCCTTAAAAAGTCTGGGATCCCTCCTCCTCTGAAGCATGAAGGTTTACTGTGTAAACAATTTATTTCTTCTCTTTCTTTAAAATGGCCAGCAAAACCCCCATATTCTTGATAATTTTCAGTACCCATTTAAGGTTTCTTTCTGATGGCAATCTCTCATCTTGACCATCTCTTACTGTTGTTCTTTTCCTCTGCCATTCAAGATTGGCTTCTTTCTCATGGATACAGCCAGTTGTTTTTCCAGTGAAGTTTCCATGTGTGCAATAGGTCACTGAGATTTAGCAGCTGCCTGGGTCGTGCTCCTTTGGAGGCTCATCCAGCATGGTAGATAAGACTAACAAACAGACAAGCCTTGCATTTAAACTGGATTTAGTCTGACCCACAGTCTTCTCCATAGAGGGCTCCAAAGATAATCACACCATCACTGGTGCTCTGTTCCCACCAGCTCTGAACTCTCTGCAGAGGGTCAGCTGTACTCTCCCTACTGCCTTTTTGTGCAGGCTTGGCAGAGCCCCTTAGAGCTCCTGTGGATCCCTCAGCTGCACAACAGCCACTGTCAGCCCCCTGGTGCTTTCTCTGTGGTTTTGCTGTGCAGCTCATGCAGTGTGTGTGCAGCATGAGAGGTGGATCCCAGCACAGGGGAACTGCTGCCCAGCCCTGTCAGCACCAGGATGGAGCCCTGTGATGAGTGTGCTGGGGCTCTGAACCATCACCTGCTAAGGGAAAGGCCAACAGGCACAGGGGAGGGAAACTCCCTCTGAATTTCTAGCTGGCATGTGGTACTGCCTTACTTTGGGAGAGAAAATAAGCTGCCACTCTCAGGTTTTATGGTAGACCCAGTGTACACTGGCTGTAAGTCAGCTCTGGACAGAGAATGAGCCAGGCTGTGCACTCAGACAGTGTCCTCAGGCTCAGCTCAGTGCTGATGGTGGGGAGGGGCAAGCTCAGTCCCTGGCCATGCTGGCTGTTGTGGGGGATCTCTTGTAGAAGGTACAATGTGTGTGTCACGTTCAGCTTCACAATCAGCACCATTCCTAGCACCTCAGTGCTGTGCAGAGGCATCTGTGCGCCACCTTTTCCTCTTCTAGCCCTTCTCTGAGGAGGAAAATGTGATATGCTGCTCTCTCTACATCCTTTCTGCTCAGAATTTGGGAAGGTTTCACATCTATGTTCTATTAGGAAGAAGACTTAGAAGTGAAAAGTGTTTTAATTTTCTGCTTCTTATCTGGGATTATAGAAATATATCTTGCTTTGTCAGACCTACAAGAGTAGGGGCAAAAAAGTCTCATAGTGACCTGGAGATGTGACTGATACAGATGTGCCAGCCAAGCAGAGCTACAATATTCCTATGTGCAAGAGCCTGTGTTTGAAAGTATTACATGCCCTTCTCAACATCTGTTTATCCCACGTGTCCCATCACTCCAACCCCTGATTTGTTATTTTTTTCCGTGTTCTTACTGCCATCACTCCCCCTCGATGACATCTGTATGCCTCTTGAGGTATGGATGGCTCATGCCATGGTGCCTCACAGCTGCCCTGACTGGGGGTTTGAGGGCAGAGAAACCAGATTCCTCCTAAGCTGCAGGAGGTTTGGAAAGGGGAGGTGAGGGAATGCTCAATGTGGGTGTGTGGCTGAAGTGTCTCTGTGCCTGTCCTGGTGTGCTCTGCGTGCAGGAAAAGTCAGTGTGATATTGAACGTGCTGGTCTTTGATATCTCTGTGGCTCCTATAAAAAACTCTGCAAATTGAATTTGTGGCACAGCTCCTTATCTCCTGAAAGGAAGATGTAACAGCATCATCTTGTGTTTTAGCCAGACATTTTCCCTTAACACTTCCCCATTTCTACACTGAGGGAAAAACAAACGTTGAGTCTTTTTTCTTTTTTTTCCTCCTGTTCGAAACCTTAAGAGCCCTTCACACAAAGCAGCTCAAGTGCAGAAGAATTAATTGGGGAAATTAGGTTGTGCTGTATTCCTGGCATTTCCTCAGAAACGGTAATTGCCCTAATTCTCCACCCTGTCAAGACCTGCATCTGCACCCTGTTTTCTCCCTCTCCTTTTTCTCAATGTCTACCTGTTGTTCTCCTGCTTGAGTTGCTGTTTTCATGCTGTTGCCATTTATTTCATTCCAGTAATGAGAGGGATGTGGCAGGTGAAGAGCTCTCACAATCTGGTGACATCTTCTTTGAAGCACAGGCACAAAAGAACGGTTTGTTTTTGGGAGATAAAAACTCCCTGTTCTGGTACTTGACCTCCATGCTCACCTCTTCTTCTGCTTGGGGTATGTTGCTGCTGTCATTGCAAGTCATTTGGCTCAGAATTTTTGTTTAATACAGTCTCAATATTCACCTAAACACTGACCTCCAGCTAAATCCCTGTGTTCTCCCCAAACCCTCACATACCTACTGAGAGCTTATCAAACTTAGGATCTTTCAATCAAAGCTCAGCCCCATTTCCCAGGCATTTGAATTGAGGCTTTTGATTTCTCCCAAACATCAGGCTGAGATCCAGAGGGCTGGGAGTTCAAAGCCTTTCATTTTAGCTTCCTGATGGTTTTTAACCTTCCATTTGCAGAGGTCAAAGATGCAGCCAAACAGGGAGGAATTGTTTGTTCAGTATTTCCTGACCTAAAACACCTGAGGATGTATATATGACAAGTTTGGATTCAACAGAGATGATTCTTCTAGTCCATGTCCATGCTGACTGGACTTTGGCTGCTCTTAAAAGCTGTCCAGGCTGATCTCTGCTTTCCTGGGATCTGGGGAGAGTTCTGGGAGTAACCAGTCAAATGCTGGAGCCATCACTGGGGTAGTGACACATCCCCAGAAGTTAGAGTCAGTTCAGTTCAGAAAGCTGGGGCTGTTTCTCAATGCAGCCAAACTACCCAAGTCTGTCACCTCTGCTGTAAAAACTTGAAATAGCAAATTTCCTGCAGGGAAATTCAGGAACCCTTTCCTTCAAACAATTCCCTTTGCATAAAACTTTACTATGGAGGGCAGGACTCTTTTCTATTTTCAGTGTTCCCTGGCTGCAGCCAACAGATCTAGAGAGGCAAAAGAAGCTACTTGTGTTCCCCATCCATCCTTGAGTAGTTTTTCCCCTCCCCCTGACTGTGAAACTGTTTTTCTTTCCCCTGTTTTAATTTGTTTTGTCCAAGTGTGGTTTCCAACACCTGCTAGAGGTTGCCTGCATGCAGTGTGCTCGTTTCTTCCTCCTGTCCCCACTTGGAACATCCCATTAGCCTGAAAGCTGTGACAGACAGGGAAAAGAGCTCAATGCCTTATTTTAAGCAAGATAGACTCTCCTTTGGTGGAGATCCATCCAAAATGTGTTTCACTGTGGTGTCACCAGAAACAAGGAAGGATTTTGTACACAGTAGGTCTGAGACACTGATGGTTCTGGGTTTTATCAAAGTGGGTACAAATTTAAATTGTATTTAAGCTGATTTAAACTGCAGCTAGAGCCGAAGAAGGTAGACAACCTTATGCCAACATATTATCCCAGCTTCATGATTCCAGCACAGGTGGACCAGAAAGAGTGTGGGTGGTGAGCTGTTCATGCTTTGGGAGGAGCACTGCTACTTACAGTCCAGCAAGACTGGAATATGCAAATGTAAAACCCTCCCCTCATCTTGTCTAGGTTGTTAAACCTCACTGCAGCCCAGCTGGCCACTGGCCTCCTCCTGCCTTCCCACCTGCAGGACCAGGATCTCAGCTCTCCTTTTCCATGGGTGCAGCCAAGAGATCTTTTGTTTGGTGACACACTGAGCAAGAAAGGTGGGGAGCTCCCCCAAACCTCGGTGTGATCAGCAAATAAACTGGAGGCAGAGAAGTTATAAGCCAGTTTAGTGAGATCATGGATAAATTATGCTTTGCTTCATGACAAACTGAAGGCCTCCCTGAAAAAATTAAAATGCAAATATCTTCATCAACATCCCTAATTAAGATGCTTGTATGGAAGGAAACCACTGCTTTTCTTTTTTCCTGCTGATTTCTGCACAGTCAGAGTTTCTCCAGGCTTTCCTCTCCTGCTCCCCCCAGTTTCATAGCCCTGCCTCTCTCAGCCCCAGTGAGCTCCTTCTCCCCCCCCAGCTGGGTGGAGAAAGCCCCTATTTGCAACCAGTTTTAATACCCAGGCTGTTTAGGGCTTGGCTGTCAAAGAGAGCGTGTTCAATGTACAATCAAGGGGCAACGATGCACAAAATTGCACACACACACGAAATGGGAATCTTTTCTCAGTGCGTGTTGAGCTTTGAACGCTTAAGTGATTCCACCTCTCTCTTCCCCATCCAATTATGTGGGCGACACATGATAAGATTCCTAAAGGCATTAGTGAGGGAAATCTTTATACTGCCTAATCAATAGTGTTCTGCTCAGCAGAAGGCATCTCCCCACTCTGGCCTCAGCCTTGCTTCTGTTTGCCTTCTGAAAACACCTGAAGTTGACATTCTCTCTATTTGGGCTGTGGAGACCAAGAGTTAAAGCAGCAGTGTATCTGTTGATAATCTGTTGAGCAGTGTATCTGTAGTTAAAGAGTTTCTTTCTTGCTTTAAAGAAATAAAGAAACCAAAACAAAACAAAAAACCAAACAAATATAAAGAGAAAACCCTGCCAAGCTCACATGTCAGAGTTTTTGGAAATGTTTGCTGTGTAGGCCAGAGGGACCTTCTGCCCCTTTCTGCTGTATGGTCCTTACATGAATGGCCAAAAACCTTATAAGCAAAGACGTTGGATGATAATTTTTCTGAGCATCACTGAGGCAAGATGCCAGATTTTATGGGCCACTAGACAGATCCAATATAGCAAATCCTCTGTTCCACTGTGGATTCTGAGACCAAATTATCAATTAATGTGAAGCATTAAAAAATCCAAATCCCTTTTAGTTCCCTGCAGTCATTAGTGACAAGATACAATATCTATAGCTCAAATGCTTTGCCAGCATCCCCTGGCAGCAAGGCAGGAACTTCATTCCTATTTTTTCCAACATATATAAAAAAACATATGAGATCAGTGGTTTTTACTCTCAAATTCGGCTGCCTCTACATATTTACTTAGATGGAGAAATAAATCAGGTTTGGGTTACTCTCTGGGTTAGTTATTTGTTATTGCAATAAATGCATGGTAATAGATCTGACAGAGGGAGATGTTTCCCTTTCAGCTCTGCGTTTGAGGTAGAATTTGCTTTGTTCTGCACTATATTATATTGATGTTTTTCCCCCACTGCTGGATGACTTCATTTGCTCTACTTCTTTCCAACATCCGTGCCTCTGCCACAGCTGGCTTTAGGATGCAGTTTTATGCATAGACTTTTCTTTTGTTTTCCCCCAACTGTAATGCAGAAGCAATTTAAACAACCAGCATGAAACAATTTCCTAAACCTCTCCCCCCACCAATTCCTACCTCAACTTTTTGGGAAGGGAGGTGAGTCAGTCATCCAATGGACAATCCCCCAGGCAGAATGAGCTGTCAGCTACATTCAGCAGCTCAGTTTCCACTGCAGGCTGGGCAGGTGCCCAGGGCAATGACCAGCTGGACACACCCTGGGGCCATATTTTTGGGTATTCCCCAGGCAGTTCTCAGCCTGAGTTCCTCAGTAGCACAGCCAGAAGTGTACCCCAAAATCACTGTGTTCGCCAACTGCCTTTCCATCTTGGGATTTTATCCTAGTGGGAACACAAACATCTCACTGGAAAGTCAGCAGACTTTATGCCTCTCATTTACTCTCAATGTGCTCACTGAGATCCCTACCCCTTTTGTCATCTCCTATTCTCCAAATCTTTCCTACTTTGATGCTGAGGAAAATGTAGTGCTGTATTTCCTGTCCCAGAATTTTGCTTCCCCTGTCCCTTTCTAAACTTCAGTTTTCTGATTGCTGGCAGGTTTGTGGGTGATTTGGAGCTGTGGGATCAGCTATTTTCTTCCCCAGCCTGCGACAGTACTGATGGGACAAAGACTTTTGGGCCAGTGTAGGGTGATGTGCGAGGTGCTTCACTGGGACATTTGGCCAACAATACCCTTAACTCTGGCTGCCCTGAGCTTGTTCAGTGAAGATATCAACCTGGGCCTTATTCTGCTGGCAGAGGCAGATGAGTCCCTGCACTGTGCTCAGGAGGGCTGACAATGGGCAAGAAGCAGGATGCTAAAGTACCAGATTCAGAGGAAATGCTCAAGCATCCTAAAATTTCTCTTGACTGGAGAAGAATTCTGTCCCCTCAAGGGATGACATTCTGTGTGACCATTCTGTGTGGCCTCACAGTCCAAGGAGAAGTTTCAGGAGGCTGAGCGCCCCTTGGCTCTTGCCCAGCTCTCCCTCTCTGTGCACTGGTGCAGGTGACCGTGTGGGCTGCGAGGTGGTGGTCACAGGGGCCAGAGGGTCTCACCTGCGCCACGCCCTCACAGCAAAGGTTGAGTACTGCTGGGATGTTGCAGCTAGAGAAAGACTTTTGGTTCAGTTAAAGACACACCCTTTCCCTTCTTGTCCCCTTGCTTCATCCCCCCCATCCCTCCCTCCCTCTCTCACCCTTCCCTTCTCTTTTGTTTGTCTCCTTCCCTTGTTCTCACCCATTCACTGTCAGGAAGGGCCGCGTCTGAAGGGCCAGTTCAGCGCAGCGTGGCAGCGACAGAGACTGGCACCGTCGGCAGCTGCAACAGTGAGTGGATCCCAACCCTGGGGCAGCTGGAAGTGGGGGACTGGTGCTGCTTGGGCATGAAATGACACCTGGGGCTGAGTGGCTTTGGGAATAGGTTGGGTCTTGTGCGTTTGGCAGTGAAGGGGCTCTTGTCTGTGATGGGAACTGCACACGTGTCTACTATAGCCACTCTCTGGGGCTTCTCTGGATGGTGAGATAATATGGGATGAATGCAAAAGTCCTCGGTGCCACCTTCCTCTGTGGGTGTCCAGGCTGTGTCTGCACTAGGGGACAGTGTGGGCTGTCATTGTCCTGTGATGGCAGCAAGTACAGCATGGTTTGTCTCTATGCAGCTAAACTCCCACATGCCTCCAAACAGGGTGGCATTTGCACTACTCACTGGGGCTGTCCCTGACCTGTGTTGTCCTCTCAAGAGCTGCTTGGACAGTTAAACTGGCATGGCCAGACCGTTTGGGCGGTTGGATTGTCACATGCCAGCCCTGACAGCTTTTGTGTGCTGGTCTGGACACAATCTGATTGTCTGAGTGGGTGTCTGCAGCTGTGATTGAGGGGATGTCACCCAACACTTCCCACTGCTGCTCCCATCCCTTGGCCAGAGAAGAGGCAGTGAGGGCTTGCTGTGAGTTTGAAGCTCTGACAGAGCAGAGGAGTTTGGTTCTGCCAAGGGTGTGGCTGAGGGGAGCCACACGAGCTGTGTGAACCTGCTGAGGGTTGGTGACACCTCTGTTCACCCTGCCTCCCTCCCACAGAGCAAAGCCAGCTCCATGGAGCTCACTGCAGGATCCTCAGCTCAGTGTCCCTTCCAGGAAGCTGCAGGGCTGCTGAGGCTGAGCTGCAGGAGCCTGAGAGAGCAACAAACATCCAGCTTGGTTGTCTTGTGGGATTTTTCTGCTGGCACACAAGGAAATGATCTGTTGATCCAGAAAGTTAGGGAGTCTTTGCTTGAGTCTGTTTTGGAAGTGGATGGAACTAATCCACCCTAAGACACTGAACAGAGCAGTTATGACCCCTCATAGTTTAAGGGAGGAAAGTGATGTCTTCCACAATTTATTTCCCAATAACTTCCCTGTGCCAGCAGTCCCAGAGATGGGCATAAATATTTGCAAAGGAGTCATGTCTGGGATAAATCACCAGGTTGGGTCCAGTTGCCCCAACCTCCCTGTGGCTCTGTGAGGGGAGCTGTTTGCTCCTGGCCAGGCGATGCAGGATGGGTGTCAGGACCACTCCTGCTGCTCCTGAGAAAGCCTACAGCAGCTGAGTGGATCTTGCAAATCCTGGGATATGTGACAGAGCAAGGCTCTGGCACTTCCTGACCATTGCCCGAACCAAATGGGAGTGTGAGTTTAGATATTGCTGATTTTGCAGGGGATATGTCAGCAGATAAGAAGATTTGCCACTGAAAGGTGATTTTGTTACACTTATGCCTTTCTGAGCCAAAATTGAATTGTGGGGTGTGGAGGGGAATTTAGTTCTAAGCACTGATGTAATTTTGTATCCTTGGCCCTGAAGGCAGTTTTTAAAAAAATTATTTTCCCCTGTGCCCTGACACTATTTTGTTGCCTTTGAATCATGTCCTTATGACAGAACAGATACTGGGGCTGACCTTTGCAATGTGACATAATAATATGTGACTTCTTTATAGCTCTTTTCATTCAAAATGCTTGGCACACTATGAATCTGATCTTGCAACCACTTGCCACTGGGCCTAGCACTCACTGCTCCAAGCAATCCCTGGGGAAGCCAGAGGAGCACAGAAGTGCTACACCTGGTATTACTTGCAGGATCAGGCCCTGGAGAAATGTAGCACATCTGTGAATAACCACATTTTGGAGAGAGAAAGCCTTTACCATCTCATTTATCATTTTTATTCACTATCAGAATGCTGTGCCCAGCACTAACGTGACATCCTCCCCTTGGCTACAGTGTCATGGCAGGTGATGCTGGGGCAGTATTCATAGCTATTATCTACCACTCTCTTGATTTTTTTTATTATTTTTTTCCCAGCTCTAAAAGCCTGTTAATTAATTAACTCCTTTAGCTTATCCTGCACCATTTGATCCTGCAGAAATCACAGCATTTTATCTTATTAGCAAGTAGGAATCAAAGAATTAAAACTATTAGGGGGAAAAAAGAACATTATCACTTTCCCTCGGCATCACTTCTGAAAAAACCTTGCCCTGTACCCAAGCTCAGCCCCCAGGGCTTGACAAAGGATGGGAATCTCAGATCAGTGAATGCTTGGGCTGAAAACTGCTTTGTGCTCTGCTATGCCTGTTTTGAAAGGGAGGGCAGAGCCAGGTGCAGGGAGAAGAGTCCAGCAGTGAGATCTCAGACCTGGACTGTGCTGCAGGTCCCTTCCCTGCTACTGATGTCCTCTGCCACCATAGGAAATTCCATTAGTTCTCCTGTGCCTCAGTTTGCCATTGTTAAAGAGTGATCCGTGTTCGTGCTCACCAAGGAGACTCACATGAAAGTAAGATTGCAAGGGATTACAGATTACAGCATTGGGAAACAGGTAAGTGCCTTAGGAATATGTAGGGAGTCTGTGAGCTGAGACATTTGAGTTTCAGTTCACAGAGAGTGAATTTTGGGAGTCCTCAGTGGCTGGAAAATGCAAAGAAGGCAGCAGGCAGGTTCCTTGCACCCACCTCTGCTTGGTTTGCTCTAGATCAGTAGAACCAGGAAAGATAACTGCTCCACCCTATTGTTGATGAGAATTTGTTAAATCTGGGGATGGGGACCCACTAACCATCATCAGGTACCTACACAGTTCACCACTGTTTGCCATCAGCAGAGCACTGCATCCCCACCACACCCTCAAAAACTCCTTTGAAAAATTACTTCATTAGGAGTAAAGAGATCTGGAAAGGATTCCCTGGATCATCAAATCCAATCCCCTGCTGCATCAATCACATCAGATTTATCTTTTTCATAATCAAGCACCACTATTAAATGTGCTCCTAAGGGGAAGAAGACAGTCCCAGAATCCCATTGCTTTAAATCGTAGCTGCCTCTGATTTCCAGTCTATGCTTAGTCATGGCCCATTTGTTAAACAGCAGGTACCTGGCAAAGAAGCAAGAAATTTAACACAGTTTTATTAAAATAACCACCCAGAAATCCTCGCCACAAAAAACTGCTGAGGTTGCAGAAGAGAACATGCAAGGTCAGGTAATGATAATGGGGAGGCCTGAGTTCACTCTTGCCTCTGCCTTGTAGAACATTCACGTCATCACCTGAGATCCAGGTGGGGAACAAGGCAAAAGTACTCACAGCACAAAGGAACCTTTTTGCTATTCTTCGCCATCATTTTCATTGTGTAACCCTCTGTCTCTCTTGCCAGGTATAACTAATGCTGAGCTAAACATTTGGCTATTTTTTTCCTTTTGCTGACAGGCTTTTCCCTGCCATTTATAGCTTCACTGTACAAGCCATTACCTGTGCAGCATTTTTGAGAAGTCAGTGAGTTCACAGAATCGTGGGATTGTTTGGATTGAAAGGGACATTAAAGACATCTAGTCCCCCTCCCCTGCCATGGCCAGGGACACATGCCACTGGACCGGGTTCCTCAAAGCCTCCTCCAGCCTGGTCTTGAACACTTCCAAGGGTGGAATTTCATCATCCTGTTTTGCAGATTAGGAAAGGAATTCCAGAGTTATCAGCCATACTAACACATGGTGCTTCAAGGGCAACTTTTAAAATGCCCCTGGTTAGTCCAGTGCAATCTGATTGACTCCAAACCATGCAAGTGCTACCCGGGCAGAGAAAGGTGCCTGGTGCAGCAGCCTGTGGTGTACATTGCATGCCATGAAAATGATGGGATGCTCTAAACCCATGATTTGTCCATCTTAATACACAATGAATGGACAGAGGGGAGAAATTGGTGAGTACAAGCTCAAGTGTAAAAACTCAGTGTAACCCATCAGTTGTGATGGCCTGGCCCAGCTGTGACCTGATGGCACAGGGAGGTGGTGCTTAGCTCAGGCCACTGCTGCACAGAATGGCCAGAGTGACTAGGGAGGAGGGCTCCTTTGCCAAAACCAGGTTTGGAACTAGGACGCTGCAATCCTGTGTTTGCTTATTTAACTTGGCAGGTATTCAAGTGAAACAGGCTCAGAGGGGAGATATCAGAGCTGATCTTGGTACCCATGAGTGGGATTTTAAGTTTCTATTTCAGTGCTCATGCTTGGAAAAGAAATGCAAGCAGACCCTCTCACCCTCCTTTTTCTTTTTTTTAAAGCACTACTTAAATGTCATAATAATCATATAGTGCCCACCTTAATGTGCCGAAGAAATTAAAATATTTTATTAGTCTATAATCTGAAAATCATTACTGTGCTTACCATAAAAAACTGCAGGTCTTCAGAGGGAATGATGTCAGTAGGTCTGAAATGAATGCAAATATATTTTGTTGCCATGAAGGTAGCAGGGCTCAGACAGACAGCCCCCAGCCCCAGGGCAGCAGGCTGTTAGCATGGGAGGGAATGAAATGCATCTCACAGTGGGGAGGGAGAAAATGGATCTCTTGGCTTATCTTCCTGGAGTTTTGCAGGGTGAATGCCTGGGTCTGGGCCTGGCTGGTTGGGATGGTTTCAGAGGAAAGCATTGGTGCTGTTCCCACCCACTTCCCTTGCAGTGAGGGTAAGGAAGCACTCCAGACAGCTCATCCCAGCATTGCTGAGCTGCTCGGAACCTCTGGCTCCATCCTGCTTCCACTGACAGCACAGGTGCCTGTTCCCCTCGGGCATCCACATGCTCCTGGTGCCCCCTTCCTTCTGCAGATGGTTCTGGATGTGTCTCTCCAAATTAACTGCTGCCCAACAGGCAGGAGACAGCTGCATCCCGCTCTAAGAAACCAGCCCATTCCCACTGCCTCTGGCAGCTGGGTCCCGGAGAGGCCAGGTGACAAGGCAGTCCCTGCTTTGGCCAGGTGACACTGGACTCTCCCAGAGCAGTGGCTCCTGGGTCCATTGTCCTGCACAGAGCCGGTGGGCTTCTGCTGGTTATACCTCACTGCCTTGGGTGAGCGTCAGATGGTTCAAAGATTAATTACCATTTAACTGGCTGTATTTCCATCTCTGTGGAAGGCTGCAGTGGAAAAGACAGGAGTACTGGGATCATTTATCCTGGTGTTACACAGCAGATTACCCTGTACTTACGAGGTCACCAGTTACTGTGTAATTAGCCCTCCAACGCAGGGAAGTCTGTGATGGGCTTCCACACCACTCTCCTTCCTGGTGCCAGAGAAGCAGAGGGATGGCAGCAAAATGCAGGCTGAAGCCTCATTAGGTGCATTTAAAGCTGTTAAATAGTTTAAAATTCAAGCTGGGGGAGGTGCAATGAGAGGGTAGCAAGGCCACCTGTACCTGTCAGAGAAAAGGAGCAAAAATTCCCTAGAGCAGTTTGTCTAGGAAATGCAGGAAAGCCAAAACAGAAAGGAGGGCTGTGAGGGAGATCCGTGTGCCAGGCAGCTGAAAGGCAAAAGGCTTTTGCTCTTCACGTGTCACCAGGAACAGCTTTGCCAGTGGTGAAGGACTCTGCTGAGCCAGAGACCCTGTCCATGTCCTTGACCACGCCGTGGGATGGTGTCCATGGGGCCATGGAGGATGCTGCAGTGGATCAGGGCAATGCCTCTTGCTCCAGATCACTCTCCTCCATTTCTCACGTGCACCCAAATCAAACACCTATTCACAGAGCATTTGGAAGAATGACAAATGCCTTTGATTATCAAGCACAAATTCCAGTGGCAGCTCATTGCATCTCTTGAGTGGCTAATAAAGCACCAAGCCCATTCTGATCAATATACAGCAAGTAGTGCTGTAAAGTGAGATTGTGCCAGCCCCAGGCCACGTTGCATTTTGTCTTTTTAAACCATGTCCTCTTCAAGCCAAAGACAGTCTCTTTTCAGTGGCAGCTCCCTAGAATTTCTGGCTTTCAGTGAGCCAGTGAAACAAATGCTGTTCTGAAGTCCTCCATGTAAAGAACCCAAATTAAAGAGCAAAGTGTGTGTCTCTGCAGCAATCATTAGTTTAAATACTCTTTTATTACATAGTCACATGTCCCCAGTTCAGCCCCACAAAGAGCATCCATATGGTCAACAGCTTCTGAAGAGGTGAGGCAGAAACAAAGACAGTGTGAAGCCATTGATTACTGAGGATAGAAAGGGCTGTATGTAAATAATTTGTCTAAAGGATGACCAGAGTGGGGAGATGTGTTACCTGATTGCAAATATTTACGAAATTGTGAGCTTGAAGGTTAGAAAACGTTGAGAGAAGTATATAGAAGTTAGCACAGGGATAACGTGGTGAGGATGAAAGTGGGGAAAATCAGTGTGGCGAGCAGGAAATTTCCGTCATGTAGGCAAGATTTGTTTGTGATTTCCTGAGGGAGGCTGTGGGTTGTTCACTGGGTTATATGGATTGGCACCCATCAATACCTCAGCAAATGCTTTAGGGCCTGCTCTCACAAAGGAAAGGGAGAAGAATGAAATTTAATGGGTTTTTTTTTCAGCTCTACTCTCCCCCTGTAAAGCGTTTTCCTAGGCAGAGGCGTGTCATTGCGGGGGCATGGTGCACACACACCCCTAATGCTCCTGGACTAGAGGGGATTATCCAGAGCAGCGAAAGCAGCCACGGCTTTAAGCCCAGCATCTGTAGTCACGTTTATCCTTGAAGAAAGTGCTCCAGCAGTGACATAATTGAGGACTGTCCTGTCTGCTCAGCATATGTCTGCAGGGGTCATCCGTCCTTTCTGACACTGCAGAACATTAGCGGTTTTTTAGACTCACTTTCTCCTTCCGTCCTTCCGCTTGTGGCTAACCCTAATGGAGAGCTGGTGGCTAGAGACTCTTCCAGGAAAACTGGCCTGTTTGGAGAGCTGACTGTCTTGGAGCAGTCCTATATTAGGGCAAAACCAGTCAGATGTGTGCTACTGGGTGCTGGGTTTGTGCAATGGCCCCAGTGGGGCTGGTTGGGCGGAGGGTCTGGCTGGCTGCAGGAAGGGGAGCAGAAGGCAACTGGTAATATTTGTGATGGCCACTTAGGGCTTGAGGGCTCTAATGGCATCTGGGAACCAGGTTCCTGTGTTTGTGGGTTTGCTTATTTATTTATGCTCCTGGCTAAATAAAGTAGGGAGGAAGAATTTTAACACAGTGGTTGAAATGCATGGGACTGCAGCAGCTCTGTCCTACTCAAGGGCATCCAGACAACTAGATTGAGACTGAAGGGAACTTCAATGCACAGAAAGTCTTAGCTGGAAAAATAGAGAAGAGAACACAAAGCTTTATTCCTTCAAATTTTTAAAATTTAGCTTGTTTTCCAGCAGAATCCTACAGTCCAACCCCAGCCTCACCATCTGCACATCACCATTTTGGCTTTTGCTGGTTTTATTTCTTCCCCTTCTTGGTGCCACTGCTGCTCCCCCACGACAGCAGTGCTCAGACAGGTGCTGTCACCATCCTCTCCTGTGCCTGTCCCTTTTGGGCTGTTGTCACCATCTGCAGCCTCTCCCCTGCTTGCCACATCAGCTTTGGGCAGGGATGCTTGAGGCAGGCACAGAAAGATGTCCATGGCAACTTCCCCTAGTTTAGGTCTCAGGAAATTTAGCCAAGAACATCACTATCCCCAGTGTGTCTCTACAGTGCTGTGACTGATGGAGGGTGGGGGTAGCAGGTTGGGGTTTGCCCTGCTGTGAAATGCAGCGTTTCATTCAGCAGTGCCAGAGCTGGCACAGCTTTCCCACCGGCACTGATGGGTTTAATCACATCATTAGTAGGTGTGACACTGCAGCCTCCGATGATGGGCTCTTTATTCTAACACAGCTTTCAGCGTGTTTATCTGAGATGCCATCTGTGCCTGCACTGCCTTCATTAGGAGAGAAAGACTGTGTATCTTCTGTATGTATGGTCTGTATTTCTGTGATGTTTCCCTGCTGAGAAACCACCGTTCAACTAGAGGGTGAGAACCCACACCTGAAGGAAAGCAACAATACCCAAAATGCCTAAACGGGCCAGATAGACCATTAGGAAGTGCACTGTTGGGAGGAATCCTCAACTGGTACACAAAACTGGCTACAATAAATGATCCAGCTATTTTCTTCCTGAAAGATTTTCATCTTGATAAAGCAATAAGCCCTCCATGCTTTATCTAAAGTGCTGTAAGTTTTCATGAAGGCAAGGAACAGTTTTTAAGTTTTAAATACTTTTTATTTTTTGTACCACCATATCGTGCTTGTACATAGAAGGTTTTGGGTTGTTTGTCCAGGTTTTAGATACAAAATCATTACGATTTGTGGGTGCAGATCTGAGTGTCTAGCCTTCCCCCTTAAAAACTCCATGATATACCTTGTATATATTATTAACTGTACACTGTATATGCAGCTATATGTTTTTGTAGCTGTCCATTGATCAACAAAGTGGCAGCATGGTGTGCTCGCAGTGTTCTACTGCCCTTGACAAGACTCACAAAACACAAACCAGGCAGGAGCTGCCACATCACAGTCTAGCCACACATAAAAGAAGAGAATGCTTCCATAGAGAGGTGGCATGCCCTGGCTTGTATCAGTTTTCTGTCTGCATGCTGCCAGGCCGATGCTCAGCAAATCTGACATTAACAAGAAATAGATTTCCAAACAATCTCGCCTAATGAATTTTGAATATTATCATGATTAATGCTAAGGCAGTTGAACTGATTATCCAGTATCCAGAAGTAATGGAGCCTTATCTACATCTTGTGTAGTCCTCAGTCAGGAATGGCTTTGGCTGCAGACAAAGATGAGTGTTGTTGGTTACCCAGAGGGGAGGCACTGTCAGGACAGAGAGAGACACACGATGGAAGGGAGATGATGAGATACCCATCTGAAAGCATTTCAGCATGGAGTGATCACACATGCAGGTTCTTTATTGCTGCTATTTCCTAAGCTACATTTCTCAGGCCATTTTCAGACTTGGCTTTTATACCACCAGGTTAAGATTTATTGGGCAAATATTTTTCCTCCTTCCCAAAGCCAGAAATTGGGTTGATTTTCATTCTCTGCATGGCCAAAAGAGCAGAATCCTAATGGATGTGTTTCTTGCATCATGATGATTTAACTTGACTTCTATCTGATTAGCTTTTGAACTATTAAAACACCTTTTGTAGCATTACCAGGGAAATGATAATGCAGATCATTCATGGGAAGTTTCTGTTGGCACAAGCAGTCTTTGCAGACTCCAGATCCCCTTTAAAGCTTCTCAGAGTTCATATCCTAGTGTTTGAGATCATGGCTTCTGGAGCTTTTACTCAGATGAACATGGAGTGGGCCATTCATCTACAGGCTGATTGTGCAGCTGTTTGCAAGCAGTGAGTGCAGATGCTTTGAGTTTTGGGAAGAAAAGGTGAACAGTTGTAGTAAGGTGCACACCAAGCAGATTATTGGCAAACATAATTAAAAGTATATGTGCAATTTCTCCTCTGTTTCCCTTGTCTTAACCATCTTCTGCATTACCTCTGGCATTTTTAGACAATAGATAATATAACTGAGAGGACTTTTGGGCACAGGCAGCTCTTAGAGCAGCAGTGATTTATCTCAGACCATTTTGATGTAGCAGAATTTACCTCTAGCTACAGCCACCCCTCCATGTCTGCCCTCCCTCATTTGCATAAGTAATTGGCAGCTTGTTAATGGCTCATTAGGAATGCTGAAAACCGTGGGATTAAAACACACTCAGTGGAGCAGAGATGAGGGGTAGAGGGAGGGGCGGGTGGAGGAAGGGGAAGGTTGCTGTCCCTGCTTGCAAATTACACTGCTTGATTCAACGTGATTCAGAATTACAGGTCATAAAGCAACTAGATTGTTAAATGAAGTAAGGAAAAACAATGTCAATGGCAGGTTTTATTTTTAGACTCATGTTTAAACACAGTATGTGCGTCTAGGGGGAACAAACAGTCCCTTGCCAAACAGGCCTACTGACAGCAGGAAGCTCTCACCCCTTTCTCAGTTTCACATTAACCCTGCCTGGTCAGTGTTTCCTGCTCCTGAACAAGTCCATCTGGCTCCTTGCATCATCTCGTGGCCTGGACATTTGCTTCCTTTTCCCATGTTCTCTCTGGGTAAATCCAATCTTGCCTCTAGCAGCAGGCAACCAGCAAGTCCCTTTCCTTGGGATGACTGGGACACCCAGCACAGCTCCACTCAAGTAGGAGAAACAGCTCCAGGTTACTTTGTGCATTCTGTACATCTCAAAAATCCCTAGAAAACTGCTGTGAGATGTCTTCGGTTGCTGGCACGCAGG
This sequence comes from Vidua chalybeata, assembly GCF_026979565.1. NCBI lineage: Eukaryota > Metazoa > Chordata > Aves > Passeriformes > Viduidae > Vidua > Vidua chalybeata. The sequence goes on from NC_071542.1 coordinate 13,551,124, forward strand.
GAGGCAGGCAGCCAGCCTTTTGCTGTGGCACTGCCAGAGCCTGCAATGCAGGAGATGGTTGGTGTAGCCAGTGAGAATTGTGAGAGGATCGCATCTGCTGTTCCCAGAGAGTGGAGCGTGGTGAGGACACAGCCAAGTAAGTTGAAAAGTTTGATGGAAGCTTTTTGTTGTTTGCTGGCTGTTTAATCTCCTGTTCAGCACTGGCTTGACAGCAGTGACTGCAAAGCACAAGAGGTGAAGGCAAGGACAGGGCTATGATGGCTTTTGAGTCACTCAGAGGAGGCCCAGCCTGTGGGCTGGTGCAGCCACAACACATGATGCCTTTCCATCAGGAGAACACCTTGGGGATTTTTAGAGGCCAGGGTAATTCTGGCAATGGTGCAGTCTCAGATATAGCTAGGACCTTTCTTCCTGGATAAGCTGAAAGGAAATTACAGATAAAGCACTTGGGAATCACATCCAGTCATAATTTGCAGTTAAATTCAGCAACCTCTGATCTAAACTTGGGTACTTAAGAGCCTACTAAGGTGACAGTTGAAACTATGAAGTGGGGACAGCTAAGGTTCAGCAAAGCTCAGCTCTGTCTGGCGTGTCAGAGTTAATCCCTCTGCTTTGTAAAAGGTGCCCAGGAATCTGTCAGGACTCACAGAGGCAAAATACTGGCACATCTGAAAAATTTCTCAGTGCAGCTGGATCCAGGCTGAAGGCAAGGAAGGAGTGTCTCCTCCTGGGTCCCCAGCCAGCAGCATGTGCTGCTCTGTGTATCACCCTGAGAAGTCATCTCCTTGTGCCCCAACCTGAACTGACAAACATTGACTCACGAAGGCACAATCTACAGAAGTTTTGTTTGTTGTTCTCTAAGAGCTCAACTTAGCCAAACAGAGCAGCTTTGCGTCCTTCTTGCTTTCATTGCTTTTTTTTTTTTTTGCCCTTTCATCCTCTCAGATGACCCTGAGAGCCACCTGTGGCTCTTATTCATACAAGGCTGTCCAGAGCTGCTGAATTAACAGCGCATCCTGCCTGCAGCAGGAGTCAGCATGTCCTGATGGGGACTTACAGCTGGCTGCTGGGGAAGGCTCAGAGCTGGATCTCCAGCTCCTAGAGCTGAGCTCTAAAGGACATATGATTTGGTGTGGTCCTGGCTGGGATGGCATCCAGGCCTGCAAGGAAAGAAATCCCAGGTCACCCCTACCTACAGCAGCAGGAACAGAGATGGCAATCAGAGAATGTGTATCTTATCACTAGGTTGAGTGGAATTTCCTGGAGAGGAATGGTGCCAAGGTCTCCACTACTGCTATGTGATTCTGTACAAACTCAAATGTCTCCACTTCCTGCACGAAAGTGGGAAGTTCGAATAATGCTGCACGATGCAAAGACAGTAGTTCTTGTGATCTTCCCAAAGCAGCAGCAGAGTCTCCATCAAGTGTGCCAGAAGCAGAAGGAAAGGTGTCAAATGACCTTGGAAAGCAAAATGTCAAATGACCAAGGAAAACAAAAGCACTGGGGTTTTTTGTTGTTTGTTTGTTTCTTTGTTTTGTTTAGGTTTGTTTGGTTTGGTTTTTATTTCAACATTGCAAAGGAAACTGCACAAAATGAAAAATAAGACACAGGCTAAGAGCATGCTGGGGACAAATCCCATTCTGAGCTGAGATCCGTGGAGGTGCCTTCCAGCTGTGAGTGTGGAAAAGATGGCTCAGAAGTTCCCCTTTGAATGCTGCTTTGGGCTACAGCTCTGGTGCTGCTATGTGAGCTGGGAAGGGGGAAGATGTTGCTTCCCACCAAAAGCTGCCTTTAATGTGCTTGTATCTGTATTCCCACCAGTCCTAAATTTGCATGAGGGTTTTTCAGCCCTACTCTGGTTTTGATTTTGAGGTTATCTCTGCTGGTGGCCCAAACTGTGGATTTATTGCACAGTCTTTGCTGAACACCGCTGCTCCACTACCTGCTGCTATACTGTCAGACTCACCAGGGGATAGCATGTCATCTTTTCCTTTCCTAATCAGCTGGATGTCATTCAGAAAGCTGGGACAAGGAGAACTTTTCCCCCAGACACTAGCTTTCCTGGGTAGCAGACAAACCTCAAGCCTTATAATACTACTTGTACATAGCACTTATATAGCTTTACATCCTCAAAGTGCTGTACTAGCATTAAGTAATTATCTCTCTCCCTAATGGCCATTAATGCTGGCCTTTCATGAACCTCCCCCAGCTCCCTGAGGTTCATATCTAATCCAGCAATAAGCTGCTCAGAGGGAGGAGCTGGCTATCTTGCAAGTCCATGGGCTTGGATGTGTAATGAGGCTTCAGAGCAGGGGCCAGGTGCCCCAGAGTATCAGAAACACGGGGCTGTGGACCAGGTCATGCCCTTGGGAGCATCCACTAGAAAGGGATGGAATCGAGTAGGTGATACTGTGATTTTGAAATGGAGAAGAAGAAAACTTTGCCTGCTCAGAGGATGTGCACTGATTGCTCTATTTATTACCAGGGTAGCATTGTGAACAGAAAGAGCAGAGCAGTGGGAATAACGTGTCAGTGTGGGCATGGGGAGTTGATCTAGGGAGACAAAGTTAGCTAAAAATGTCAAACAAAGCTAGACAGCCATGGCAATAGGATAAAGAGGCCAGTCTGCAGATCTGTGAAGCATTAAAATAATAAGGCAAAAGGGCAAGCTTGGCAGCATCATAGGATTTAAAGAGAGGAGCAGAAGAGGATTTACTTGTCTTATTTGCTTGCAAGCGGAGCCCTCTTCCAAGCTATGGAGTGTGTCCAGGGGAGATGCTGTAATGCCACTGTTTCAGGACATTTTAGCCTTGGGGAAGGTGAGCCCACCTGTTAGCAGGGCTCTCCCAGCCCTAGCTCCCAAAGGGAGAAGATGGTGTGGGAAGATGACATGGCTGTTTTAGAGAAGTCCCAGAAGTACCATGCTCTTAACAAACACCAGTCCTGCATGGTCACTTATTTCTGAAGCCTGCTAGACCCAGCTCTGAGCAAGCAGAGGCAGAAATAAACTTTCACCTTCTCCCTAAAGGCATGGTAATGATTCCTTCCAAAGCCAAGGATATGCCTTGTAAGCTGGCTTTGCAAAAGATGAAAACAGCAGCCATTTTTTCAGCCTGATTTAATAGCATCATTTTGCTTTTATGCTTCTGGCAATGGCTGGTCCTGTAAAACAAGTGTGTAGCTGTGGGAATCACATGCCAGCCTACAATGGCAGAACACAGCTCACAATCACTACACGTTAAGCAAAGGATTTCTGTCACCCTGGACACACTCTGCTTCCTGTGGCATCACTAGCACAATCCCTCTGTGCTCAGCTCTAAATAATTTTGCTGCATCATCAAATAACAGGGTATGGCTGACTGCAAGCCAGGAGGACTTGGTGTTCACTTACTGCATAGCTTCAGAGCAGGGCCTTCCCTGCCTTCCTGCATCTGTTTTCTCATCTGTGAAATGGGGACTTTAATCCTAATCAGTTTGCAAGGGAAGCAGTAAGGGATAGTCAAAGGCAATCCTTTAAAGTGTAATAGTCAGCCTTATGTGCTGGGTTAGACATTGGAGTGGGTTTATGGTAGAGTTTAATTGATGCCTGTTCTGCTTATGGCTGGTAAGTGCAAGGCTTAATCTTTGCTCTCAAAAATGTGGCACCCTGTTTGAGATGCAAAGGATGCCTCTGCAAGGAACACCTCCTCTCTGAGCATAGCTGGGCCATGTTTTGGGATACACAAATTTTTGGGCATTGCTTGTTTGAATTTTATTTCCCAGATTAATTTGATTACTAATTATTACCAGATTAATTTGTAGTAAAAGCTGTGTTTCACATGGCTGGGAGGAATGCTTTGGCTGTTCCTGAACTTCAACCTATGAGCTAAGCCAAGGTTGTGTTGTCACATCCTTGGGACAGCTTTTGACTGTCTATGTCATTTTGCTGGCAGGTCTTCACCAGGGTGTGTCTAGAGGAGATCAAAGACCTTGACTTTATTTTAGCTTATTAGAACTGAGATGGCACTGCTGGCTTCTTGGCTCTGTTTCCAGGGCCACATCCTTGAGTGGTGTAAATCAGGACCCTCCCTTTCGAGCAGTGCTGCTGTGGTACTGTCTGTGTAAGCTGAGGGCCTGGTTCAGACATTCTGAACTGCTCTAAGACCTCTTCAATAAGGAGTTAACTGTGCTCAGGACATTGTACTACCTATAATCGCAAATGATCCTGCAAGATTCAGGATATTGCAAACGTAGAGAGCTTTTCAGCAAGTAATCATTTTGAGATTGCTGGAAAACTGAAGAGTTAGTGGTACTTAAAGGAGAATAAAATAAGCATTAGCACAAAACAGTTTTTGCAACAATCAAGTTTGATGTATGTCCTGTTCTGCTTATAGCATTTCCTCAGAGCCCTTTGCAAGAAGGGGAAGCAACCTTGTAAAAGCTGGGAATGTAGGGAAGAGCTAAATTTGCAGCCAGGGTTTTGAAGGAACAAACAAAGAAAAGCATATTTCCATTTCCATTACAACAGAATATTCTTGGGAATTCAGAGCAGCAAGCTGAGAACACACCAGGCAAGACACCTCAAAACAGGAGGTGTGGAGCTGCAATGAGCTTTTTATCCTCAATCATCTGCACTTAGGAAAGAAAGATCTTCCTGAGACTTTTAAAAATCCTCTTTTTTGAGAGAGGGTCTGTTTCAGAGTAAGGGAAAGGGCTGATCTGCAGCCCTCTGAGTACAACTCTGCAAGCCTGAGTCTAAATGCTGCTAAACCTCACAGAAATCTGAACCCCTCCATGAAGAAAGCCAGCTGAGCATCCTATCCCTTTCACACTCTGTTCCAACACACCTCCCTCTTGCTTCCAAGCGCTGCAATGTCCCTGTATGGACCCTTCCCCACACTAGTTCTGCTTTTATCAGTCAAAGAAACCTGTGGAAAAACTGGCAGCTCAGAGGAGAGCTTTTGTTTGTAAAAGAAATGTTTTCATCCGAGCGAGCACAGCAATCTCATTACTTGGAATAGGCACACATATGCTGGAATCCTAGACAGCAGACACTGTCTCCCCTCATCCTTTGTAGGACCAGAAAGATTTCTACCTGTTTGATTCAGCTGCAGTGCTACAAAGTTATTAGCATTGCTTTTTTGGTGTCCCTAATGAGACAAGCATCATCCAAGCAGCTCCACAAAAACACTTTTCTCATCACGGCTAAAGCCTCGGACACTTTGCCCTCAGCAGAAAAAAGTGTGGAGATTTGCAGCCCTGCTGCTTCCAGCACTGCTTGGTCATAGCAATTAGCTGTTTACCCACAGATGGAGCTTCTTGTGCAGAAAGACAGCACAGAGAAAAAACTTGTTTAGGAATCTCTAGTAAAGCTGAAGGTAAATCCATCTACTTTGGAACTGTTTGCATGTATCCTGCAAGCCTCCTGTGTACCTGCTGGATTCATGTGCCTTACAGAATAGCGGACTCTTACCTGAGGAACTGCCTTTCCCTGGCTTGGCATACCCCAATTTTATACATCCAGCTCCAAACTCTCCAAAGAAGTTGGCTTTCCCTCCTCCATTAATTGATGGGCATATCCCTGCCTGTAAGAGCCTGTTCTTTGCTTACAGACCACATTTTGCAGGGTGTACCTGCAGTCATTTACATATGGAAAGCAGTCTCTGAAAAGGCCTGTAGCACAGTTTTGTGAGTGCAAAAGCTTTCATGCAATTAGGTGATGCACAGATGCCTGTGCATGGCTTTTAGAAAACCTTTCTGAAGAGGGACAGCCCTCATGCTGTATCTCTGGTGGGTGCCTCAGAGTACTGAGGCCCTGAAATGTTTTGCTGACCACTCTTGCTCTGTGTCCAGGTTCACCAGACTGTGGGGATGGAGTATGTTCTTGGCATTTTGCATTTGATTGCCTTACGAGCCCATTTTGGGTGGAGAGGATGTAATTAATCTTGGTACATTTCACTCCCTATGCGCTGGGTTAACCAGGTGGGATTGCTGGGTAAACCCACAAGTGGTAGGGGGGGCAGGAGCCACCCCAGCTTTTTGGAACAACTCCTTGTTGCTGTAATTCACAGGGAGGCCCTGATTTTGAGCACATCATGTCACAGCTGACATGACATGGGGTGCTCAGGCTCTGGAATAGGCTCTGCAGGGAAGTGCTCACCGCTCCAAGCCTAGCAGAGCTCAAGGAGCATATGGACAATGCTCTCAGGCACATTTGTGTGATTATTGTGGGATTATTGGGCTCCAAGCCTGGCAGAGCTCAAGGAGCATATGGACAATGCTCTCAGGCACATTTGTGTGATTATTGGGGTGTCCTGCATAGGGCCAGGAGCTTGACTCAGTGATCTAATTCTATGACCCCTTCCTCAGGACTGTCACCACTGAGATGTCCCTGTGCCTTTGTCCTCACCCAGGTTGGAGGACACACCATGCTGCCTATCCGCTGGATGCCTCCGGAGAGCATCATGTACAGGAAATTCACCACAGAGAGCGATGTCTGGAGCTTCGGGGTGATCCTCTGGGAGATTTTCACATATGGGAAGCAGCCCTGGTTCCAGCTCTCAAACACAGAGGTACAACAGTGCTGAGACACGTCAGCTGAAAACTGTATTTTTTGCTGTCTCTCCTTTCCAGGTTGTTTGCAACGAAATTTGTACATGGACAGTCCCCTCCTTGGCACTCCCATGGTGAAGCTGTAGGATAAGTGTCATTATCTCAGTTTAAGAGCTGGGAAAACTGAGGCCTGCAGGAATCAGAGCTCTTCCAAAGCCACGTACTGGCTAATCCTCAGCCCCTCGCCACTAAGTTCCTGACATATCTTTCATATCTTATAAACTCTTGGGGTGCTGCCAGAACTGGGGATACCCAAATTACTGCTGAGATCTAAGTCATGCCTTGAATTTTCCTGGTTTCTCCTTTTGCAGCTAAAGCTCACTACAGGCTGCAGCTTGTGAGACATTGTTTTAAGCCTGATATATCTCATGTGGCACATTTCCTTGGGGTTTTTGCTGTTGGGTTATCTATAATATGGTTTGTCCCAGTTCACTGAGGGTGGAACCCATGGAGCTTGTTTGCCCTTGTTATTTCTTTGACTAGCAAAAGTTGCAGCCCACCAGTACAGGGCTGCACTGTAAAAATGTCGAGGGAAGGCTGGCTGGGATTAGCAGGGTGTCACTGCTGAGGTTTGAGGCACATCAGCAGAAATGCATTGGAATATTTTTGCTTGGAATAGCAGGAGGTATTATAGAAGAGGAAAAAGATGCTTTGACATAGCAGTGTGTGGGAACCTTGAACATTTTTATCCTACTGTGTATCTAATGGATTTCAGAAATTTCACCTTTTGTAATGAAAAATGTGCATTTTCTGCTTTCTGGATACAGATCCCTTAATTAAGTGAGTTGCAGAGATGGCAAATCCAAGGTGTTGCTTTACAGCTCTAATACTTGCCCATTCGTGTGCTCAATGGGGCCTGACTGTACATCCCAAAGCAGCACACGCAAACATTTTAGAGGCACAAACAATGGAATCGACAGCGACAGAAGTTATTTGTCACGCTATTTAATGAGCTGCTGTTGCATTTCCCTGTGAGGGCAAATACAAACACACACAAATGAGCACAGGGAGCTTGAACATGGGCAATAGGCACGCTGGAGCGTGACAGCTCAGCTGTGCCCATGCATTGTGCCTCAGTTTCCTTTGCAGGGCAGTAGGGCTGAAAACAGCCACCCTTAATCTTGAGGGTGTATTGGTTTGCTACCATCCCCGGGGATAAAATATGATCCTTCCCTTACCTGTTGGTGTGTCCACTTCTTTCTGCCTGCTGACCACAGTATCCTGGTGGAATACTCCTGTGGGAGGGAGCCACATTAGCTCTCATCAGTCTTGTTTTTCACAGGTTGTGGAGGGATGGGCAGAACCTATGTGGCTGCAGAGGGCTGACACCTCCACCAGCTCCTGGATGCTGTGGTTTCAGAGCAAGTCACTGTGGCAGTCCAGATGCAGTGTCAGAGCCCCATGGAGAGGCAGAGCCCATGGAGGGACAGGTCAATGAGCCTGTGCCAAGCTCCTGGCTGCCAGGACTGGACCAGGAGCAAGCACCAGGCTGGCCGAGCATCACCCCTGCTGGGTGTTGGCGTTGGCAAGGCTGGGATGCCCACTCCCTCCTGTGCCACCTGCATGGCCTCGTACCCCCACAGCATTTTCCAAGGATGGGAGAAACCCTCTTTGAGCAGAGGAACGAGGCAGGGCACCACTCAGCCAGTCCATCAACTTATTTCTATGCCTTTCCTTTGCCCTGGAGAGAAAGAGCCCAGCACAGGGCTCCTGTGCATGTCCAGGATGTCTTGACAGGAGCCATAACTCAACTCCTCCCCACAGTGAGCATCCAGCAGCTCTGTGGCAATTCAGGCTTCTCTTCACGCTGTGTCTTGCTCTCCTTGCTTTCAGCAGGTCCTAATCTCTCCCCTCTGTATTTATATGCAAACAGCACAGTGATAAGTATCCCTTGAGCTGCGTGGTGGGACCATTTCTATTCATAAATGATAAACTCCAAACACCTCTTGCTGGGTGGCCTCCCTCCACACACTGCCTGGGATTGGTGTTTATCTGCAGAGCGTGGCAGGCCGCGCGCACGCTGCAATGCTGGGACTCATCAACCCCAGCCAAGGAGGCCAGGCAGTAATAGCAGCTCTCTGGAAACTCTTATTTCCCTTTCCTTTTCATTCATTCCTCCAGTAAACAGTACACAAAGAGACCCTTCGGTGAGTCCTTTCTAATGGCATCCCTCCCAAGAGACTTTACTGTTATCCAGGATCTCACATTTTTCTCATTAGTAGCACCAATCTGACCCAAAACAGAGTGATAGCATTGTATTTTTTTTTTCTCCTTCACAGATGTGATTTGACATGAAATTTAATTCTTTTAGTTGCTTTTCTATGTTGGAGAGAGGAGAAGTATGTAGGAAAGGATGCTCTGAACTCTTCCTTATAAACCTCTCCTGGGCTTTGCAATGGAAAGGACTCTTGGTTTTCAGACAAGAAAAATATCATTTCAGCTGTGCAAAAGATTTCTGTACTGTGGGGATTTTAAGACTTTTTTCCTTCTTCATTTAGCAGGAAAAACTGACATCATAAATTAAAACCTATTTCATTTGCTTGTCACCTCCTCTTTGGAGAGTGCATTGAGGTAGGTAGGTGTCAAACGGGGAAGGTTTTTGGGATCTGAAAAACTGCAGCTGGAGACAAACTTTTCATGGTAAAATCATCATTAGCAACAAACAGGTGATCATTGAGGATGTGCAGATCTGAGATTTGGCTCCTCGGTACTTCCATTCACTAAATGGTGCCACATCAGCCAAGCAATATCAAGGACAGGACATCCTCCATAAGCTGCCCAGCTGGTGTTCAGTGTTTCTTTTCTCTCTTTCTTTCAGGTCATTGAGTGCATTACCCAAGGCCGAGTTTTGGAGAGGCCCCGAGTCTGCCCCAAGGAGGTTTATGACATCATGTTGGGCTGCTGGCAGAGGGAACCTCAGCAACGGCTCAACATCAAGGAGATCTACAAGATCCTCCATGCTCTGGGCAAGGCCACACCAATCTACCTGGACATCCTTGGCTAGCAGTGGCCACTTGTTGGAAGTCCCTGCTCCTTCCTCCCGTCCTTCCTTCCTTCTCCCCCTTTCAAACCCTTTTCCCCTCAGCTCCCAAGCAAACATCTTCATATAAACTCAAGTGCCTGCTACACATACAACACTGAAAACAAAAAAAAGCAAAACAAAAAGCAAACCAACAAAAATCCCACAGAACAACAACCTGTAAGGCAGTTTGGCTTATATATATTTATAGATATCTCTCTCTATATAACTTCCACACCAATACAGAAAGAAGCTGCTGTTACAGAAAATTGTGAGACTATGTATTAAAAACAAAACAAAACAAAAAAAAAAAAAAGAAACAAAAAAGGGAGAAAAAGTACTTAAAAATATATATATAATTAAAAAAAAAAAAAAAAGGAGAAAGAAAGGAGAAGGTATCTTTCCCCCGAGCAATCAAGCAGTGAAATGTAACCCTGCTGAGTATGGTTCGGGCAGCTAGGCAGGGCTCTAGACTGGCTATGGCAGCGATGCCATCCTGGGTAGGAGCTGCAGGAAGAAAGCCTTGCCCTGGTTGTATGATATGCACTGAATGTGTGAAATCAGTCCTCCCTTTTCGTCCTTGCCTCCCTCCCTCCTTGCCAGCCCGCAGGTGATGGGCACAAAGCCAGGGCAGTGCCCCTGGATGAACTCTCTTTTACCAACCCCTTCCTCTTAGTCCCTCCTCATCCCTTCCTGCCTTTTCCCTCCCTCCAACATTTCAGGACAATTTTTCTAATTTGCTGATTCTTAAATGTATAGACTCAAGGCTTTCAAACACACAGTCAAAGGATTGTGGCACCTACGGGTAAAACACACACCGGGGAGCAGCCGCCCTCCCGCAGGCTGCCGGCTCCTGTCCCGGCCCTCCGGCCGCTGCCAGTGCTGGGAGAGCCGTGGGACCAAAGCGGCTGTGCCTGGGAGTCGAGGGGGGGTCCTGGGGACCCAGTCCCAAATCACCCCTAACCCACTCCAGTGTGTGAGACAGGAGTGCTGCTCACCCAGGGCGTCCAGCGCAGGCATCACTTTGGGAGGAACAACCCCACTCCACCCTGCCCTTATGGCTCTTAGTGGCCTTTGGGTTGGTTATTGGCCATGGGGTTGGTTAGTGGCCATGGGGTTGTTCCCCTGCCCTCATCTGTCTGCACCAAAATTGGCCAAATCGGCCCCCGGTGTAAACTTTTGGTGAGCAGGGTTGGATCCTTGCTCTCTCCGCATGGGGGAAAGGCTACAGGGTGCAGACAGCTGGGAACACGCCTGCAACCCTGCTGGGCATCCTGTGGGGTCAGCATATCCCAGTGCTCTTCCCCCCCCATCCTCTTCCCTTCCCCATTCCTGCCCCATGCCTCAGTCCAAGCCTCAGGCACAAGCCAGCGGGGGACAGGGAGGGGGACCAGGCTTGTGAGATGGCTGGGAACCTACCAACACCTGCCTGCAGCTCCCTTGCCATTCTCCTCACGTCCCCATCCCCTGAAAGGATTGATGCATCTGCCTTTGAGCTGTTGTGAAATGCAGAGGCTGAAGAATAGCTCCACAGGCAGCCCCGGGAGGAGGGGGGAAGGAGGGGAAGGTGCCTCCAGGAGCAGACGGCTCAGCGGATGGCCACAGCGGCCAGCCTTGCATCTCAATGAGGAGAAAGGCCTGACAGGCAGCAACAGGGGGTGGTGGGGACAAGGAGGGAGAGACAGCAGCATCCTCACTATGGCCAATCTCCCCGGAGCAGACCTGGGGAAACACTCAGTCAGATGCTGAGTCCTGCCTGTCCGGACTGAGCTGAGATTACAAAACCTTTCTGGGGCTTTTTTTCATATGGATAATGGAGGATGAGGGGGAACCTCAGCTTGGCAGCTGCTCTCAGGAGGCAGGGAACGGGCGGCACAGGCATTGTCAAGGCAATTTTGAGAAGGCAACAACTGCCAGTACAAAAATAGCCTGCTCGGATGTGGCACTTGTGGAAGGCAATGCACATGAGGGAAGAGGAGACAGAGAAGGGATCTTGGCTCCTTCCCCATGGCCAGAGTAATATTCATGTCCGGGATGCAAGGGGAGCTAGGTGACTGATTATGGCTTGCACTGAAAGGGAAGATCTTGCATCCTCTCCCCATCCCCCATGTCTCCTGACAATCAATATCTCTTGCTCATGGCACTGGCATGACCTGTCTGATGGTTTCAGATAGAGTCAGGGGACACTGCTAAAGGAGGACTGTGGTGGCAACAGCAGCTGTGGGTTTATTCTGTGTCTGTGTAATGTGCAGTGAGAGCCTGGGGTGGGAGATGGTGGGTGGCAGTAGCCACATGGGAGTGAGGACATAACTTTCCTCTGCCTGTTAGAGAGATCTGGGCTAGTGGGACAGACTCATGTCTGTGGGGCCTGGACAGACTGCCATTGAACAGGCACCAGGTGCTCACAGCATCACCAGTGATGGCATGGTCATGGACAAGGCTGTGGGCCAGCACCAGGAGTCCACACACAGGAACACTGTACCATGCTGCCTCTCCATAGCAGGCTCTTGCTCTTTTGGGGGAGGATGTCCTGCCTACTTAGGTTGAGCTTTGAAAGGGGAAAAGACTGGTTAAAAGGTTGCTGGCCCCAGCCTGGCTCCCTTTTTGTGCAGGCTGCTTGGATGAAAGATTGGAGATTCAGCACAGGGAGAGAACAAGCAGTGGTTGTTAATTGTTCAGCATCTCCAGGAGAAAACCCTTTCCTGGGGCAGCCTGTCTCTTACCCCAAGTGGATTCTTGCTCTTGTGGCTCCCAGGCACTGTGCCAGGTTGTGCAAGGCCACAATTTTGTTCACTCCTCCCTCTCATTCCCATGCTGTCATTTCTTTTTTTGGCCAGTGTCACAGGCTTTTACACTACGAAGTCACCTACAGACACTGGTTCCCAGCTGATGAGGTTCCTTCATCACAGGTGCACAGCAGCTACGTCCTCCCTTCCTCATTTTCCTCCTTCCCCTCCTCCCCAGCACCACCACCCTGTCCCTTTCACCACCTCTTTTTGCTGTCACAACAACGAGGTGAGCTCAGGAGCCGAGTGTGACACCGAGCTGCATATTTAGGATTACTTGGCCTGTGAGGAGAGTTTATGTGTCCCAGAAGATGGTAAATGACTGAAGAAGGTGGTGAGATGCTCAGGCTCTGACTGCTTTCTCTTAGCCCCACCAGGGGCAGTGACAGCCTTGGAGAAAGGTTCTCCTGTCAGAGTTAATTGTGAACTGTTGCTCAGAAGAGCTGGATAAGCTGCAGTTCTGTGCTGTGACATCTGTTCTGTTGCTGCTCTGGCCCCCTTGGCCTGTCATTGTTGGATGGAGGTTTGTTGGGAGCAAGGAGAAGATGGCTTTTTGTTCAAACACATGATAGAAACTGCTGCATCCCTTTTTGGCATGACAGTTTTGGAGGGGAAGAGGGAAAGCAGTTGTGCTGCATTCCTGGTGAAGACCCTGAAACCTCGTTTCCAGAAGCACCTTTCCTGGAGCAGAAGAGAGCTTCCCATGAGCATGGACTGGTGATCTTCCCTGTAGGAAGTGGGGGCTCTGTGATGGGGCTATGCATGAGGAGAAGAAAAGCTGATTTTGGGGGAAACTCTCACAGAGTATCAACATCTGAGTGGAGTCAAAGAGAAATGAGTTCATGCTTCTTTATTTCTCAGAGAGATACTTCCCTATGCCCTGCCTCTACTCAGAGCAGAGAGCTATCTCTGCTGCCTGGGAACATGTCTCACCCAGCTCTGGGGCAAGCCAGGCCAAATTTCCAGCACATGCAGGCAGACCTTTCCAACACCCAGCCTCTTCCATCTGCAGTTTTCCCAAGGGACTTGTGAAAGGGAGCTGGAAGGAGCACCAGTCTGAGCACAGCTGAGAAGGGGCCATAGGGTCTTCCCTGTCCCAGCTGCATGCTGCTCCCTAAGAATTAAAGTTGTTTGCACCAACTCAGTCACCCAAGGGTGTCACTGAAGTGATGCTTTCTTGGAAGTGAAGGTGCTATTTTGGTGCATGGTACAGGTGGAAATTTTGTGCCAGGGCTGCAAACTGCAGGCTGTGAATGTGGCTCCAGCCTCAGGGTCTCATCAGTGACCTGGTTTGTTTTCTCCTGCCATTATTTCTTTCCACCCCAGTCTGTCAGGTTGCAAGACAGAAGCTGAAATGTAGCAAAGGGAAGAGATGCAGAGATCTGCCAGACTGAATGTCCATCCCGTCTCCTGCAAAACTTGCCCATCTGGCCTTTTTAGATGTCCCTCACTGCATGGATTTTGGGGGGTGAAAAAGTCTGAACTGGCTATCCTCGGGTCTGCAGGGTGTTGAATTGCAGATGGGTGACTCTGGGAACTCTGCTGCCCAGACAAATGTGAAAACTGTGTAATGCCTTTAAAGAGGCTGCTTGCTTGAGAGACATCGTTAGCTCTGAGCTGTTTGTTTGTCCCAAGGAGTGGGTGGAACAAGGTGAGAAAATGTGTGGAGGAATAAAAAAGCCAAGGAAAGGGAAAAGCTGGTTTTAGGAGGCAACTGAGTATCTTGGGTTGGGAAATCAAGACAGATTTAGGGAGTGTGATGTAGAATTTTAAGTAGCACAATGGATACAAGCAAAAACAAAAGAAAATAACAATGTACTGCAGCTCCAGGAAAAGTTAGCTATGAAGCTAGGCAAATACTGGTTTAAAAAGGAGGCAGAAACCAATAAAATCAAGGGACCATTTATGCAGGTGGGAAACAATATCACTAGGCTTTGTGCTTTTCTGTGGTTTTTTTGTTGTTGTTTTTTTTTTTCCCTGTAAGAAAATGCAACTAAAAGAAGGTGTCAAAAGTTATGCTGTTTCAGGGGCACAGATAGAAGTATCATATGAGCTGTTTCCTTTCACGTGAAAGGCTCTTATTTCCCAGAAATCAAATGTGTAGGTTTCCTTACTTCAGGATATGGATTGAAGAATGCAGACACGGTCACCACAAGCCCCCACACCCAGAGGTAGTTTGGAACACTTGATCAGCATTCATTCATGTGCCAGTCTCTGTGAAGACAGTATTTTGTTCAGCATGTTATCTTAAAAAGTTTTTTTAAAATCTTCCTAGTTTCCTCTCTCCCCAGGGAGTATCTACATCCTTTCCTGATCTGGCCAGGAATCAGCTGAAGCACTACAGCCATGCTTGTACCCAATGTTTTTGTAACAGCTCTAGGTGTGTTGTGTGTTCTCTGGCTGTAAGGCAATGATGAGAATAAGCAAGGGGAATAAAGGAGATCCTGGCTGTGATACCACGCTGTGGTGGCTCCTCTGATAGCTGGAAAGCTCTGGACATCAACAGGCTGAGACTCACAGGCACAGGCGTGTCTTGGTGCAAACAAGTTTTCTTCTCCATTTACGTTCAGTGGCTTTCTGATGAGTGGTGGGCTCATGGAGCCTTGGCATAGGGTGGTGTGTCCAAATGAGTACCAAAAATAGAAGAAGAGAAAATCCCCCGCTCAGCACTGCTTTTCAGGAGTGGATAGACTTGCTTAAGTCTAAGGTAGTTTCTCCACTCCCACACCAAGGCGTCTCTTACATAATTTAATATTTACATAGCTGCTAAATCCTACAAATTCTTTTCCCTTTGCTGCTGTCCTTGAAAGTAGAGCTATTGAGTTTCAAGCCTGGAGAAAGTAGGTGTTTTCAAAACATCTGTTCTGGCTGGCAGTGTCATAAATGACACAGGCAGAGATGTGAGTCGCTGCTCTGGGAGGAATGGAGGAGAATTCCATCTCTCCTGTGCCTCTTTTTCCTTTCCAATGCAACACTGAGCCATGAAACTGCTCCCTGAGAGAAGTGATTGGAGTCCTACTGCTTGCAATTTTGAAAAACTGAACTGAGGAAAGAGATAAGAGACTGAAGAGAAGGAAGGACAAAATATTCCAGCTTTCCCCAACAGTTAAGTAAGCTGGTAGATCGCTTTCATGTTGGTGGCTTGGGTTTCTTGCAGACCCAATCTGACAGCTCTTTCCAAACTAAAGGAATGACCATTGGTTCCTCCTCCCTTCTGTTAGTCCCACAATTTTAGCATCTCTGCAAGGGGAAGAGGCATCTAACAAATCTAACCATCATTTCCCCACACTGTCAGGAGTCCTCCACAGGAACTGCTCTCCCTCCCAGCGCAAGTGACTGATCCCACTGCTGAAAACTGGAACAGTTGTTCTGAGGGGGAGTTTAACTGCTGAACTACTGGCAGCTTAGGACAAGGTCCCAGCAGGGAAGGGCTGAAATACCTCTAAAGAAAATCATAGCTCTGGGCGGTCCAAATGTCTTCTTGCATGTTTTCTCTTGCTCTCTGCTGGCTTCCAGCCTCTCCAGTCTTTGCTGCTTGATACTCAGAGAGCTGAGTTTCTGCGTTCCCTCCCTTTACTGAGCTCAGAGGACTGGTGAAGCAGTTTGATTTCAGTGTGGTAGGTGAGATCAGATTTCTCCCTCCATGCCCTCTTCTTTTTCTCCCTGTGCAGCTCCTGTCCTTGCAGTTCTCAGGACTTGACTAGTAGAGTTTTTAAATGAAGTGAAAGTCTTAATGTGAGGTGAATCCCAAGACCACAAACAGTTTGGACTTCAAACAGTGAGAAAATTGGCGCCGGATGATTCCGCACACAAAGCAGAAAACTTTCATTTCCTGCAGGCAGGATGGAATTGACTGTTATATTAAGACTTCAGAAGGAGCACTGCCCCGGAGTAATTTCACTGCTGTCAGGCAGTGTTGACATCTAGATTAACCTCTGTGCAGTGAATTTTACAGCAACGCTCATTGTAATGCATGTGGGGTATCTCCTGTAAATCCCAGCTGAAGCCCACAGTGTCCCACCCTTCTGCACAGGAGGAAGGGTTGGGGAGCAGCTGCTATCATTTTTGACCCCAGCAAAGCCTGACTCCAACCTCATCCAGGCCAGTTCTGCTGAAACTGATTTTCTGCTGTACTAAAGTGACAATAGCTTCAGCCTGTATTTTTTTCTTCTAATTCCCCAAAGAGGTTTACATCACAAGGCTGAAATTTTTGCCAGTGACAAACAGCTCCCTTCATGTATCCAGCCAGCAGTACAGTCCTAATTAAAAGGCACTAGTTAACTAGAGGCAATTAGCTGCTTGCACTGATTAATTCCAAGACATACAATCCCCAAACACAAAGCTCTGATCAGATGTGATCTAAATGGCAGACAAACTCCCAGCTGATGTGAGATGGTGGCATCCAGTCCTACTCACCAGCACACAGGCACACAATGAACCCTGCCTACCAAACCACAATTGCATGAATTAAAGAAATGCACGCAGTTAACTCAGTGCAAGTCAGAGGGCATTGCTAAAGAAGCCCCTTGGCTCTAGAAATGATAAGTTGAAAGCATAGGCCTGACCCCAAGTCCTTCTGTCTTTTGCTGTAGGAGGAGATTGAGCAGTGGGATTTCCCAGGCAGGACCACAACAGCTTCTTCACTTTTGTACTGGCAGAGACAATCCTGGCTGTGGTTCCTAAGATGCATCTCTGAGATTAACTTTGTGGAAAAAAAACCAAAACACTAGCATGTAAAAAAATATAGAAAAGAAAGGGAAGGTTTCTTTGTGTGTTTTTGCCACACCTGCTTATTCATTCACTTATTTTCCTACTCAGCCATTGCTCTGCAGTCATCTGCAGGAGGCTCTAGGCAAGTGAAAAGCTATCAGGTGCTGAAGAGATCAACCACTAGCCCTAAGGGCAAGATCCCAATAGTACTTCTAGAGACTTCTTTCAGAGCCCATCTCTCCTCTCACCCACAACTCTTCACAGTAGCCTTACCATTATATTTGCCAAAGGTTTTGGACAGCCTGTGAAGAGGTGAGATATCTTCAGTTTCCCCTCAACTTCAGGAGGAATTGTGACATTTCTGTAATTCGACCCATCAGGAAGATTCCTTCAAACTAACATTTATCACCTCCAATCAGAATACAGCTGAAAAGGCTACCCAAGGTTATAGAAAAGGTCAAGCTCTTGCTTTGGACTGGAATTTGCTTTGGAAGGAATTTGATGGACCAATTTAACCACCACAGCACATCAAAACCTGGTGGCTTCATTTAAAAAGTAATCAGTATTGTATTTCGCTTTAGACATCCGTGCATTAGTGTTCTGCAAATATGATTTCCTCTTTGTTTGCATTATTGATGCCATAAAATGTCAGACACATTAAAGAAAAAAAAAAAAAAAAAGAGGCCAACCTTTGGGGTTTGGAATGATTCTAGCTGAATTGCAGTTGGGTTACTTTCCTTTTATTTCCCATGGCAGCGATGCACTGTTACTCATGCTGCTATTGTTTTACAAAGAGTTCTCAGTAAGTGTATTTATTCAGCCAACCATATTTCAGGAAACACATAACCTTGATATTTTTTCCTGTATGTGGCAGCATATGTGAATGTGTGTCGGGGAGAGGAGGGGAGGTGGAGCTTTTTACAAGAGCCCTCCCATGTGTGGTAGTGTGTTGGCTTTGTGCAATGCTGCATGAATCCCTCCTGCTCAGGTTCCTGGCTTGATTTAACCTCAAGAACTGACTTTTGTAATCAGGATTTGAGGTCTTCTGGTTTAGCACTGCCCAGAATCTGTCATCTGCTCTCACCATTCAGCAGCCATCTGCTATCCACAGAGGTTCCTAGATGTCTGTGCCACAGAGATTACACAGTAATTGAGTCTCAGGCATGCAATAGAGGAGTTTTAGCTCATTCTGATCCTGGACCAACAGCAAGTTTGCTGATTTAGCTTGGTTTCCACCCAAGGTTCACTGACTACAGTTCCCAAGACAAATACTCTTAGCTGCTCAGTGCTGTTTCTCACAGACCATTGCAAGTACAGGCCTTGGCGGCTGTAGCTCTCTGCCTCACCTCTCTATAATGAATGCAGATCCATTTTTCAGTGTTCCTGGGAATTTTTTTGAAGGATATTCTCCCTCCTAAAATCTAAGAAATTCTCAAGTATTCGGTCTTGTTGAAAAGTGAAGAAAGAAGGTGGAAATATCTCCCCCGTGTAGAGATTTTCATCAGTGGTAAAATTTTGGCTTTTCCTCCCAGTGACAGCAAGACTTGGTTGCAGGAGGAGAGTAGAGTGGAGCAGTCTAAGGAAGGGACTCAGCTGGGACCTACACTGCAAAGTCATCTGTTCACCTACTGAGCCATCACCAGCTTCATACAGGAAGAGATACCCAGCTTTTCTTGAGCTTCAGACTCTTGCCCAGCTCTCTTGTTCCTACTCCAGTGCTGAGGAATGACCTTCAGATCTACTTATCTTCACAGATCCTTCCCAGGGCTGTCCAAACAGCCCAAAGAAGTGATGACAGGGGATGAATGGGTGTATAATTCAGTGTCTTTCTCTCTCTTTTTCATCAGGGGCAGAGATAGTGAAAGTGACAGAACAGAAAAATTATTTTCCCCAACAGCAGTGATCCAGTTTCTTTTTAAACGCCGATATTTAAGATGCCATACAGCAGTACCTATAAATATGCCTTGAAATGTTGAATGAGCACACGAGTATATTTGATTTTGTTTTTATGCCTATAATTTCTCTCACCAAGAATTCAGCCGTTACTCAGCTCCCAGCAGGTTGTTCTGATTGCTGGAGAGATGGTTGGGATTGATTCCGGCTGTGACCTGTTCCAGTCCAGCCTCATTCTTATGTAGCTAGATTGAAACAATAGAAATCAGCAAGAGACTGAATTGTTGTTCCTGTGCAACTGAACCTTCTGGTGCAGCTCCAGGCTAAATGTAGAAGGCGTTGATGACCCACAACTTTGAAGTCAGTAAAGGCTGTAGATACTGAGAGGCACTGAACAGATGTTAGGAACAGAGCGGCAGGAGAGAGAGAAATGCTACAAGAGGAAAAAAAACCCAAACCAACAAACATAACATCAGAAAAGACAGTGGTTGGTTTACAATATAAGAAAATCCACTGCTGTACATGAGAAAAGACACAGAATATTCACCCTGGTAACCAAGAACATTGGCCACCAAGACAAGATCAGCTCAAACCTCCTCTCACTATTAATTTCCTTTTTCTCCTTCTGCTAATACAGAACAAATCCTGGCTTATGGCCTTCCTGGAAACTGAAATTAAGAGGCAGATTTGGGAGAGGTTGAGAGAGACTGAATCCTGCTGGATGATACAATAGCTTTATAGCCCAGCACGTCTCAGTAGCAAGTGCCTGGTGTGCCCTTTCTTTTATTTTTTTTTAATTTTTTTTTTTTTAATTGCAACCCCTAATTGCTTCAAGTAGTGTTAACAAAGAGCCTACAACAATTCAGTCCCCAATCTCTTGGTAAGATGGAGATTTCAGCAGACGGGCAGACGTGGTGAGCCGCGTCCCTGCGGATCAGCACCGCGGACAGCGGCACCGCCCGCGCAGGACCCGGCCCGGCGCTCCGGCCGCCGCTGGAGGAGGAACCGCGCCTTCCATGAAGGAACGCCACTTCTGAAGGAATCATGCCCACACTGCCCGGGGAACTGCTGTCTCACCGTTCGTTTCTCCCATGTTTTTTTCTAGAGTGAAATCATTATCTGGTATCTTGTTTTCAAGTGATGGAGGAGGGATGGTTTAAAACACAAACCAATCATTCCGATGCAAGAGAGAACCATTTTTTCCTTCAGAGTTAAACTCTCTGCCCCACTTTTTCCTGCACTGGTGTTCCACCTACGAAGGCTCCATCTCTAGTTTGGATTGTGGAAGGTTCTTATCTTCTCATCCATTGAGACAGTTTGACAAATGGAGAGATATTATGCTGGTAGCCCTTTAGAAACAGAATCCTTATTTTATTGGAAGCATCATGTGATTCAGATTTCAGCCATCAATTGCATTTACTGTTGGTAAAGGGTAAACAGACAAATCTCTTGGAAAATTGCAAGTAAGGGACATATAAATGACACTGTGGCCACTGGAAGTTATGCTCACCAAAAAAAAAAAAAAAAAAAAAAAAAAAAAAGAAGTCATATTACTGAGTAGTGCAGGGTTGTCACAATCATAGAATCATAGAATGGAAGAGATTTTAAAAATAACCTAGTTTCAACACCCCTACCATGGGCAGGCACATTTCCCACCCAACTAGGTTGCACAAAGCCCTGTCCACCCTGGCCTTGAAGAGTCAGACAAAGACGAAGAGCCACGAAGGCACCAACAGGCAGGGCCCCAAATGGAGAAGCAGTCTTATCTCACAGAGGAAAAAAAGGCAAGTGTCTCAGCTTTCATCTTGCTCAGCCTGCATATTTGGGATTTCATCCCACAGGTATTCCTGGATCATATTAAGGAAGCTATACCCTCAAATTAGGGTTGAATGTCTCCTGGACCTATTCATCCTGGTGAGAAGCTGTTGGACAGGAGCATGCAGGCTCATTACATGCCTTAAAATTTTAGTGTGGAGAAGAAGAGCTGGAAAAGTAGGCCAGAAAGTTGGGCTATTCCCCCCACTCAACATATGCTGCTTTCTAGAAGCAGTTTCCTCTGTATCCCACCTCCCACACACTCCCCAGCTGTGAGTGGAAGTTACTACAATGGGACATGTGGATGGACACTCAGAGACAGAGAGGACTGGGAAGTGTCTGAGACACAAGACTTGGAAACTTGTAAGTAGCAATACTGAAAATGAGGGATTAAGACCAGACTTCTGATGCTTAGGGCTGTCTAGGAGTCAGAAAGGATGAGCTTGCAGGGGATGGCAAAGATAATTTAATAAGGGGCTTAGAGAACAAACGATGCTAAGAGAAGGGATCAAAGAAGCCTACTGAGACACAGGGAGAGGAAGGAAATGGACAATGACTTGATTCCCAGTGAAGGGTCAGTGATCAAAAGGGTGGTGAAAGTCACATAGGAGCTGTGGTGAAGCAGAAGACAGCCCTGGATGGGGAAGAACTATAGATGTGAGGAAGGAGTCCCTACAGAATGATGGTGCTCATCCAAATGGGTCCTGAAGGTTTCTCCAAACCTTCAGTTCTGCTGGGCTTCCTCCAGGCCCACAATTTCTGCTTCAAACCTACCAACACCATAACTTTAACTGCATTCATTTTGCTCTCTGACAGCTCTGGTTTCAGTATTAACAGTCTAAATTGTTTTAGTTCCCCTCAATCTTCCCGTTCAACCCCCACAACCAGCTAATTCCTTGTGTGAAGGAAAATCGGCTTTTTAAAAAAGTTTTCTATTATTTTTTCCCAGAAGTGTCCATTAAATTTTCAGCTAAACTGGAAGGCAATTTTTTGCATGAGAGCTTTACATAGATAGGCTTAAAACAGAACAAAAATAAATAAATAACTATACTAAATTACCTTCCCCTCCCCCACCGTGTCTTAATGAAGTGCTGTTTTATGTAAGTTATTTCAAGAGAAATTAAGTATTTTTGGGCAGGCAAGCAATCAACTTTTATTTAGGTTTCCAAGAGCATTGCAATTCCCTCTGAATCTTCTGCGTCAGGCATGGAGGCAAGTTTTCCCCAGGTGAAGATTGAGGATACACAACTTTCTTGGGTGAAGGCTGTCTTGGGGTCTTCAGGCTGTGCTTGGGAATGTTTTTGGGGGCTGCACTGTGCACTTGTCTCTGATAATTTCTCCAGGGTTTGTGTGTTGAAGCAGTGCTGTCTGTCAGTGGTTTGTGTGGCAGCGTGATGGCGTAGGCAGAAAAATCACTGATTTCCTGTGCTGGCCTCAAAAAAACCCCCATACACCTTCCAGAAATCTGCAAGGGTAGACTTAATTTCCAGGCAACTGCTCCTCCTCCCAGCTGAACTGCCCTTCAGCAGTGCAGGCAGCCTTGGTCCCCAGAACGTGCTGCTCCACAGCTCACTCTGGCAGGTAGCAGAGTACCTCTCTGGTACTGAGAGGAGGATGGGGCTAAGCTCAGAGGATAGACATTTTGATGGCATTTGTGTTGTTACTATTATTTAAAACAGCTAATTTTAATTTCTGCTAATGTCACGGAAGGACTGCGTGAGCAGAAAACAATCCCTCTGGTGATCTATGTTGAATTGATTTCTATTTTTTTGGCAGACTTTTTTACACTTTTTTAAATGCACCAATCCACGTTTGCTTAGTCTGGGGCTTCTTTTGCATCTTGTGAGTCCTATTTGCCATTTTGCAAGTGAATTGATGGTTCTCAACCTTCTCCAAACTGCAGTCTCCTCTTCTCCAAACCAAAATTCACCATTTTCTCCTGCTGGGAACAAGCCAAGTTACTCCTTGAGGGAGATTCTGGTGAGAGCAAGGAAGCTGTGATCTCTGCCTGTCCATCCCACCTCTACTGGCTCCAGTTCAGAGGATGAGGAACTCTGATCTGAGTTTTGGCCAAGGTAGGGTCCCTGCTTGTGCCCTACCTGCCACATCATGTGCATTGAGCTATCCTGGAAGGGGATGACTGATACAGCGTTAGTCACACTTACATGAAGAGTTTTTAAATTAAGAATTTGCAGTGAGGTCCAGGGACCTGTTAAAGTGCTGAGGTATTTACCCTCCCCAGACCTTCCCTTCCTTCCTGCCCTGCTTTGGCCCTTCCTCTCTCCCCAGCCTTGAAATGAAACAGAAAATTATTTTTTTAAAACTGTGTCGATAATTTATGTTTAGTATAAAGGATGATTTAATGGCATCACCAAAGGTCATTTTTTTCATCTCCGTGTTACTATCCCAGCCCCAGAGGCTGTGCATCCCCTCTCTCCCATAACTCCACTGCCCTCCCTTTCATTCACCTCACACACCCTCTGTCACCACCCCACCCCAGCGTTCCACGCACCCAACACCTGCTTCAGGTTCAGCCAATGGCCGATGGAGAACAGAGATTTCAAACCGAAACCTCCGCTCCCGACCACCCCGAACTGAAACCATTTCCACTTTGAAAACAGTCAGTTGCTGCAGATGACGGGCAGACTCATTTCTTGAACTACGTAAGGTTTTTTTTAAAGCCTTTTATACCTATGTACGTGTGCGCGTGCGTGCACCGAGTGTGCACAGTGGTACCTGTGTGCACAGATGCACACGAATCTCTCTCTCAAGTATAAATATATTGTATGTTAGAGCTGTAAATACTCCTTGGTCATGTGTCTATGTCTTCTTCAAAGTATCATATCCTCAGTGTTACGTTAACAACTCCATTTATTGATTGATGAAACTATGTGTAGACCTGTACCCTCCTGACATAGTTTATGTAGCTCTCTCTTCTCAAATAAAGTACAAAACTACCACCAGCAGGTCCTCCTCTCCTCTTTGTTCCATGTTGAACATTCAGCTTTAATTCATAGAAACCTGACACAAAATTTATGCCATTTTCAGCTATCTCAACAGTACAGAAACCTTCACATGTTGTTTTAGGAATTTTATGTTGCTGGTCAGGCTGGTAAGTGTTGTTAACAAAAGGTAATAATCTGTAGGTAAAATGCTGTCCCAGCTTCAGTAAATGATGATCTCTGTACTGATCCAATTCATCCTTCCCACCGACCTCCAGGTGCAGCCTGCACCAATCACAGCTCCCTTCATCCTGGTGGAGACAACGGGAGTCCATCCTCCTCCTCCCCTTTTGGTGGATTTCTGCAGCATTACATCAACCAGCCCTCCCAGAGTGCAGAAATTTCCCCTTGGCTTAGAAGGATCCAGTCTCTTCCCTGTCATGTTGTTGGCTTGTTGCTGCTTGGATTGCTCAGCACCCTAACTCAGCTCCAGTCTTGGGGCTGGGAGCAAATCTCAGGATTATGGCAAAATCTACTGCTGTCACTTGTTTCCCTTTGATTCCAGGCTTCGTGCTGAAATCACAGGAACCAGAGGATATTTACCATTGCAGCTGAAAAAAAAACCCTCTTTGCACAGATACACTTACTGTAAAAAACTATAAAGATGATTTGTGAAGTAACACTTAATTTACTGCAACTGACACCAGACTCCAGCTGCCAGAAATTTGACTGACAATTTCTATTTATTTATATCCTGCTATACAATATCTGCCTTAATGCTGTAAATTTTTCTGATTGGAATTTCACAGTGTCTGCCTGGATATTTATTGATCATAAAATAATCTGCACAACCCGTTAAAGTCAAGGCAGGGAGAATGGATGCCAGAGAAATCACTCGACAGGATCTGGGTACCAGAGCCCAGGTAACAGGAGATGCTCAGATGCTATTTTTACAGCTTTCTGTATCACTGAGAGCCAGTCATTTGAACAGCTTTTCTGCTGTTTTTCCCGAAAGCCCCTTCTGAAATGCTTCCAAGAGCCTGGTATTGAGTTCCTACCAGCAACTCCATATGGAGACCCTGCAACATGCCTCATTTGCAGCTCCTCACCGTTGAGAAATCCCACCTTTACAGTGAAATCTGGTGTTTTCACAACTGTTCTTTCAGACAGCCCATGAGGGAAATGTTTGGCTCTTCCTGCAGCAGTAAGACCACTTTTTTTTCCAACTATTATTTTTGGCAGGCAAAGACAGAAGCATTCAATTTCTGCCCACGAGGGAAAAAATGTGAAACTTGGTCCCAGCTGGGAGTTTCCGTATTGCCTGATGAGGAGAGTCTCTTACTTCATTCACAGCTTCAACCATGCAGCTTTCCAATATCACCAATGGATTTTGCCTTCTGAGTTTGGGCTTTTTAAATTTTTTTTTTTTTGTTTCATTTTGGTTCTTATTTTCCTAAAGGACACCTATTCTCTCCTATGGAAGTTAGAGGTGTGTGCTCTCCATATGTGGGTGAACACAAAGGCATATTTTGGTCATAGCTAAATCCACCCATTCTCCCAAAAGTCAACACGTCCCACCCCCAAACTATCACACACCCATTTTCTCACCAATGTGACACCCCTCCCCACCCTGTACACACACATACCCCTACTCCAACCCACCATTTTTCTGCCTTCTCCTTCTCTTGTTCAACAGGTAATGCTTGCAAATTCCTGCAAGGAATTTGCTTTCTTCCCTGGAAATGCTACACTAGCTATTCATTCCTGCTGCTTTCTGGGCTCCCAAACCAGGCCTCACCTCACTGCTCACGAAACACAGCTCCCTTTCCTTTCTCAGCATCAGAATAATAAACCAGCAGCTGAAATGCAATAAAAAAAAAAAAAAAAAAAAAATCTCAGTTTGACCAGCTTCCCTAGGAGTCACCCTGTTCTGCCTGCTCCCAGTACCTGCTGCAGTTTGCCTTTGCCTATGCAGGATGAGGTGGTTTCAGGAGCATGCAGCAGCTGGTGGAGCATCTACCGGGCTGGAAATAAAACTCCACCAAAATAAACAGCAGCCGAGGAGGCTGTCAGGCCACAGGCACTTGCCCCAGACTGGACAGCATCCCCTGTGGGACGTGGACAATGGAAGGACTCGATCTGCTCAGGGCTCCCTGTGACCTTTTCAAGCTCCATAAAACCCCTCACAGATCACCCTTCAGAAAGCAGGGAAGGCAAGCAGACCCCTGCATGCCCTCTGGGCAGGGGGAAGGGAGAGGTCCTGGCCTTTCCCCAGGTTGCAGAGAGAGTCAGATGAAAGGTTAACAACAAGATGCAATCACAAGGTAAAAGCATAGGGCAGGAATGGGACAAATAATTTCCTGTTGAATTGTGACTTCTGTTATTCACATGGAAAAGCAGCAGGTATTCAGCAGCTTCTCATTAGCCAGCATGATTTCCATTAGGCTTTCTATTAACATTTTGTGACCATAATAAACACCTACATAATTAACACACAAAAAAAGGAGCCCATTCCAGTTGCCACAACAAGCTGGGAATGGCACAGGTGGGTCAGTTCCTGTCTGGAATATTCTGCTTGCAAAGGAATTGCTCTTTACACCCACCTAGGACAATTTCCTTGCAAAGAGTTAAGTTTTAATGCTTCTGTCCTCCTGCTTTAACCTAGGAGGATATCTACCTCTGCTTTGCAGGAGGAAAAAAAATTGAAAGTGAGAGAATAGGGTAGAAATTGTCCCTGGAGAGTTTCAGGACACTCCAGTATTCCCTAGTCCTTTGGCATAGCTCTGAGGAGACTTTTCCTGCTAAAAACTGACAGGGAAAGAAATCCTTTAGGAGCACATGCATGATCCCAGACAGTAGATAAGCCCCAGGAGCTCATTCAAAGTCCCCATGGAAAGAAGATGGAACCCACTACAACCTGGGCTTGTTTATAACCATGAATCACACCAGCACTTTATGTCCTCTGAGAACTGATGAATTATGGGGAAAATAGACACCGAGGTAAAACATGATCTTCTCAGTGCCAAGTTACAGGCTCCCCATGCCTTGCCCATCCTGCTAAGGGCATGAACATCATTTCTGAGTATGGTACCCACAGTGAGAGCTCACAGGTAGCTCTGGCTCCTCCCCAGCCCTTGTCCTCCTTGCCCATTGCCAAAGGTACCACTGCCCAGGAGACTGAGGACATATTTTGACAGGGCTGCCTGTCTCCCCCTCCTCATTTCATACTCCTGCTGCTAAGAATTTGTGTGCTCTTTATTGTAGCTCTAAAATACAGAGAGACACTTCGGAATTCAATTAGTCAAACAGTTGCCACAGCAACAAAAACATATAAACTTAAATGATTTATACTCACAGACACCACTTCAAATAGGAATAAATTTAATACAGCAGCTGGGAATGAAATGCATTGTGCAATAAGAAAATTGTATTTTTTTTCTCTCCCTGATGATAGGCCTCAAGGTCTTAATGCAATATAGATGAAAAAAGATATTTGGGCAGAAGGAAGCAGAATATGTTGTGCTGTATTTACAATGCCTGCTTGGAGAGTACAACACGTAATGAGCATGTACATCTAATCACAGAGCTGTGATGCTGTTTGCAGACAGCCACAGATCAAAGATTGCAGCTACCAAGTTGACTGCTTGATTTCACTTTCTTTCTTTGTCTCTCCTTCATCTCATAAAACCTCTCCTGTTGGCCTCTTCCCAGGTGAAACACAAATCTACCCTCATTCCAGCAGCTTCTCCATCCCCTACAGTGCCAGGTCCCCACCTGGTAAAGTGAGATTGTGGGTTTTTTTTAGAAGAATAAAAATTACTTTAATTTAAACATAGTCCTGGGACTCAGAGCAGAAATTAATTTCAAGAAATATGCAGGAAGCATTTTCCTCTGCAAGATCATTGCAAAAGCTTGCACAAAAATCCAGAATAGTCATCCAAGTGATGGTCACCTGCAGTATTTTTTTCCATAAAAGACTGAACATGAAGTGAACGCCACACTTCATACAGTTCTCCTTTACTCCGAGATTCCCTGGAGAGAACTACAGGTACATGGGATGTGAGATCACAGAGAAGATAATGCATGCACAGACCTCTGGCATTAGCACAGTTTCAGTGCACCCTCATTCTAAGGCATACAAATATATCTTTTTCCAACCAGAAAAGGTTTCATAGAATGAAAGTGATGTAGGAACTTAGAGGAGCCTTATGGTTAGTTTCAGTAAACAGGAATTGTCCAGAGGTTGTGCAGAAACTGTCTTGCTCCTTTCTAAAGGCACAGCGGCTGGTTTAACTCAGAACTGTGGAAAGCTGTGTGCTTGTAGCTCATCTGCCTCTTTGTTGAGGTGCCAAAGCCAGCTGCCTTGGCAGTGCCTGGGCCAGAAACAGCCAAGAGTGCCTAGACTGCAAAAGAAAGAGGAAACCCAACCACTGGCTCTTCATTTTCTCCTAAGCAGAAGTTAGCCTGTCATGCAAGGAGGCATTTTGGAAGTCATCACCTGCCTCCACAAAGCCTGATCAGCGGGGCCAACCACTCCCATCAGTGGGAGCTGAGGCTGCCAACACCCTTGGAGGGCTCAACACTACGAGCAATTGTATGAGATCTCTCATCTGACCTGCTCCACTAGACAGCATTTATGGTGGGAATAAGAGCTTTATTTCCTGTCCAGATCGTGCTCATAACACCTTCTCCTGCACTTCACAAGAACTCGAACAGGACGAGTCTCACGCACTTCGGGGCCCTTTGTGCAAAGGCAACCTCTCTGGCTCAGCCCGTGTTTTGAGTAAACACTGCAGATCCAAGTGCAAGAGGGAAAAGCCAGAAAAGCACCTTTGAGAGAAACCCAGTACTTTTGTCTAAGTACAAACAAACAAAACCACAGAGGCCACAGCTCTAACAGAACTTACTGGCTCCTCAGAGTAAAAAATTACAGGGGTGAGTTTTCATGGGTTGTTTTAGGCAGGAGGTCAAGAGTGCTGCTCATTATTAGAGTTGGCAGGTGGGGTAGAGAGTTCAGGATGCTTTGGGTGCAAATTGAGATCAACACCTGCAATTCTCTTTGGCAGTTTGGGAAAGGAAAGCACACAGATGCACAACAACAACTAAACAAAGCTAATAATGAAATCATATTTATGTAGGCAGGAAGGAAGCTCAATTGCCAGGAGAGTACTAAAGTCTACAAGTGTAAATACATACCAAATAAGTCAGCTTGATGAGATGCCAAGTTTCTTCAGCAGAGTATGGCACTTCACTGCTGAAGTGTTCCTACAGGAGGGAAACCAGGAAAATGTCAAAAAGGTCATTGGGTGAAATGTGTGGCTCCACCAGAAAACTGTGCAAACAAGCTCATGTCAGTAGATTCGGTGCTGTCTTGCAAAGCGCCTGTTGCTGCTGTCACATTGAAGCACAAGCATTTCGCTCCCAAGCTGATCTAGAGCTCACTGCTCTCTCCACGTGGCAAAGCAGAAACCACCACAATATATGGGTCAGACGTACTGAGTTTCCCCCTTGAAGGGTCTGGATTTCAAGTACAAAATCAGAGAAAAAATGTTGACATCCTGAGGGATATGGTGGGGCAAGTGTGTGAGGATTTGTAGGACTTATATGGCTAATATTTGACAATGAAAGATCCAAGACAATAAAGGAAACGAGCAGCTTTACAACATCTCTGAGCCTCACTCTCAGATCAGACTATTCACATATTCTGAGTCAAGAGGGGAAAAAACCTACAAAACAAGAACAAATAGTTCAAAGTATCTCTGGAAATGTTTTTAGAGTGGAAATCAGAGACATCACAATATTTAGATCCTGGATCAATCTTCCACAAATGTTGCAAAAGGCAAAATCCTAAACAGCTGAAAGATGGAGCTGAGCCAAAAGTATTCAACCTGTGACAGCAAAAGTCTTGACTTGGCTGGGAAGTCCCCTTCATCTCCCTTTCCCTGTGAAGGTAACATCTGTTCTTCTCTTTGGTATGATGGCACAGAGAACAGCAGGCTGGTCTGTCCATTCCTGCTCCATTCCTTCTGGATTAGGGGATGCAGCAGTTCAGCAACCAGCTCCCCAAGCCACAAACTACATCTATCATCATCTTTACACGCCTTTACACAGCTGGCTCTCCTGATGATAATGTGTTCTACAGTTTCCCTTGCTGGCGTGGCTTATGTTAATACTCCATTAACATTGCTAATCAGAGACAGACTTCTGGCAGCATCTCCAGGGGATGAGCAAATGTTGTCCTATGCCTTTCAGTTTAGGAGATCAGACTTTCAGATGAAATCCATTCCCAACATCTCTGATTTCAGCAATTAAATGGAGCTGCAGCATGTGGGAGCTGTTCAATGCTGGATGCATGTGGTTCCTACTGCTCCAAAATAAGACCTTTTATACTGCCTTTTATGCCAGTCCTCAGATATGTGACATTTGGAACATTTATTCACTTGAGAAATCAAAGACTGCTAGAAAGATGAGATGGATTCAAATCAAAGATAAAAGGTACATAGGTCCTGAAGGTCTTACAGTGCATGCTCCCAGTTCAACTTACCCCATCCAGAAATCTATACTTTAGTTTGATCTATTCCTTCTCACATTTCAGGAGCACATCCAAATCCACTTTAGCTTTACAAAAGGAGTTGACTTTTATTTGGATTAAGTAGAGTCACTGTGATACATTTGATCTCAAGAAAATGTCTGGAAGTTCTACTTGTGTTGGTAAAAGGAAAGCAACTGCTCATTAATGCAATTTTCAAGTCACCTCAGATTTTAGGTGGGCTGGCATTCTCTACAGGATTCAGAAAGACTATAAAATTAACATTTGTCAAACAAAGCCTACACTGTGGAAATAAACTTATTTCCAATCCAAATATCATGAATGAGGCAGAATGAAACACAACCTTTGAAAGGAGATGTAAAGCCTTTATCGTCCCCAACTCCTTCCACCACAAGAAACAGCTGAGCAGGGGGATGATGCAGTTGAGCCAGTGAAACAGTCAGTCTGCTCAGCAAATTTATGCTCTCATTCAAACAGATGCACCAATCCAGTCAAAATTAGGACAGGCTTCTTCTCTACTTTTCCCTTTCCTCTCCTCTCGTCGTCTCCCTAATAACACCTCATGCCTTGTTGCCTGAAGTGGGAGGCACTTCCATGGCAGGAAGCGATGCCTGCTGCTGCTTCTCAGCAATACAGACACGAGGAAGAACAGCTCAGTTTTAACAAGCAGCTGCAGACCAGTTACACCTGACAACAAAGCCAGCGCCTGCCTTTCCCCAAAAAACCCCAATTCAATTTACAGAAATAAAAGGAGAACTCACAAACAAACAATGCACATCAGTACCTAAATGATGAAGTGGTATATGACTCACAGCCATTTGGAAAGGCTTCTCCAAAACCCTAGGGAGCTCACCAGAACCTATTTAGATACACAGCTCAGACATGCAGTAGATGCAGAGTTTATTTCAAACACCTCGGGAGTGTGGCTCCTAAGCCCACTCATTTTAGAGGTCTGAATTCCAAATTCAGTTAACGATGTACCACATTCGCTGAAGATGAAGAAAACTGTGGGCATTCATGCAAGGTCCATGGCACATGGATATGACCTTCAGTCACTGGTTGGAAGTGATTTCTAATGCATCAGCTTATTGCTATAATGATGTGCTTTGGAGCCATTAATTAACTCACTGCTCTCTGAGGAAATTCTCGTTTCCTCCATCATTCATATCTGCTTGGAAGAGCTGCAGACCTGCAAAAGCTACGTGTGAAAGCCTGAGATGTGTGGGATGTAGCCGAGCAGACCGTGGGCAGGTGCTATGAAAACATCCTCATACAGTGAGTGCCTCAGTGCAGCTCCATCACATCCCACAGCACCAGAACGATGCTGCCACAGCAGCTCTGCCAGGCCCCAGAATCACTGCTACTGGGACATCCCAAATCTCAGCTCTGTAATCTTTGGCTCTCCAGCCTCCTATTCTACCTTAATGGAAAATGCCAATTAATGGAAGATGAATAAAAATGTAGTGAAAAATATTTACTTGTTTCTCCTTGGCATAAATTGTCATCTCTCTCCTATTTATTCATTATTCAAATGTTTTCACAAAGCTGGTTATGGATTTTTACCTTCTTGGACTAGAGCTTCTTTGCAGGTAGTTGAATATATATTCTCCATATTCAGTGCCAGAACATGAATGAAAAGCCAGTCCACAGATACTGCAACCTTCCCCTGGCAAGATGAGGCTTAGCTGCCTTGACTGAGGACTGAGACCCAAAAAGTAAAGATGATATGTGCCTCCTGTGCTGTTCTACCATATTAACTATTCTGCAGTTCACTTCTGTTTTGTTTCAGCAGCTTCCCTCACTGAATCATCAGAGAGCAAAATTGCTTCCAAATAATAACCAGCTACATGGAGTGTTGTTTGGCAAGGGAAAGAGCAGAGTTTGATTCTAGATTTACATAAATCTCAACTCACACATTTCAACTGCCAAGTAAAGTGTTCAGACACCTCTTTCTTCAGAGCCAGCACCTTGGGAACCCACCTTCCCAGCCTGATCTCTGCTTCCTCTCTTCACAGAAAAACCACCCTCACTTATGTAACACAGATATCACTTTTGAAAAGACTTTCAGCTCAGGAAGACAATTTTTCCAGGTTAGGACAGTAATGAATGGATTTTAGGCCAACTCAGGTCCCAGGCACCCCATTTAATATTGTGGGGCTGCTGCAGGTTAGTACTTCTGAAACCCATAATAGACTGGTCCTGTCAAAGCACATAACATCTCTGGCTGTGACTAACATCACTGCACGCTCTGGAGCAGCTCTATCCAGTGGAGAGAATGTACATTTGTAAGATTTCCACTGCACTTGTCTCTCTCTTTTGCGCGCACAAACGAATCTTAAAGTACAGATTAATATTTAAACAATGAGGGCTACAAATATCTTCCAACCTTCCTGGGCAAGAAAGTTCGTGTATGGAAAAACAGAGTGGGGAAAATGCACAGAGGGGGGAAAAACCTCTACTCAAGTGGGAATTTACTTTTCATTTCTGCTCCCTTTAATATAACCAGGATTTACTGCATTTCATCCCTTTCTAAAGGACACGTTGGGTCTCCAGCTGTTTTTCCACTATCAATCCCTGGAGAACAAAGCTTAGGAAGTTAAATTAGTTTGGGAATCTCATCTTTGTTTTTAATTAATTTGAAATGAATGCATGCTAATGACAGCACCATAGTAAGATTGCCAAAATTTTCCCCAACTGTATAAGAAAGTGGTGAACACCAAAGAGCTTGGGACCTCACCAACAGCTTTAACCCTTGCTTGCTGTAGCTACAGCCAAAACCTGTGGGTAGAATAGGTTCTGAAAGGTTCAATGGTTTTCATCTCCATGTACACCATGGAGACATCATGACTACCTCCACTCCAAGAAGAGAAGCCCAGTCCTGCTGGCTGTCAGTCTCTGCAAAAAGGATGACAGTCAGAAATGCATCTTGGTGGGTTCAGACTGTGAGGAGCAGAACTGATGTTTCCCTGTTCAGAGTCACACTTCCAGTTCTCCCTCTTAGCTTTACATGAATTATAAAACTACAAATGCACTTCAAGTCCCTCATGTGGAAAAAAAGACAGAAAACAGCCTGGTGAACTTATTTTCCTACCATTATTCTCACTCATGGGTAGCATTACCAGTGGCATGTTAGAAGGAAGGTTATTTGCAGGGTTTTAAAGGCAGAGAGTGGGGTCAGGTTGAAACAACGAGTGTTAGGTTGCTCCTAGTGCTGACAAGGTGAGCAATGGCAGGAATGAGTGCTGGGCCAGGGATGCTGGAAATCTGTGTGTGAACCTGGAGGCTGTTAAATCTGAGAACAGCTAACTCCAATTTTGGCACAGAGCTCACAGAGTTTGGGGAAACCATTCTGCAGAGACCACAACCCCAGCTGTCAGGAGTAATAAAAGCTCAGCTCAAACTGTGATACAGACATGGTTGAGGGGAAGGACAAGCCGAAAAGTGGACTGGATTTGCTGATCTTACGAGAAGATTTGTTTATAGTCACCCCTGATAAAATGGAAAATAAAACAGGGAGCCAGGCAGGTCTGTACCAAATGAGAAGAGAGTGTAATGGGAAAGGAAGAATTTGTACCCATCAATATATGTTAAGGATCTTCAGGAGGGACCTTAAGGACATTGTGGAGGGCAAGGAATGAGTTTAAACAGAGAAGCTCCCACTGTCCCAGTTCAGTGGGAACCATTCATCCATCACAGTTTTGGTTGGTTTCTCTCATTTTGAGCCTACAGCTTTGCAGGAATTAGGCTCAGGACATCTATCCTACCAGTGTCTCCTTGCTTCCCTGAAGAGCTTCTGTCTCCAGTCTCCTCCTCCAGACCTGTTTGTCCATCTTGGTGTCACTGTAAATACAGAGCACTCCTTGCTGTCCTACAGAGGAAGGCTGCCAAATACCGAGGTTTAGCATAGGAACATGGGTTACAGAGATAAAGATGACCACAGATAGGAAGGAGGAGAAGCAGCTCATTAAGCAAGCTTTGCTATCTGCCTGCTCTGGACCCTGTGTCTGTTATGTAGTGGAGGAGACAGATACTTGCAGATATAGGCATACACAGTTTGTAACCATAAACATTTAAAAATACCATGCCCAGAGGAGGCTTTTGTTCAGTTAAGACCCAAGGCATTAACACCAGCATGGCTGTGATCTGAATCTGTGCAGGTAACCACCCTGCACTCTGAGGTTAACATTAGAGTGCCTTTATAGATGAGGAAAGCAATTACCTCATTAAAATTAAACAAAGATTCCTAAAGCTTCTATTGTGCAATGCTTTCCCTTCTGTAACTGAGCACCAGCATATTTACATGGGGGCTTTTGTGGTTGGGCATAAGTCATTTGCAAGATATTTTTACTGCTTGCAGGAAATCTGTGAAAAAGGACGAGGCAGAATGTCTTGGAATGCAAAGTACCAAGCTGGATTTTAACCACTGCACAACAGCAAATAGGTTATGCTTGGCTTTTTTACTATTCAGCTGGTAGCAATAAAACAGTGCTTGGCTTACTCCTTTACAGAGCCAAGTTCTTTATCTTGAAAGAACAATAGTGAAAAAAGGCCTGTAGAGGAAGGAGGCAGCCTTCTGAAAAGTCCCCTTAGGACTTCCTCAGAGCTGAACACAGAAGGCTTAACTCCTACACCTCCAGCCCCCTGGCACAGCTCTCCTGCTTCCTCAGTGCACCCAGGGTGGGAAAAACTACAAGCTCAGCCTTGTCTCTGGTGAGAGAGATAAGCACATTCACAGCTCCCCATCTTAGGGGACAAGGGAGACAACTTCTCAAGGCAGTGCTCACCCAAAAAGTGCAGAGGAAAAGCCCTTCCAGGTGATCAGGGTGTGCAGCTTCGCCTCCGCATGCCGGGAGCTCTCCCTGCGCTGCAAGTACCTGCCTGCGTCACTGGCAGCACGGGTATCTGCAAGGATGACGATGTTCACCCAGAGGCTCCAATCATAGCATCCACTTAAAGGCAGAGAAGAGACAGGCCTCAACAGCAATGAATAGAAAAGGCTCCTTAAGTAAGACTGATGGCCACGGACAGATCTCTGGTGCTCTGCTCCACCAGCTCCCAGATCCGTATCAGCACCACGTACATTATACGTCGTCTCCCTTCTTGGCCAGGGACACAGCCATGGTTCAGTGTTTTAATTAGCCCACTCCAGGCTGTCTTGGTCATAAAGGCTCGCAGAGAGGAAGATAAACATTATGCAGGAATCACGTTAATTTATAAAATATTCAATTAAAAAAAAAAACAAACAGCATAAAGTAAGATCATCAGAGCGAGATGACAGGGAAACCATTCTGCTGGGAGTCAGCTGCCTCTGGCCTTGGGCAGGCAAATATGGTGCTCCTCTGCACTTCTTGCACCAGAAGGGGCTTGGGAGAACAGGACCGCCTGGGAGGTGAAGTTACAGAATATGTCCTGCAGCAACTGGTTTTGACAGCTCAGCCCAGGGTCCCTTCACCCCTTCAGGGATCAAAACACTTGCCTTCCTCTCATATTTTCTTCAAAACAAGGACAGTCCATCCCATTTTCATTAATGTGCAGCAAAATTCTGTTATTTTAAAGCCCATTCCCACCATTTGCAGTTCAGGTATCTGTAAACTGCTGAAATGCAAAGCTGACTCAAGGGCTTCTCCTGCACTCACACCAAACTGTGACCCTTGAACCCTGCTGAGGAAGGACTACTTTCTAATAGGATGTGTGAAATGAGAAAGAGGATGCTGGGAATGAGAGCAGCAGCATGTTCTGCCCCCAGGGTTGGGCACACAGCTGCGGGAGCAGCAACTACATTCAGGGCTGGATCTCATAAAGGAAATGAGGAGTGGAGAAAATCATAGCATTTAGGGATGAAAAGGTCCATTTGCTGTCCTTCCTAGCCCAACAGTGACAGATCCCTCCCCTGTGCTTTGTACTGTGTGTAATGACCCAAGCAACCAGAGCTTCTAGTTACTCTCTCAGGAACAGTTCCACAGCTGCAGGAATCTCCATGATAACAAAGCTTAGGAGGCACAGCCTGGGTTTACCTCAGTTAACAAAATGGGGTGGACACTATGTTTGAGGCTAAATATTGCCTTTAGCCAGTTCTGTACATCTGGAGTACTTGAGCCAGGTTTGTATCAGACCTCCCACCATTTGTGCTCCAGTCAAGTCCTTCTTGCCAAGTTGCATCTCAGCTGAGAGCTCAGCAGCCGTGCCATGGGGACTGGCCTCCTTTCCTGGCAGCCTGTGAAGAGTCCCTCTGCACGTGCCCAGGCAGTGACAAAAGGACGAGTGGAGGATTGCCTGTTCTGCTGGCCCTTGGCATTTCTCCTGCATCTTTTCCCAGCCTTTTTCCTGCAGGGCCATTATTGCTTTTAGGGAGGGGAAGGAGGCAGTGACCCTGTGAGTATTGCACACCATTAAGCCTTGCCCTGGGGAATGGATAGACAGGACTGCTCTGGCCTCAGTAA
This sequence comes from Vidua chalybeata, assembly GCF_026979565.1. Taxonomy (NCBI): domain Eukaryota; kingdom Metazoa; phylum Chordata; class Aves; order Passeriformes; family Viduidae; genus Vidua; species Vidua chalybeata. The sequence continues at coordinate 13,587,870 of NC_071542.1, forward strand.
GTTGTGTCGCTATCTGAGATTCTCGTTATCTCCAATGGAAGCTCTGATTTGTTTCTTAGTTCTCATTTCTCTTTGTACACAGTTGCCTCTCCTCTTCAAGGCAGCTTTTCGTGGGAGCTCTAGCCTCAAAGGTTCCTTTTTCTTCATGTGTGAATTACAGATGTCACAAACACCTCCGACATGGTGCAGGATTCCTCATTCAAATGCAGACTAGCTGAGGGGGAAAACAAGTCTTTAGATCTATAGCATCCCCTGGGGATATCAGCATAGGACACATGCGTGCCAGTGATAAGCCAAACTAGACACTGGATGTCACCAGCACTCCACTGGAAACACAGAGGAGGGAGCAGGTATCTGGCAGTAAAAACCCCCACTCTTAAAGCAAGCACTCTGGTTAGCTAAAGGAAGGGTTGGCTGGGCATGAATTAATGAGGATCATCTAACATGCTCTAGAACCAGAATAAATCCAGCAAAAGACATCCAGGTGAGGAGGTGAAGGAAAGGATGGAAGGAAATTGCTATCCTAGCTCAGAAGAAAAAGCAAGACCAAGGGTGATGTAGGTCTCCCAGATGGCCACCAGCCCACAAACCTCCTCTGGCAAATCCTGAATACCAACATGCCTTAAGGGCTCCCCAGAAGGGCACCGCATGTCAGTACAAATGAGAAATACCTGCCAGCTAAATGGACATCTCCCAATGAAGAATGACTTCCAATGCCCATGAGCACCTGGAATTCCATGCTCACGGAATCCTTTCACTTCCTTTCACCTGACCAAACACTCTTCCACCCCAAGGCCCTGTGAGAGAAGAACAACCTTGACAAGATCTCAACCTGGCTGCTGTTCAGATCCCAGTGAGGGAGAAGAGGAGGAGAAGAATTTGGGCAAAGACCCAACTCTTTCTCAACCAGACCTTTGCTCTGAGGGACACAGAGAGGAAAAAAAGATGCTTGAGGAGAAGGGGGGTTGCTACACATGTAGTATCCCAGACCGGCTGCTCAATCCACAATAGCACATTCAAACCATGTCTGATGATTTCTGGAAGGGTCCCCACCTCACAGACACACGTTGCACAGTTGATCTGATTGCTTCCTGCAGAAATGACTGGAATTACAGTGTGTGCAGCACCTTGAGTAGACATGACCCACGCTGGGCTGCCAGACATGTGGAGCTCCTGGACAGATACAAATAGTGGATCTCCCTGTTAGTCTGAAGGCAGATTCCTCCAAGAGAGCTTAATGTTCCAAAATGCTGTGCAAAAACAGGGATTTGCACCTTTCTGTGTACATTGACAACATCTCCCTCTGGATAGAAACAGCACAACTGGGTGGAAAGAAGCAGCTCAACTGCCTGTCATAGACTCAGCCCTGCCAATAACTGGAGTGGAGTCCCTCATGAGTGGGCTGTGTTTTGGCAGAAAAAGGTGGGATTTTGATCCACATTTCCCTCCCAGCTCTGCAGCAAGGATTTGGGTGGAGGCTGTGAAATACAATGCAAAACTTGGGATAGTGATGGCTTTATTCCAGTCTGGGAGGCAAAGGCTCCCACCACACTTTTCCTAACATTAAGAGCTCCTACTTGGCTGCATAATTATACTTCTGTGCCCAAGATGCTTTATTTGTTGCTTGTTTTAAGATCTCTTCTGTTTTATACCTGGCTTTGCTGGAGCACCGAGGGAAACAGGCACTTGAACTGACTGCCACCCTGCTTTCTCTCTCCATAAATGAAAGCATGGGAGTGCTTCACTGACCTTCTAAATACAGAGGCTTCAAATTAAATTATAACATTGCTGATAATCAGCAGACCAGGGATTAAACTGATTGGGGCCCTGCCAGACCAGATTTAGCTTTCATTAAGTTCTGCCCACAAATCAGACTTACCCATACCCTCGCTCTTGAAGTTATAATGGGCACAAATGCACAGAGGGAGAGCAAAATCCAAAGTACTTTACTGTTTAGAATTCTAATCCTTTCAAGGTCTGGAAATACCTGGGGTCCAGCTACCACGTTGTCTATTCACATCTGCTATCAGAAGTAAAAACCTGAAAGCAAGTCATTTACATGAGGGTTTAAGAGAGAAATGACAAGAGCAGGGATGTAATCACCAGTACAGGGAAAGTCTAAAAGGAGCTTGTTGATCCCTATGAAATAGAGCAAGGGGCTTATATATATTTTTTTTTTCCTTGTGTGTGTAAATTTCCTAAACAGCTGACCTAAATGAGTTCTTACCACGATCAGATAGCCTGGGACAACAGGGTAATCCTTCTAATAGGATTACAGGCTGTGCTAAAGGAGACTTCAGGCCTCTCTGCTCTGCATTGTAACACGTACACACATACACTCACAGAGATGGACCTGGTACCTGTAAACCCAGTGTTTTCCCCATTCACCCCCTTCATTACCCAGCCCTTCTCACCCCAAGGCTTATTTTCTCCACAGTTGCTGTAAAGTAGTCGCCAATATTGGATTGAGAAAGAAGGAAAGAATAAGTCAAAGAGCTGAAATCATAACACTGGACAGATGGAAGTGTGGGGAAATTGGCAACCGAAAAGTCTAGTTTCACTGTAATTCCAGGAGTATTGCCTGATGCCAGTCAGCCTTTCCAGTGCTGCTCAGCTAGGCAGCATAAAAATCCCTGCCATTGGGATTTAGACACAACACAAAAATTGGTGAGGTAGCACAGAGCAATTCAGCAGGAGGCTCCACAGAGCTTTGCAGACCTCCTGGTATGCTGGATCTGTCCAAGCCAAACACCTTAATGGATGTGAACACAGAGTTATATGCAAACAAAGCAGGAAGATCTACGTCCCAGCTGTGGGTGGAAAGCTGTAGGGAAGTGTGAGGGAGTGTCTGTGCCATGAGAACAAGAAAAGAAAGCAAAGCACACACACCAAAAGGAGCTATTTCCTAATAAAGAAGTAACTGACTGTGAGCTCCCAGAGAAGGTCGTAGTCAGTAGTGTCTGGTACAGCCTTTAGTCGCATGCAAAGGGATGGAAATGTGCCTTGTAACTTCAGACTGCCTGAGTGAAACCAATGCTGGTGTGCTGATAACAGCTCTCACAAATACATTTTTCAAAGGTTGCTAAGAAGCACTTAGAGATGGTGCTGGAGAGAATTACAAAAACCACCAGATACAGTGGGGAAAATGCCTGGCTGCAAGGGACTAAGAGGAGCTCAATTCGTTTTATCAAAAAGATAGTTATGGGGGATAACAACTTCCAGCAGGAATGATCTCAAATATTAGAGAGGTATCTGCTCACACACAGAAAGGCATAGTAAGAACCAATGGCAGCTGAAAGATGAAGGCAGATGAACCCAAATGGGAAATCAAACATACATTTGCAATAATGAGGAATAAGAAGGAACGACACTCTCTCTCTCTCTCCCTCTCTCTCTCTCTCCCCACCCCCCTTTTTTTTAATGCCTTTAAATTAAAACTTGGAAGACACTTGGAATTATCCCTGGGAGGCATCTTTCAGCCAAACGCATTCCTGCAATCAATGCAGGAGAAAGGAAATAAAAGGCACTGCCCAGCAGTACTTCAGAGTGCAGTCTCGACCAGGTGGAGCTCTCTGGACCTGTCTCTGCTGCAGGGTGACTCCATCCCCCCTGCCTTTTCCTGGGGGTACTGGGAACAGCTGATCCAGGCAAAAACATCCCAGCAAAACACCCTGCTGGAACAAATGTCTCCTCCTGTGTTCGTGCATGGACAGACACAGAGCAGCCCAGCCCTTTTGGAGGGTCCCTCTCTTCTGAACACATGCTGAGAGCGTGCTCCTCTACACACATCAGCTCCCACAGCTGTGGCTTAGAGCAGGTGTCCCAGGCCTGTCCCCAGTCCTGGAGGAGCACTGAGGTGGCATCTCAGTGCTGAAGGCACACCTGAAGAGCTGGTTCAGTTCACAGTACTGTGCTCCTGGTTTGGGCTCCTCCTGGCAGGACACGTGCCAGTCTTCCAGGAGCTTGTGCTCATCAGCCACGTCACCTGCACAGGACCTTCTGCCAGCTCCCAGGCAACACCACCTCACCCAGTGATGGAGGGGCTGAGCTCCTCCACCTGTTACCAACCAGAACTGGTTCTGCAGAGAGCCCGATTTTTATTTTATTTACTTATTTTTAAAGAGAAAATTGGTCAAAAGTACCAAAACAGATTCTGCATTTCTTTCAATATCCTGGGCTTCACTTGCCAGGAACCAAAATGAGTTCTCACAGCAAAGCAAAGGGCTGGCAGATGAGAAGTTAATCCCTAAACCATCAGGAAGGGGAAAGAGGTTTGAAAGATTTAGAAGTGACTTGTTGCTTGACCTGGAAAGAAGATGCTGGAGCCCTGGGTCAGCAGCTCTCCTGGGCCTGTGATTGAGTAGGTGACATAATACAGATAACTGTGACTGAAAATTAATTGATGTTACATCCCTTATAAATCTGGACTACCTGGCCAAAGCATAATGCTCTCAGAGTGACTGAGAACTGCTGAAATATTTATAAGATTGAGATATTACTTTGGCTTAGCTGGAGGATTAACTTCATCACTCCTTCCTTTCTCCTCCCTTCTCTTAAAAATATGAAAGCTGCTTCAAAAGAAGGAAGCAAAACTTTCCTGTATCCACTTGAACAAAATGTAATTTTGAAATTAGAATGAATTTCACTTTTTGAAAGTATGAAATCCCTGTGAGACATATATATATATATCTCCCACACAGTGTGCCTGCACTATATAACTAAAACACAGGCTGGTTCCCCTCATCTCCCTCACAGAACTGTACACCTGACCTCCCCCAGCAGCAGGACCATCCTGGTAGAATTCCTTTTGAAGGAGAAGACTACAGAAAGGCCTGGGATCTCTTTTCAGATGCTGCAATAAGCCATTAAACACCCCCATGTGGTTGAGGTTGCTTTAAATATTATCACATATACAACAGTGAAAAGCTTGTCCCTGAAGCTGACCCATGCTTTGGGAAGTGGAAATGGAGCAAGAGGACATTCATCACTGCCAAGAGAAGAAAGCACTGCTGGAGCCCTTTCCACAGCCCATCTGCTGGGTGAACCAAGGGTCTAAAAGATGAAAAGATCACAGAAATCCCTGCAGGCTTCAGGCCTTTCTTGTACAGAGCTTCATGCTGGAGGGATAGCAGGAGAGAGGCCAGGGGAGCTGCAGTGATAAGCAACCCCAGGAGGAGGAAATGAAATGAGGAGAGAGGAAATGAGGAGAGAAGAAAACAGGTGAGGTGGTGAATGAAGAAAATCCAGGTGGGAGCAGGAGCCTTCCCATGTGCTGGTGGTGTGGTGCAGGACCTTAACCCGAGCTGGTCTCCACTTCATGTGCCTCTGCAGAGCAGACCTGAATTCTCCATCTCCCCCCTGGGCATCCCTTGCTGAGCTCACACACTGAGCATTCCCCACTCACTCATACAAGCCACGCTTCTCTCTGGTTTCAGCACTAGTTATGAAAATATGTGTACATGATGTTATTTGTAAGATGTTTTATTATTATATTCATGTTCAAAAAGGAGTTTCAGCAGCTGTTTTCCTGTTACCTTGCTCTGCCCAGCATTGGGCATGCAGAGAGCATCCTGCAGCCTGGCCAAAGGCCACCAGCTCCCTCCTCACTGGCAGCTTTGAACCCTGAGAAGACAGCACCTCTCACCATGGAGCTACTGGCTTCTCAAGAGCAGTTTTTCACCATGTTTCTCAATGCAGACACACAGAACTGCAGCCAATATATTTACCAGCCACCCAATACTTATCACTGGGAAATAAGGGATATTTTTGCTCATGGACCAGGGACTAAGCAACAAGAAGAATTGCCCAGGGGCAAAACACATCTGGGCCCCACCCTGGGCTGCTTGAGGTGCCAGTGCCTGTCACCTACATGGTGGTAACAGCTGTGTTGTGTGCACTCAGAAATAACTAGCACTCCAGTTTTATCTCTGACTTTTCTCACCAGCTCTTGGCTTCATGAACCACAGCCCTGAGCTAAATAAAAGCTTAGCCTATGCTTGATAATAGGCCTAAGGTTTTGGAATGACCCCACCGCCCCCTCATCAATGGCAGTGGCTAAACTCAGCACAAGGACAGGCACAATCTCATTTCTTGCTGGCCCATTTGGGTAACTGGGGAAGAAGTCTGGTAGGCTCTCATCCACACAGTATGAATTTATCCCAAACCCAGATCTGCCCATCTTCCTCATTCCCCAGCTTTTTCCACCCCCATCATTTCCAATGAGCAGCCAAAGAGCAACTTAGAGCCAGGACAGACCGGGCCCTTTTGCAGCCCTAATAAACTCCAGGATCCTTTCTGCTGGCTCCAGTCAGCAACAGGTCGATCACAGGAAGGGTTATTGTCAAACTGTCACTTTCTCCATTGTTTGGGGCTCTTCCACAGCTCAGAGCCACACAAAAGCTGCTGGCTGGGAGGATGACAGTGCCAGGTGAAAAGCTGTCCTGCTCCTCCTCTGTGTGATGGGCTCCACGTCCAGCAGGATCAGCACTTCAATAGCAACGCAGGGAATTTTTAAAGGCATTTGTTTATCACGCTGCCACGTGCCACCACTTGGTTGCCTGAAAAGCCCAGGAGGGCACCTAAACACAATATCTCCCAGGGAGTGACAGTGAGGGCAGTCATCAGTTGGAATTAAGCAGACACCTTCAATTCAGATGGAAAGGACTACAAAAGAAGCATTAAAAGAGCAGTTACATCCCTCTCTTACCCGTGGTACCTATATTTCAACTGCTCAGGCTGTCATTAGGGACTGCCATGGGGGACAGTGTCACAAATGAGCAGCACAGACAGGCACAGCAGAGAGCAGCTCCCGCTGCTCCCACGCTGCAGCAAGGAAAGCCTCCACAGCAGCACAGGGCAATGGGGCACAACTGCAGCTACACCTGCATCAGCCACAGACCTCTCTTCTTCCCTGGAGCTGATGGCAAAACATGGACAAGGCAGCTGCCCAGTGTAAAATAGGATAGGAACTATTGTAAGCTCACTTTAGGATTTCTCTCACAGTTTCAAAAGTGCACCCGTTCCCAGTAGCTCTTGTTGGGAAAGACATCATGATTGTTTCAGATTCTGACTACAGCTTATGAAGCCAAAATTTTAAGTCCACTCTACTTCTCCAGATTGCTGCCCACCCACCCCACCCCAATTTGTCAGTATTATTTTCCAAGAGAAACCAAAGACAGGAAAATTATTTTATACCAAATTAGAGCTTTCCCCCACCTCCTCTACTGCTTGGATGGAGAGGAAAACACCAGAAAATTCTGGTGTTTCCAAAGACAGGAAAATTATTTTATACCAAATTAGAGCTTTCCCCCACCTCCTCTACTGCTTGGATGGAGAGGAAAACACCAGAAAATTCTGAACTGTCCAAATGAAAAACATATCCCTCATATGAACACTCTGGGCTGGTTTAAAGGAAAAAATCTTCAAACCTTGCAGACTGTCAAAACTCCTCGCAGAGTCATTTTGACAAGCTCAAAACATAAACCCTGCAAGGTTTGCTGCCCATTAATATTCTCAGATGATTCCTTTCTCTATTTGATTGTCACCAAATGCAAATATCAGTTCTTCCAGACATTATCATGTCTTGTAATGAACAAAAAAAAAAAAAAAAAAAAAAAAAAGGAAGGTAGAAAAATAATCCGAATATCCAAAATCTTGCAAACGAGCACCCAGTCTGCCTATAACTAGATTTTCCGAGTTCATCATCATTCCTGACAACTCTGCACAGATAAACAAAATGTATTTTCACTGTTTTGCACAAGCAATTTTGCACACAGTGAAATGGAGCTCATGAGGGCATCTCGCCCTCCAGCTTTTAGCATTACATACCTGAGCTTATCCAACCAAAATGGACAGGGAGCCAATGTCCCTGCAGCAGAGTCACAGGGATCCCCCAGGGGGATCTTCTCATCCAGGCTGTCTGGCTAAGGAAACATCCAGCAAGTCCCACCAGCCCATCTCATCCCATCAATGCTCCTGGAAGGGCCCTGCTTTGTGCACAGCCCTGTTACATCACCTGGAAATATTTATGGAGAAGAGAACAGTGCTTTTCCCACATGCCTGAGTCACTGTGAAGATCTATGCTCTGCACTCCCAGGTATTTTTAGGCAGTGTGGATGGCTGCAGGATGGACCAGGAGCAGCACATGTCCCTCCTGAGCCACTGGCCTGTGCTGCTCTGGGAGGTTTGGCTGACAGCCTCAGACAACAGCATAGATCAGCAAGGCTCTGCACTCCTGTGACACTACATCAATAAATGTGCAGCTGAGACAAGGAAGTGCAGGGACATAAATATATATGATTAAATTCCCATTGGTTTGAAATTTTCCCCACACAGTCTGCCTCCAGGCTGCACCTCCCCAGCTCAGTTGGAGCAACACTGTCAGGGCTTTGATATATTAAAACCAGGAGGTGTCTGAGTCCACTCTAATCCTCTTCACATGGCTCATTTTTAACCAGGCTTTCTCACAGAAGCCATCCCAAGGACACCTCCTCCAGCTGAGCAGGGGGACTGGCATGTCTGCAATGCACCAATGATGGAAAATGGAGGGAACTGTGCAGAAAAAGGCCTTTTTCTCTCTCTCCTCTCCCAAACACCACCCATGACTGACTGCTGCCACTGCAGCTCCAGTCCATTTGTGCAAACACTAGACCCTGATGTGGCTGGGAAGAGACACTGCCTCGATGCTGCAGGAACAGATTCACCTGGAGGAAATTTCACCTGGAAGAGCAGTGCATAAATAAAACTGATAAAAAGTTTTAGGACTTGTGGAATGTGCATAATGTGCTTTATCAGAGATATCAGCTCCCATGCTTAAACACTGCCAGTGGCTGCCAAGGGAAAAAAAAAAATGAAAGGTCTCTTATAAAATTATTATCCTGTCACTTAAGTCAACAGCAGTGATACCATGATAGAAGCCAGCAGTTATGTCACATTGTTTTATCACTGTAATTACATCAAGAACACAGTAACTGTCTGTGAGAGATAAGATGATGGAAACAACTCTGCTGAAGCTTCCTGTTCACAGTGCTGGGATTTGCAGGCTGGTTTGGGGTTTGGACATTACATTCAATTACTGTCCTTGAGTGCTGAAGAGCCACATCAGTGAAGAAATACAACCAGAGTGCTCCCCTGGCTCCTCCTGCTGCAGGTGGGGTTGTAGGAGTTATCAGGATCAGTCCTGAGGATCACAGAGGACCAAATTAAAAGATATTGGCCTCTGGAGGATCCCTGGGCTTCACAGGCTGCTCAGGCTCCTAAAAATGTACAGCAGGGTGACAAGAACATTCCCACAAAGTGGTGGAGGAGAGGATATAGCCACATTTGCTGAGCAGGAATCGATCGACCTTTCCCCAGGCAGAAGGGATATATACTCAGGAAAAAAACATTTTGTAGGCTAAGAAAGGACTTGGCATGAGAAAGGTAAGCAATTCTGTGCAGCTTGTCGAGTTGCAGGAAAAGGTGCTGAAAACTCTTCTGCTGACCCCAAAATGACCTGCAGTCCTTGATCTCACACTCATGCAAAGTAGTGAAATCCCTACAGACCCCACTAAATTCCCAAAAAACTGACACCCTCCAAATCCTTCCTTCAAACTGGTAAAATCCTAATGCATCACGAGGTTGTCACTATTTGATGTTTCTTCCATCCCACTTTCCCCTTTGCTCAGCAATATAGTGCAGTGAGGTCCTTTAGAAACACAGAATATTCCTTGCTCCTCTATCATGCCTGAAACGTATCTGTTTCTGTCCCTCTTTCCCATGGATTCTGTGTTTATTGTATGTTGTTCTGAGGCAGCACTGCAAACAGCATGCAGTAATGGAGCCTGGGAAGCTGCAGTTGTGGCAGCTTCTGGTTGTCAGGTGAAAAAACATTTGTGGAAATAAATAGTAAAAATGACCTTCAGAGAGTAAGTATTTCTGTGGGGTTTTTTACATGGAAAAGACAAGCTAGTTCACAGATATTTGTAAAAAGAGACAAGGTGCCAAACTGGTCCCAAACTTGTTTTCCTACCATCCCAACCTCCCTCTTGCTCAGAAATGCATGGAATCATACAGTTCTTAGACCTTCCCACAATTGGACACGCAGGATTCAGGCAAGGAGTACAGACAAAACTCCTCCTGCATTCACTGCAAGTGTGCTTTGATTTCCTCTGCTTATAGCAGGGAATGACCCTCACCATGGCATTGCCCCTGTTATTCCAGAGCCACTGCTTTTCAGGGCTGGCTGGACCATGACAACACCTCAGTCCCTTACAGAACAAGCACTTTTCAGCACTTCACTGCTGTTATTGCAGGCTGCAGAGAAGTCCTAAGGGAACCTCAGCATTGTAAGATGGATGCAGGGACCATCTTCTCTGCCAGACAATGCAGAGGAAGATGATGCTGGGGAAAACAAAAGTGTTTACTGTTTACTACTCTTCCCACAAAAGTTTGAAATAAAATATCCTCTTGTCTGTAGTCGAGAGCAGCAGTGCCATAAAGGATGATCCGTCATGGCACAGAACTTTATCACGGTAATTACATCAGGAACAAGGAGAAAGAAGAAAGATTATAAGAAGCAATCCACCAAAACAGCTGCAGTGACACAGCTGAGAGAGAAGAGAAGAGAAGAGAAGAGAAGAGAAGAGAAGAGAAGAGAAGAGAAGAGAAGAGAAGAGAAGAGAAATGCATTACACAGGAACGGTTGAGAATGAATTCCAGGTGGGAAGGGCTGTGTGTTCATGGATTGTGTTTAGAGCACTGGGAGGAATGATGCTTACAGCCACGTGATCAGTGGTCCTGCAAGCACAGGATTTTCATTTGCAGGTGCAACTTTTTCTAGTCAAGCAAATGGGTTTCCAGAGGGCCTTCAGAGGAACATAGAATCACCCATGGCTTTTTCAAGATTCCCAAAGAAATTAGCTTAATCAAAGTCCCTGACACAGGCTGGAGCTGGCATGGATCAGCAGAAGACTGCTTGCGTGTCCCTTGACATCTCACATTAACTGCACGGCCATCAGCCTGAATGCTTGACCTGTCAGCAGCTCAGGGAAAGGGCTTCTGCTGTTTTAAAGCCTTGTGGAAAGACACAGGGGATACTAAATTGAGATCTTGTGTGGAGCCTGTTGCCAGTATGGCAGGAACAGACAATGAGAAAACATCCTTTCTTGCCTGCAGAACAAGGGTCATGTGTCACAAGCAAAAATACCTTATTTTTTTTAAATTTTCTTTTTGACTCATCAAATTGTTGAGGGGGAGCATCACATCACCCTCCTGAGAGAAAATGAAGGTCATTACAGCCATTGCCATTACAGTGCTAAGCTCCCAGCAGCAATATAATTTAAGGTTGTTTCCTCTACCCTGGAGTCACTCCGGTGTCTTGTCCATCCCAGAAACCTGCCCTGCTCACCTCATGTGACCTGCCAGGCATGTGCTGAAAGAGGTTTATGTAGGAGAAAGATTTGGAGTGAATGGCTAAGAGGGAAAACACCAAAACAACTGAGCAAGAGCAGGATGAGAGAGCGCAAATTGCTGCTCTCACAAGGGGATACCTGTTCACACAGGTCATGGGTTGGACAGTCATTTGCAGGCCATGTGCCCTCACCTTCCCTGGCACAGGCCTGGACAAAATTGTCATACAGCCTGCAACAAATTATCATCCCAGTAATAAAGACTGCCCTCTTTTCTTTATGCCAGCCCTGACCTAACTCTCTAAGCAACTCTAAACAACACACACACATCAGTCAGCAGACTCCAGCCTCACCTGCTGACTGCTGTGATCCTGGATCCTTTCCAGACCAGCTCCAGGCCACAGCACAATACAGAGAAAACACCCATTGCTGGGGAAATTGTGCTATTATTGTGACAGATGGGTTCACTTATAGCCCTCCAGCTTGATATTTTCATGGTATCTCTAAACACTGGTCAACCAAGGATTCCCAGCCCTTCCATACTCAGTGCCCAGGAACGCTCCCTGCTGTGGGATACATCCTAATCAGAGCTACAAAGGCTCATCCCCTCTGATCTTCAAAGCACTTTATCTCAGTGCCTAAGCAGAGCTCAGGGTGTGCAGATGCAGGCATTCACTTCTGCAAAAGCTGCATCTGGAGGAAGGCACAGAAACATGGAGATCTGTGATAGAAATGTCACTGAACTGAAAGCTGAGCCAGGGCCCGGTTTACCTAGGAAAAAAAGCCCAGCAGCCATTTCATCCTCTCACTGGGAAGCCTTTGTTGATGCTATTGTGAGTAACACTTTGATAGTTATGAGAAAGCCCTTCAAAGGTGTTCTAATTGGTGGTAATAACTTTTAGATGCCCAAAGAAGTTGGTAGAAAAACAGAGAAGTTAGGAATAGAGTCAGGACAGGTGGGAGGGAAGTTTTAGGGGCAAATTGCAAAGGATAAATATTTTGATTTGGTTATTGCATAACCTTCTGTTTAAAAATCATCAACAGTGCAGGGAAAGTGCATTCTGCATGTGTGTGTTTGCAGAGGGTGTAGAAAGTCAGCTCCCCAGCAGGATGGCTGCAGTGTTCATTTATTAAACACATGGTAGACTGAGGTAGGATTTATGGCAGCAGGTGTAAAGTAAGTTGAGAGTGCAAAACACCAGCCACATTTCAAAGTCATTTAAGAAAAGTATCCATGATAACAGTAAAATGAAGATGAGAGACCAGTTCTCTAATAATCAAGCTTCAATTATGGTACCCTGCCCCAAAATGTAGTTCCCCCATCTCCATTAGCAGACCACTGCTATAGTTGTGGCTGGGTTCAGGTTAGAGCTGGAGCTCTTACAAAATCCTGATGTGCCCTTAGGGACAGCTCAAGGGCTGGGGCTTTATCTCCATGCCTGTATTTCCCAGAGAAATGCTCAGCAGTGTTTCTAAGGTCTCATCACCTCCAGCACAGGGCTGTTGGAGCATTGGGCAGGTACTGCTTGCTGGGGCAGAGGGGAGAGCAGATTTTCTGCAGATTTTTTTTGAGTGGCAAGGGAAGAACTTATCCAGTCAGCACATGTGCTTGTAAAGCCATCACTGTGTTCACCCAGGCATTCAGATGGGTGAACACTAAAGAAACGGATAAACACCTGCCACAAGAATGGTTTCTGCTTCTTCAAAAAATCAGATCTCTCTTAACACATCAGAGGCTCCATTGCAGACTAACTTACAGCAACACCAGGACAGCAGGGTCTCTGCCCTGCCTGCATCTGTCTGTGAGGGACAGATCCAAAGTTTATGGGCTTTCTTGTCTTCAGTGCTTTCTATCTCAAGCACTTAGCTTCTATAGTCCATTGAGCTTGCAAAAACAATGTCACATCCCCCATAACAACATCACTTGGACTAACCAACACTGTCCTGACAGCCTCTGGTCAGGGCCCAGGCAGGCTGACAGTATGCTTCCCATGCACATCCTTTGACAAAAACAGAAGCACTCAGTACCCAGGGCTTTCAAGCAGATACTTTCAGTCTAGCTTTAATCTCCAAAATCAATTAAAAGCAAAGCAAATAAACCCAAGACATCATCTCCCCCCCACCCTGTTTCTTTCAGCTTCACAGGCAGGAGAAAAAATTATCCTTCATGATATCACATTGAAAGCACGTCCCACAGATGGCTGTCACTCAGTCATTAAGTGCAGTTTTGCAATTCCACCTATCACTCCATGAAGCAGGATGATTTGTGCATACTCGATGCATGAGTAACATACAGGAGCCATTCTGCATGAAAAGTCATTATAGATAAAACAGCCAGATCCCTGATAAGGCTTCAAAGGGGCTGGGAGTGTATTGCCTTCAAAAACATTGCCAGTCCCTCCTGAGATAAGTCCTGCTTGAACCTGACTTGCACCCAGGCTCAGCCAAGCTCGCCTTCATACTCCAGAGCTCTGCTTCTCACTGCTGGGCTAAACAAACAATCTTGTCTGCAAAGCAAGGATGTCTGAACAGGGAAGAGGGAGAGCCCTTACAGCAAAATGCCTCTTGGGTCACACACCAAGCAGACTTTTGTGACTGCAGAATGCAAAAGCAGAGGTTGTTAGAGCTGGTGGATTTCCACCTGACACTGAGCTGAGTCATTTTACCTCAAATATTCACCTATTGGTGGTGCCAGGCACCATCTCCTGGGTAGTTTGCATGCAATGCTGCAAGACAGCAGTGTTGAGTCATCCCATTCATTGCACCTTACGCTGTGACCAGCCTGATGAATTTTTTATTTGTGTGGATGCCTGTCCAATGAGTCTGTGAGTCACCATTCACAGAGAGCTGCCAGCCCCAACCAAGAGGAGTATCTCATCCAAACAAATGGGGCCTATTTCTTGCTACAAGAGAATGATCAACTAAACCTCATTGCATATCAAGTGCTGGAGGAGAGAGGAGTATAACACAAGGTTGATAGCAAAGCTTCTGTTTTGTTGGCATGTTTTATAAGAAAACCTAATAATTCAGCAATATTTTAGATATCTGAGATTTTATGAAAGGAGCCACAGTAACAAAACTCCCATCCTCCTTAACACATCCATAACACATTTCTGAGCATTCCCTTAAACCAGAGCTGCAGAGACACCAGCTTGTTAATTATATTAAGATAAAGGGGAAATTTGGCAATTAAGCTCCCGTTTTTTGCATATGTCCCTGGTAGGCTTCTGATAGCGCTGTCTGGTGCCTGAAGGCAGCATTCCCCCACACGAGGTTTCCTGGAGACCCGCTGCTATGACTAAGCCTTCCATCACTGCCGTGTAATCACGAGCTCACACCGGGAGGTAAAGCTGCTCAGGCTGTGGCCGCCATTGTGACTTGAACTTTTCTCACAGAGCATCTTAGGATGAGTTTCTCTGCTGCTGAAAGCTCAGCAAAGCAGATTTTAATGACTCTGCCAGCAGGAGCTGGTGGAATTTTTTTGCCCCTTCATCTAAGGGAGTTGATTCTCAAGGACCTGTATGTGTGTGTTGGCTCTGGTGGTTGCTAAGGCTTGATCACTGGAACAGGAGAGGAAACCGAAAAAGAGCAAAGCCCATAATTTCATTCTGCTCACATGCACACCAACCTCCCTGAGCACACATGAACAAGCAGTTAAGTGTCCAGCACATGCTGATTCCACTTCTGCCAGCACATCCCTATCCAAGTTTAAATCTGAGACCATAAAAGTGACCTGAGTATGGTATTTAAGTACTGCTGTACTTTTGGCAGCAAAGACCAGCCAAGCACAGAGGGCAGTGTGGGCAAAGAAAGATCCCCAGTAGGCATGGGACACTGCAAAACCCCTCCCCATTTCTAGTCCAAATAAAAGAAAGCAAACTCTGGACTGAGGCAACAGGGCTTCAGTGAAATGTGAGCCAAAGCGATGGTTAAACCTCTCAACATCCCAATAACACTAAAGACTTGTTGACTGTGTAATTCCACATAAGGTTTCGTGGTAAAGCATCAGCAGCATGGTTTGTTTCACCAGCCCGGCAAAACAAAACGCTATTTCTCGGTTTGTTACCTCCACCCAAGTGCCAACCCTCACCAACAGCTCAGAGAAGAGGGAAATATTCCTTTCATTACTGCAGAGTATTCCCCAGACAAACACATTACCTTGCCTCAAACATTATTTAAGCATTTAGCTAGCTGCATCCTTTGTCTGTGTGGAAGATTGACTTTTCCTCTGCTTAGACGAATTAAATGGCTTTTGCTCCTCCTCCTGCCGTCCAAATCCTCACAAGCAAACAATCATGTTTCTGAAGTGTCCATATTTTCTGTTGGTTTCACCTGAATAAATTCTGAAGTTTGAAGCTTCTCCTGAAATCTGACCTGAGAGACAAGTGGCAAGTGAGGCTGAGGAGAATGTAGGGAAAACAGGCTTAATTAAATGAACTTAGAAATATCAAGCATCATGATCAGAAGCTGAGATTTATTCTTTTCTAATGATCAGGAGAAAGACGATGAAGAAAGTAAAAGAAGAGATAAAGGCTTTTGGTATTGAACAAAGTGGCCATCAAGAGACCCAACTAAATTTTCATTATACCTTGATAGTAACTATAAAAGGAGTGGGAATTCACCATCCCAGAATAATGAGGAAAAACACTCAATTTGAATTGTCCATAAATACCCTGTGCTTGGAGGCTTTGCACTTCTCAACATTTAAATGGCAGTTTAAAAAGAAAATAAAGACATGAAGGAGAAGGGGAGCAGTACCCTCAGGGGAAAAAAAGCAGGAAAACAAAGATCTTTGTGTCCATTCGACTTGATGTAAGCATTTGCCCTATCAAGAACTAATTAGCAGTGGAAAAATAAGCATTGGGTGCCTGTAAATGGTGGTTTGCTACAAGCACCATTTATTACGGCGGGATTTGACTGCATTACAGTCTGTCAAGCACAAGCCTAATCCACCACCTTGGTGCTGCACAGGCTGCTGCTTCCAGCAGGGTTCAGACATCTCTGCTCACTCGAACCCAATGGCCCTGGAGAGCCCCCGCTGCGATCAGGGGCGGGTGCACAAAGCTTTGTACAAAAACTCCACAAGGAGCACTCCTTGCTCACGAGCAACCAGCCAAACAGGCAAAGCAGACAAAGGCAGGAGGAAAAGTATCATGATCCCTATTTCTTGTACAGGAGCTGAGCCACAGAGAGGTGAGTGTGTGCTGAGGGCTCGTGCGCTGTGTCAGTGATACAACTAACATGTCTTTCTTGTTTTCCTACACGTGCTAGGAGGTCCTGATGCCTTTGTAATTCCCAGGGTTAACTGCACAGGCTCCCAGGATTGTATTTGTTCAGATTTAACAACAAGCAGCAACCCCCACACCCCCACACTCCCATGATTGCCACATCACCAGTGACTGTTAGAAAGCCAGCTAAATCAAAATTGAAACACACCAGTGACATCTAAACAAATATACAATCCTTTGTACTCAGAGCAGAAGTGAATCCTTAAATTGATCTCCAACTCTGTCCATCTTAAAATTCTCTCTGAAAGATAGCTCTTGCATCCTGCTGCCTTGATGGGGAGTAAAACTGAGCTGTTCTGGGATGTGCTGAGCAGAGATTTTCCAGCAGTCACCTACCAGTTACCCATCAGGGGATCACATCTCTTGGGGAGCATAACAGAGTGGGACAGGCTCTATTTGCAGGTTTCGGGGCATTTTTGCATCACAGGTCACACACAGACAGAGATCTGCATCTTGTCTGCGAACTGTGATGCTGCCTCCAGAGACACGCCCTGGTACAAGGCAGCTTAAGGGCAGCTTCGAATTTAATGCATGAGAATGTCCTGCTCAAGCTGCTTGAAGGAAAAAGCCTCTCCTCTCTCATGTAAGGACACAAGGTGCTACTTGACCCTTGCAGAATGCTCTCCTATAAATCAGGCTCTAGCTGACATGTTGTATAGTGCAAACAGGCTCTTTAGCCATGACTTGAAATGGGGCCAAAGTCATCAGACTTAAAAGGGATGAAAAGCATTTCCTCTGTAGTAGATTTATTCTTGATATATCTCCTCACAACCTTCCATTTCATTATATTTGCACCAAGCAGCTCTCCCTCAAAAGTCTCAGCTGCAGAACCCATGTAAGGAAACAAATCTGTCCCTGGAGTCCTCTATGCTGATACTTGCAGCTAATTCCTTCCTCTCTCATATCCCCCACGTTGTTCAAGGGACAGTAAAATAGCCCTCGAGATCTTGGAGGTACTTTTCCCACCAGGAAAAGAAAGAGAACCCTTGCATAAAGTTCAGCCCAGGATACAAGAACCAGCCCTCCTTCCACAGTCTCTAACCACATCAAAAGCTTCACATAACTGGGAATACCCGGGAGAGCTGATAGGTCTAATAATCAGTCTCACCTTTCTGGCAATTACTGGAGGAGTCAGAGGCTCTTATCAAACTCAGCTCTACCTTATCACCTCCTCACTGCCTCCCTCTTGCTTCTGACATCCTCTCCTGGAGGTGTTTCACTGTCAACTTCTCGAAGCCAGATACTTCACAGACCTAATTGGGGCAGACAAAC
This sequence comes from Vidua chalybeata, assembly GCF_026979565.1. Taxonomy (NCBI): domain Eukaryota; kingdom Metazoa; phylum Chordata; class Aves; order Passeriformes; family Viduidae; genus Vidua; species Vidua chalybeata. The sequence goes on from NC_071542.1 coordinate 13,605,817, forward strand.
AACGTCTCTGTCTGAATGATTAGCTGATAATCACAGACATTGTCTTTGCCAAGTTTTTTGAATAGAGAAGCCCAGTTCGGCCTCCATTCACCCCAGCATCCCGCTGCCAAAGCCCACAAATCACATCAATGTTAGGGACGGGTGAAAAACAAAATCCAGCTTATATTGTCTGCCATAAAAAAGCTGCTAAATAATGCAAAGAAATGAAAACAATTTGGTTTGGATGATTGATTACAGGGAAATTGCTCATACCTCCAAAACGTGGCACTTCCAATCACATCTTTGTTTCATTTGTCAGCAAGGAAATTAAGTTCCTCTCCTGGCACAGGGCCTGTGCTGTCCTGTTAGCTGCCTTTGGCACACTGCATCGCCTTGCAGCAGCTTCTTGCCCTGCTTTGACACCTCACCTTGCTCCACCTGAGCTGCCACGCTGTGACCCTCTGGGCTATGAGGTTTGGCTCCAGTTTGTCAGACTACAGTGGCTCAGCTCTTCACTGAGGCAGTTCTCCCAGCTGCTCCATTGACCCCAAATGGCACTGACCCAATCAGCACAAAGTGCAGCCTTGGAAAAGGCAAGAGGACACACAGCAACTGAGGATTTGCAGTTGTCTCCAAGAAGGTCTTCCCAAACATGGAATTCTCTCCTTCACCTTAATGCAATTATATAGTTTTAAACAGAGATTTGACCTTCAGATTTTGAAAGGAATGTCAGTAACTGCCTCACACATGAAAAAAGCAGAAGGATGAAAGAGGCACATTTGTGTCAATAAAGAGCAGAAAACAGTCCCACTGGTACAAAAAAATACTTCTCTTCCTCTCAGCTCCTAAAATCCAGCAACAAAAGGGATCTCCTAGTCCTGCACTGTGCTATGACAGGCAGTAGTTCTCTATATCCTTTGAATTAATTTAGCAAGCTCTATTTTAAAAACAAGTTCTGATTTTTGCCTCTAGCATTCCCATTATGAAAGGCTGTTTCAGAACATTGCTGTTCTGACAGCTCAAAACTTTCTTTCAATTTCCTGCCTAATTTATGCCTGGCCAGTTTTATACTTATGTTGTTACAGCAATGCTGTTCTTTGGTTTAAAGAGTTCCTTCTCCTCCTGATGTTTGCTCCACAATGATATATGAAAAGACCTGTCACATAAGGCACGTTCAACCTAGTTTTACCACTAAAAGATGAAGACTTTATCTATTTATAGATGGGTTTTTAACTCCTCGAGGAAATGTCTGTGTTTTTATATTGTGCTTAATTATAGATACATATGGCAGAAAGGCATTCTGTGGGATCATCAGAGGCAGGATCAAATATATTTAAATAACTTAAATAATAGTTGTTTGTCAAATATACTTAAATAACAGATGTTTGTCTAACCCACTCCTAAAACTCACTAGGAAAGAAGATGGCACATCTTTCCTAGACAGCCTGTTTTAGTGTTTTACCTCTCTAGGGATTAGAAGGGTTTTCCTAATAAACCTCTTAAATCTTCAACATGAATTCAATCCCATCTTTTTCTTACACCAGTGACTATGGAAAATGACTCATCATCAGCCTTTTTTATAAGTACTCCTTCTGTGAGGAAGACTGACTGCATCCCATTTCCATAGCTTCTCTCTTAAAATGAGCTGATGTGGTGCCTTCAATCTTTGTCCACAGTACCTGTTTGCCTGACCTCTTATCATTCACTTGATTTGTTCTTAGTCTTTTCTTCACCCTGGGCTCTCCAAATTCCTTAATGGGTGTACATAAAGTTCCACATCAGTTCTGGACACCCACACTTGACTGAAGCCCTGTCAGCTCCAAGCAGGTTGTAATCATTGCCTCACGAGTCTGGCAAAGAGCACTCTTGTTAATACAGTCTTGGATACAATGAGGTGTTTTGCAGCAGCCTTGCAGGGTTGATTCATATTCTACTTGTGAACCAGAACAACCCCGGCCCTCTCCAGATGCCTCATTGTGTATTCCCTGTTTTGTGTTTGTGTATTCTGCTTTGCCTGCCCCAGAGGAGTGCTTTGCACTTGTCTTAATTTCATCTCTTTTGCTTTCAGGCAGGATCTCTCATTTGTAAGGATTGTTGTAAGGGCTGAGCCTCCCTCTCAGGGTCCTGTATTTACCTGGCACAATGACAGGCAGTGTTTAAGACCCCTGAACGAGGCACCCTGCCCTTCCAGCACAGCTCAGCCAAGATATGGATGCAATCTCCACAGCTAGTTACATTGCTCTTCCAACATCACTGTTACTAATATTCAGTAAACTTTTCTTATTCCCGATCTTTAGAGATTATTTCCCCCAAAACAACCCATGTACCTTCTATGTTGTACCTTCTACACAACATCAAACACCATTCCATGAGATCCACCTCTCACATCTCTTCTCCCACCACCTGAACCTTCCCACCTGCCACACAGCACCTTCCCATACTCTATGGCCCTACTCACCTTTGCCAACACCCTAAACCAGCCACAACATTCAGGTGGGAGCTTCACTTTCCCCAAAGCAGCTGGGTGACACTTCTCAAAGCTGGAATACACCAATGCACACTTTACCACAGGTTTCCTCTAAAGACAGATTAAATCAGGAGGCAGAGGACAAGCTGAAATTCTAGTGATTGTGTCCCCACAGCACAAGGTATTCTCCTGCTCTCCTTCCTAGGAGCCTTCAGTACCTCTCTGCACCTGAGTGTCCTCCTTCCCACATCCAGCAAGGTTGGCCAGGGCATTTAAAAGCTCTCAGGAGTCCCCCTGCCTATACTGCCCTGGGCTGGGTATGAGGTCTCCAAAAAATATCCCTGTAACAGAGAGCACTCCAAGAGAAAGAGCCCTAAAGCCCAGCCAGTGCCTTGTCACAAAAAACAAACAAACAAACAAACAAAAAACTTCTGTATGATCCCAGTGGCCAGGGAACAAGTAAAGTGAATGCTCTCACCACCCACCCACTTTTGTTTGTGTTACATAAACCCAGTTCTCCCCTCCCTACCACCTCCCAGCTCAATTTTGACAGGAGGGACAGAAGCCTTTAAAGCTGGTAAGTTGTGAAGGGCAAAACTTTCTAAATACCATTTCCCTGAAGGACATGGCACTGTCCTGCCATGCTTTCACCTGAGGATTTTCAATCACAGGACTGTTACCTCCCATGGCACTGTGCTGAGGGGCAATCCAGGCTGTGTATGAGGCATGGAGAGGCTGCCTCAGGTCACTGGTTTTGGAGGCATGAGACCATCAGAAAGCTGCTGAGGGCCCAGCTTACAAGGCCCTTACTCAGAACCAGAACAAGTGTGACAGCAGGTTTAGGGTGGGACACAATACAGGTTGTTAGATCTCTTGGGAATAGCTGTGTGCTCGGGAATCGGGGGAGATAGAGGCTGGGTAATTGCATTCTTGCACCTCTTGGAGAGCCCTTCTCCACTCAATGAGAGTCACTGTCCTTCCCTGGAGGCTGTCAGATGCTTATCGATGAAATGACAAAACAAAAAATAAAACCTTAGTGCAGCTGGGTGCTGGTGCTGTAATAAGGGAGAGTGAGCAGTGTATCAGCAAGAGTGCTGGGCTAAATGGAGCAAAATGAAATCAGGTGGAGCTGCTGCTCCTCCTAGGAGTGATCCTTCAGGATTTGGCTGGAAAGCTGTTCCAAACTGCTGCCATGGACAGAATGCTGATTCCAAGCTCAGCTCTCAGCCACTGACATTTTCCAAATGGCATTTTCTTGTGCTTGCTCAAGCATGGAGCAAGTCTTCCCCCCTTCCCTGGTGCTGCCTGCTCTCGCTCTCATGTCTGCTCCCCATTTGCACTAACGTAGGGCAGGATCTTTCCTGCTTGCCAGAGGTGTGAAGCCAATGTAAATTACTTTCCTTTTTGCATTGAGGGAAAGTCTTATTATCAACCTGTCAGATCCAGACAGTTGCCAAGATGCTTTATAAGAAGAATTAAATCAGGCTCAATCTCAACAGATAGATTCTTGTTCCTCTTTGGGGGCCCCATACAGGGCTCTGGCCTTTGCCAGCAGCAGCAATGCACATCAGCAGTGGTTTTTATTTTTTCTCTCTCAGCTGAGCTTTATCAGTCAAAGCCAAGCATATGGGGGAGACTGCAGCAGCATAAAACAGCCCACTATCATCAAAGAGTAGGTCATAAGAAAATTGTTTCCCAGGCTTTTAGCCAGGGACATATCACAATGAGCTGACAGAGGAATTACTTGGTTTCATCCTTGAAATGCAGCCCTCAACATTATTAGAAATTGATGGTCAGTAGGGACCAGCACAGCCCCCAAAGCAATGGCATGCCAGAAGGGAAGACTGTATCCCTCACAGATTAAATAAATGAAGTGAGAATTTTGCAAAACAGAATGGGATTATCTGTTTATAATCCAGCCAAGACAGAAACAAAGCCCCTCTCTGGTTTAGTAGGTTCCCTCCATGGATTGTGAACTCTGGTCACAGTGGAAGTGGCAGTCCTGGCACTGCTGTGGCAGTGGCCAGGTAAGTTATAACTTGTTCTGGGGGAGGCTCATTGTCACAGTTGACTTTTCCAGCACTGAGTATCAATAATTTTCTATTGTCTTGAGGCTTGATGAGTTCCCAAGTCACAGTTATGAGGATGGCATTCAAATCCATGTGAAATTCAGCAGCCTCCAGGCTCCATAAGCTGTGTGCATTTTGTCTTTCTCTGTAGGGGTGGAAAAATATATTTTAAAGCCCGCAAATAAAATTAATAGCTCCTCAGATCCCTTCTAATTTCTCTCCTATCTTACAAAACTCTACAATTTGCATGTTACCACAAACTGGTAGCGTAGGAGACGTGATTTCATATTCACAGCACTTGTCTCTCTGAGGATGGACTCCTCCAGATGTGGCATCCCTGGATGACATGGATACATGTTGAGGGCATGACTTCAGACCAGAAGATCCACTTCGTGCCACCATTCTTCCCTTCCCTGCTTCTGCAATCATCCCTGGTCACCTCTGCATTTCTTCTTCCCAAGGGGGAACAGCCTCCTGGCTCCTCAGTGTGAAAACCTCTGAGACAAGAGAAGTTGCAGAAACAAAAATAATACAGACATAAAAATTTTCTCTCTAAAAACACCCAAATGACAATTTATAGCCAACTTTTATGATGGGAAAGGAAAGCTCTTATTTGAATACCTTATGCTCACTGCCTTTGCTGGTTGCCGCTCCGTGGGGCAAGGTTTTGTTAAATTCAGAAGTGATGAAGGCAGTGAAAATTAGAAGGTAGCAAGAGTCCTTCCTTCTCTCATCATTCCCATCCCGTTCCTACAGCCCACAAACTGGGACATGGCAATGAATTGTCCCAGCTGCATTAAAAAGCTCTGGTGCCAGTCACAGACATTCACACTCCCAAGCAAACGCGCTCCTGGGCCATGCTGATGAATTGTCTCATGCAGAACTGACACATTTTAAGATCTAATTATGATGACAAAGCTCTAAACAGTGTGGAGCAGACTCTCAGCCTTTGCTCATCAGTGCCCAACTGCTCCCACTGATTCCTTCTCTTGGAGCAGCAGGTTGTTAGCTGCAGGAACCGTCTGTTGTTTTCAGCCTGGAAACTGACAAACTCGAAGACATTCAACCCAGGATTTGATTTCTGCCTGCCAGAAGCTGAGATTTTGATGCCCAGACCAGAGTCCATGACATTCTAGGTATTTGGGTTCCAGTTCCTTGTGAGCCAGTCAGTTCATGGCCTGGAAGGTTACAATTCTGCCAGGGATCAGTGGCTTTTCAAATGGGATCAGGTAGCTGTATGCAGACAAAAACAATCCCACATTCCTTTCTTTTGCTTTATACATAAATAGCCACTGTTCCATCAACCCTGCTGCCAGGAAGGCCTGCAGCAGTGTTCTCAGAAGGAAGCATAATCAGTTTGTCCTTTAGCAGGGGTGCCAAAGCATCTTGGATTCCTCCAGAGCTGCTGTTCCCTTTGAGCTGGCAGGATTAGGACAGTCTTGAAAAAGCAACAGTTCATCTATAGCATTTATAGGCCAAGTATAATAGGAAGTGTCCCCTTGCCAGGGTGCTCTAAGGAGTCTGCAAGACATCAGCCTCCATCCAGGCCGGCTGGAAGCTTCTCCAAAATCAGCCTACACACTTTGGCAGAGCGGCATGTCACTAATCCCTAGGAAACAACCACCTTTGAGAGCTAAAAATAGATGTTATTTTTAAAAACAGCAAATTAATAACCTCTAAATTCCTGCACATTAAAACAATTAAGTCTCTACTTTATAGCTGCACTCAAATTGGCTTTTCCCCTTCATTTACCTGGTTCCACACACCTCAGTTCTGGCAGAGACTGGCACATCCAGACAATGCCTGCCAGTCAAGTGAGCTGTGAACCTTCTGAAGCCACAGACAGAGAAACACAAAGGTTGTGTGCAGACACTTTGTGCCATCGGTTTGTTGCTCACAGATGAGCGACCCCAGCTGGAACAAAAGCATTCAGCATAACCAAGCACCAAGGAATAAATTGTTGGGTATTTCAGCACACCACATTCATGTCTCTTCCCCTTGTTAAATCTGTCTTATTCCCTTGGTTCTGGGCAGCACTGGGGTCTTTGTAACAGTTTAGAACACAACAGAATTTCATGCTCTGAAACTCTGGAGGGGAAAGGCACAAATAAAACATAAAATTGTTCTCATGACAACACACTAGTATTGCCTGGCAATATGGCTTTTTTTTTTTTTCTCTTTCACAGAAACCTTGTCCATTAAGTACTTATACTTTTAGCAGAAGCATTCCTGCTTTTAGAAGCATGGGACTAATTTACTTCCTCTACTGCTTTCAGTTTAGCTTTCATAGTATGGAAAAGGAATGGGACCTAAAAGTCAAGGATGTTTCCACTGAAATCAATGTGTTTGCCCCAGTGAGAAACGACCTTGGATCAAGTCACAACCAATCTATTAATCATCACAAAAATTCCATTTTGGTGAGAAGCATCTCCATTAGGGTCATGCCAGCTTTCACTTAAATTAAAAGATACCTGTGGTATCATGAGAATTTGGATCTGGTCTGCCACAAAAATCTCTTCCCATCCAGCTGCAGGAATACAAGTCAAATCTTTGGGGCTTTATAATTTCATTGCAAAGTGTCATTTTACCTATTAGACATCTTCCCTTCCTTGTGGTCCTTTGAGGCCCCCCCAGCCAGGTAGAACATCCTTATACTTGGCTGACATTTCTGAATTGGTTGGAGAAAGGCCGGGGGGGAAAAAAAAAAGAGGAAAATAATTTCTTATTTGAAATTCAGCTGTGCTACAATTACAGCCTGGGGTAAAAGCTCAGGTTGGTTTTATTTTATCTCAATGGCTCCTTTCTTCTTTCAGCTGCCCTCCTCTCCTTGCACCTTTTCTATAGATATATAGAAATCAAGAAGGCCTTGAATCTGCAGTCCCTCATTAAACAAGACTCAGAGGCCTTTCAGACCAAACACAGATGTCTCTTTATTTAAAGGCATCCATGTACAGTGGGGCCCAGTGACTTCAATCAGCACCATGACACTGCAATAAAGATCATCAATTAAAGAATATTTTTGAACCTGGCCTCAATTCTCTATGATAAAAAAGCACAAGTTTAAAAAGGTGAAGAAACAGTCAGTGCACTCTGTTGCTATCATCAGACAATCCCTGTAGCTCAGCAGTCTTGGGTTTTATCACACACACACAGAGCTCACAAGATAGCAATCAATTAAACATTTTTGCTAAACCATTTATTCAGAATGGGAACATCTGGAGTTCTGATTCAATTGTCCAGAACTTGCTGCCTGTTAATTAATATTCCTTCAAATGGCTCTTCTATCAAGGTGTCCCTCTAATTTCCAGCCATTCCCCTGTGGCTTGGAAATGCTACTGAGTTATTGCTCATCCCCCAGCCCAAGACTTGTATAGGAACAGGGGAAGCAGATGAGATGGAGGACTTATGTTTCAGCATTGCCTCAGGCACGTCCACCAGACTGTGCATGAAAAATGTCACCTCACTCCAACAGCAACAAGAAAGAAAACATTTGAGGAAATGTTCCAGGAAATAAATTTGTATTGCCTCAATGGGACAAGTGCAAGGAGGATGGATTCACCATCACCAGACCTCACCTCTAATTCCAGTATCTATATTTTATAACTCTAAAGGGACAAATCCTTCAATGGCCTTTGGACATGCCCTGGTGCAACTCAGCTTTTGCCATCACTAGGCAGGCCAAGCTCTATATCTCTGTCTATCTTACATGTGCAAATTCAGGCTTTTCAGGCATAAACTGACATAACTGTTCCACACTTGGATGGTGTTTGCTGCTCGTTAATTCAGCCCTAAAATCCTGTCCAATAGAATTATTAGCATTTCACTCTCCCATCAAGTTCTGCGCAGCCAGGGAATCCTTCAGCTGTCTGAAAAAGATCTTATTTCTATTAAATTTTGTTTTCTACTTGCAGGGAAACAAACTAACTAGACTGGAGAGAATGCATAGACCCTACATCAAGCAGGGTTGTGCTCATAAATATTGATAGATCATGCTAAGTACTGGTAATGAGCAGCTGGATATCTTTACCTAAGAAACTCTTGGTACTTCTCAGCTTTACCTGAGTTAGTTTGCTATTTTTTTGCCTTAATTTTGCCTCAAACCATCTCTGCCCAGCAGGTCTGCATGCTGGTTTAGAGCCCAGTCCTATCTTCACAAATCTGTCTGAGGGCATCTTCTTTGATGTCTTCATTGAGCTCTGCCCCAGAGAAGGGTAAGAAAAATCAAAATGCCTACACAGTCTGCAAGTCCAGCTCTGTCTATTTGGTTTCAAGTGCGTTTCCAATCTCTTTAAGCTTCCAACAGGGAGAAAGGGATCTGATTCTATGCAATCTCATTCACACCTCTTCTCCTACTGCTGGGGAGGCATGATGTTGACTTTTCAGCAAACAGAGCCTCATTCCTCAGGGTCTCTGCACTGCTTGCTTAGCTGAGCCCCATCAAATTATGCTCAAATCGCACTAAGAGAAGAATCAGAATATGCCCCTTTCATACTTGGCTTTTGTATTTATTTGCCTCTAATAGAATTTATCATCTGGAGGAATTTCTGTTTTTACAGAGCTGCTTCTTTTTCCCCTCTGTGATTTGGGTCAAATCCTATCACCAAGCTCTGCTGAATTTGTTGTATTGCTGTCCCCAACCTGGTGGGGACGTGACAAGCAAACATTGCTGAGCTGTGCTCCAAATCCAAGCTAAGAACACCAAAAGGACTGCAGAAAAGAGCTGAGGCATCCCAGCCCAGCTCCAGGGAATTTGATGAAGCAGGCACAGAGCAAGTAATGCCCAGACCTTGCAGGGGGAAGTAGTGAAGGAGCAGTCCCTGCAAACTCCACATTTCCAGACACTGACACAGAGACTCTTCTGGATGTTCTGCTCTCCCTTTGAGAGATGTTCTGGAGCCACCAGTTTCTAATTCAGAGCAGACATTGGGCCAGAAAGAAATAGAGGATGACAACAGAAGGTCAAATGGACAGGGGAGGTAAAATCACAAGGAAATAAAGAGAAACGAGGCTTTTTATTGGGCCTATTCTGATGATGCACAGGTAGGAACATAACAAGAACTGCTTTGACATGTAATTCAGGCTGACTGGTGTTTGGAAATGGCTGTGTTTCTCCAAAAAGGAAGCCTGCTGTCTTCATTTCTGGCCATGGAAAAGATAGTGGCCAGGACACACAGGCCAAGAGGTTGGAACTTTGAAACAAAAGGAGGAAAAGCTCAGGGAACACATTTGCAGGTAACTGCACATTTCACCACGATCTTCTACTCCCCTTCTTTATTCAAAGAAACTACAGTTTTAAATAAGCATCTTCAGCATGGAAGATGAATCCCCAAGGATACATCAGAGAGCAAATGGGAAGGAAACTGTCCTTTGTAGTAAGGACACCACCTTCACTTTCACCTTAGCTCATTCCCATTTCTCCTTCCTCCCCAAGGTCTTTTTTTGTAGTGCTGCATGGGCACCCTCAGCCCCTGCCACATCCACCGCTAGCTCCCAGGGGGTCTCTCTGCTCCCTGAGGTTCCCCAGCTCAGGAAGCCCCCGTGCACTATGTGAGAGCATTCCTCCATGGATGATGCTGGCACCAGAGCTGCACCTCTTGGCAGCTGAGGGCTGGTGTAGGTTACAGTGCCTTTAAATCTCCCCTGGCGTTTAAACCCATTAAAAAACTCCCTGAGGTCTTTAAATGGCTCAGGCAGAATGTGGAGAATGCACACCTTGGAGCATATGGGCCATGTGCTGACTGACACTGTGCATAATGTCTGTAATGATGCTCCACAGCACACATGAGCCGGGCTGCAGCTCCAGTCAGGAGATCAGTGCAGGCCTGGCTGGTGTTTTTAATGTGTAACATAAAAATAAACATATAATGGGTTTCTGTTTTCAAACAAGCTTCCAACTGTGCCACCTGGAAGTCAAGGACATGTAGGAGGACAAAAAGCAAGCCATTAGGTTATAAAAACTTCAGGAGAAAGTCAGATAGCATTGGTAACACAGGTCACTGTTCTTCAAGATGGTGCTTCTGAGGACATCTTCCAATCTGTGGGAATGCTCAGGGTTTATTCCACTGAATTGCTACATGTAGTGAGTTTTCCTGCTCTTGGAGTGGGCTTAACACATTGCCTTTTGGTGGGGAATAACAGTTTCTGAAGGCAAACCAACAACTGCACCTAACACCTCAGCCCTGTGAGACTGCATTTATTTTCTGTATCAGTTCTGGAGCTGAGACTCACAGGTATCCTGCTCTTACCTCTCACAGTGGAGCAGATTTGCATCTCACATGAGGGATACCTGAGCTGTGGCTTGATTTAGGAGCTGGGATTTTGTGGTGTGTAGTGAAGAGAGGCTGGGAGAAGACACTTGGCAATGTAATTTGCACAAACCAGCCAACAGATAGTCTCCTCCCTTTCACAGCCCCTAATGAGCCCTTTGCTTCTTATCAGAGCAGCAAGGGAACAGACATCCCTCCAGCACATAACCAGCCCCTCTCTGAGGAGCAGGAGATGAAACCATCAGCGAGGAGCTACAAACATGGAGTATTTCTGAACTCATTTGTCTGCTGATACGATTCAGGCCTTATTCCAGCCTGTAAATGGGATGTGCTTCACTAGGTTTAAATCACTCAGCAGGTGATAAGTAGTTAATGCCTGGAGCCCTGATGTGCCTTCAAAACATAATTGCTTATTAAAATAAAACAATAATTAAGTGGAAGAAGCAGAACCTCGTGACTTCTGAAAACTGGATCATTTTCTATAATGAATCTCTGAGGCTGGGAGCAGAAAAGGGAGAAGGGCTAAGTCCTGAGGGCATACACTGCTCTGGCAGCTGAGGAAGGGAAGAAGTGAGAGGGCTTGAAAGCACCATGGAAAGGATGCTCCAGATGCCGGCACAGCAAAGACACAGCTGCATTTGATGAGCAGGGAACAACATTCAGGTTTGAGTTGGGGGCAGAAAAACTTCATGGCCAAATGGTCTGAAATCAAGAAAACTGTGACTCATTTTCAAGCTGTTGGAGGAAGAGGAAGGAGTTTGCTTGGTGACAACTCCTGTCTTGTCATGTGGCAATGGCCTTGATAATATGGATAGGAGGTCATAGCTTCTCAGTTCCCTTCAGGCTCCAATTAAACTGCCTCAATAACCATCTCCTAGATCAGGCTCTGCTGGAGTCAGCCTATAAAACAAATTTCTCACCTTCTTAGCACCATCCGCCAGTGACTGATCATGTCTGTGAGGAGATCTGTCGGCCAGAAACTCAAACAGCACATCCCTCACAGAGTTTTTGACACCTGGGGTGCAGGAGATAGTTTATATTCTTGTATTCCCCCTTCCTTCTCTCCTTGCAAGCACAGAGACCAGAAATCTCCATCTCTTTCAGGCAAGATCTGACAAACTTTGCCCACCCCAAGAGCTTTGATTAGTCAGAGTAAAAAACACTGCATTAACTGTTCAGTAAGTAAATACCTGATTGTTTTCATCCTTTTCACACCACAGTATGAGCTGCATAGTTTTAATCATGCCTTTGGGCTTAATCCTGATTATTTCATTGCAAACTGCAAGAACATATCATTACTTACAGTGCCATTCTAGGCTTTAGTCAGTCCTTCAGGTCAGCAGGTGATGAGGGAATCTCATGTGGTACCAGCTCTCTGCCCCTGCTTCTCAAATGGTGGCAAAATCCTGCAAGCCCTGAGCTGAGAATTAATGAGAAAACATCCATGTAGTAATTTAGGTCCTAAATTTTCCACCCTTTCAGATTTGCATGCTCTTTGCAGATATAATCCCACAGAAGAGGAGCAGAGATAGACAAATAATTCCCATATAACCCTCCAAACACATAATTTGTTGTACAATTTCACCGGGTAACAGGGAGTTGGTGACACATGCAAGAGGCTGTCCCCTACACCAGGCAGAGTATCAGGCTCAGTTTGCCTGTAGTGTAGCAGCTTGAAAATATTTTATCTTGATCCAGCTCCAGGTGCCATGTAACAAAACTTCCCAGTGTTAATTAGCCCTTCATTAACAAGCTCAGCAGAGAGTCAAGACTGGAACAGAGAATGAAGAAGTTGTCTCCAGAGTGAACTTCTTACCCTCTCCTTCCAGGCCAGGGTGAAGAGAAAACCAGACTCCACTGTCTGCCCTCCAGCTGTCCCCAGAGCTCCCCATACTGGCAGGAGATGCCAGACAATTTTGGCTTCCAAACATTTCCACATTAAAAATGACTGCCAGCACTTCAAGCGATCTCCGGCCTCGGCAAGCAGGAAGGAGGCAGCACACAGCTATTTTTAACCTGGGCTCATTTCTTAGGGAAGAAATCATTCACAACCTATATGCATGCAGTGCATTGGATGCAAGGCAGGCTGGGCTGCACACATTTCCTTGGAGCTGCCAGCTCCTTCCCTTCTGCTCTGGGCACTGAGGGCCCTTGGCTGAAAGAACCAGGGCACTCAGTGCCCCTTGGCACTGAGGATCCCTGTCCTACAGGGATCATGGGGAAATATTGAAGGTGTGAGTTTACCTGTGCTGTGCCCACCTCTGCAGTGCTAGGAGGGGAAGCAGGGGCTTCAAACCACACCATAATTTTGACATTAGTTGCCCATCTCTCATTTCATCCTCGCTCATGCTCAGAGCCCATCCTTGTGACATTCTTGGAACTCCTGCTCCTGCTCCCTTCAGCCATACCATAAACACACAGAGTCCTGCACGCTTCTGGGAGATTCTCTTCTGACACACAGACCTAGCTTAGCCTAAGGCAATTCATTAGTCTCTCCTGTCTTCTCTACATGAGGAAAGTGCAGGTTTCCTGAACTTGAAACTGTTTTCTTGCAGCCTTGTCACTTCTCCTAACACTTATATCCTTTGCCATAATCAGTGGTCAAATGCTTCTGGCCCAGCAAGGCATAGATCCCTCTGAACTGCAGTTCTGATAATTGGGTTTGACAGGCAATATTTGGCCCTGAGACCTTTCTCATCTCTTTGATTTCACTTTTATATGCTCAAGGATTTCAACTTTGAAGATATAAAAGACTGTTACGATCTTCTAATCTGACCTCCCACTTAGCTCTGGGTGTAAAGATTCAACTGGTGGTCCTATACTGAGCTCAGGACCTTCTAGTTGAGCTGGAATGCCACTTTCAGAAAAGTGATCTGAACTTGATATATTGGATTTAAGAAACAGAGAGCTTGCCTCATCCCTTAGGCAACTGCTCCAGGGGTTCATCATCCCATTGTTAAAAACATCCAGCTCATTTTACAATTGGAAATCAATGTTAGACAAACAGAGAGATTGGATCTTTTTACATCACTTTCACCACTAGTCTAAAAAGCCTCTAACACTCAGTATTGTTGTGGTTTTTTCCCCCTCAAACTGTGAACAAGTTGCTCCTAGAATCTGCAGTGTGCCAGCTTCAGAGCAGAGTACACATGACAGATACACAACAGCTTTAAAATACATCATCAGCAGTCTCAGCCTGAGCAGTTTGGCTTTTCAGTGTTTTTCTGCTTGGAGAGCCCCACTACCATGCCTGTGCCTAAGATCAGAGGGCTTCTTTCATGCCCTCACATCTCAAACAACTCAGACGTGCTACATTCCCCTCACCTCCTCCTAAAAACTCCTTTGCTTACATTAAACACGAAGGCCAGGTTAACAATTGTGCTTTTGGGTTGTATGAGCTTAACCCTCCTGCTGTGTTTCAGCCTCCAAAAAGCTTGCAACACCATTATAAAAGCATACGGTTCAGATTAGCTGCTTAAAGTTAGACTGTGAATCTCCAGACCCCTTGGGATACATGTATGCTTTGGGGAAAAGAGGAAAAAGGAGAAAGAGACAAAGCTCAGAAGTCGGCCAAAATACTTGGGCTCTGAGCTTAGCTCACAAACAACTGCAGACCAAGTTTTCAATCTGCTGCCTAAGGACTCCTGGGATCCACAGACCACTTCTAAAGGCTCTCAACAGGTAGCTGTGAGAGCAACAAAGCCATAAATTCTTGCAAGAAACTTCATCATGCCACTCAAAAACTTTTGGGGCCCATGTAGCAAGTGGGGATGAAAACTATTGATTACAGGATAAGGGTGTAACAAGCTAAGAGGAGCTCTGGGATCCTTTTTCTCCATGACAAAGAGCATCACACCTCAGTTAAGAAAGCACAGACACTCCAGTTATCCCCAGAAAACAATTGGAAAACTAAATGTGTCTCATCAGAATGCAGCTTTTGCTAGTTGCTCACACCAGACCTACAGTAACTCCCCCCAGAAATAGCACAAAAGAGAAAGAAAACCACCACGGGCAATACAAAAGAAGTTATTTGAAGGGGATCAAAGCCAGCAACACATCTTAAAGTGAGATAGAGTTTTGGGGGAAATCTACCCTAAAACCCAGTCAAACCCCCCCCCCCGTTTTCCCCAGCAACTCTAAACCACGGATCCTCCTGCACAGGCCTTTTCAGTGAGCAGAGGAAAGTGAGGAGAGGGATGAAGTGAACCCAGAGCTGGGCCACTTTGCTGGTCTGCCAGTCCCTGCTCTCAGCTGAGCACTTGTGTGTCCTCTCCTGGGGCAGCTGCCCCTTCTCCCCAGATTTATTCTAGGAGCTCCTTACTTCAGTAACCAGAAATACATCACATGTTGTACTTGCTGTTGTGAGGAAAGAGAGAGTACAGGTCAGAGAGATTAACAAGAATATAAATAAATGGTGCACCGAAACAATTGTAATAAAAATTGACCTGTATCATAAGGTCTTAAACCTCTCCTTTCTCTCTTCAGATACTGTGGTGTGTGCACACTTAGATCTTTCCCATGGCTGTGAGTTCCACACTGCCAGAGCCTGAGACCTCTTTTCCTGTAAAGAAATATAAGGCAAGTAATTTTTTTTTTTTTTTTGAGAAATAGGACAGAACAATCTTCCTATGAATCCCTAAAGCACGACTTCTATGATCCCCCCATCTGCTTTCCCACCGGATGGCACATATTTACAAAGCAGCCCTTGGAGGCAAGGGAAAAGAAGAAGAGAAAGAAAATTGCCGTGAAGAAATCCAAAGTGATGGGAAGATCTTAGGGAAGCTGCTGTAATGTATAATCAGCCCATTTAATACGGAACACTAATGCACAGCTGCTGAGAAAACTTGTCCAGTATGCTTCTGCAACAGCAAAAAAGGCCTCTGAGGTCATCTTGGTGCCTACATTATGCTACAAAGAAATTGTCTAATTGCAGAAACTTGTGTAGTCTTCAGGGTTAACCTTTGTCCCCCACAGCCAGCCAAGCTACACAGCTCTCTTGTTTAGAAAGCCTCGAACAAGACAAGCAAAAGAAAATGGATTAATAAATCCAACATGAAAAGTCTGTTACTGTTGATCCTAGATTTATTTTGGGAATAATCAGTTTTTCCCCTGAGCAGAGTATACTAGGCCAATGACGCAGAGCAGGACTCACCTTAAGACTCAGAATATTTCAAGCTCCTTTTCCCATCTAATTTGTCTGTCTCTGCCATGAAATCTCAGGCTCATTGTGTAGGGACTGAACCTGTAAATTCCCTTGGCCAGTGTGTTTCCGTGGTTTTAAGCATCTCAATGCCTTATGTTCACAGACTAGAAGGACCTTGATCCTGCAGGTGAAACATAAGAAACTTCAAGGAGAGATGAGGACAAAGCAGAAAAGAGAGAAAAAAGCCCAAGGAAGCACTGGAGTGCTTGGGCAGAGCACACACACCAGAGCCCAGAGCTTTAAGGCACCATTTAATCCTTCTATGCAGGGCACTGGATGGTGGTTCAGGCAGTTCTCAGGCTGGAATGGAAACTATTATTAAAGCAGCCCAGGGTCTCTGGAGAAGCCATAAAGCTTGCAGAGTAACTTGGAGAGATGGCTAAGGAGAGCATTGAGCAGGAGTTGTTCCTTGTTTCTAAAGCATCATCACCACAAGCTGAAATGAAGTGACTTGTGACTCACAAGTCCAGGAGGTAGTGCAAACCTGAGGTTATGTGCAAATGGGCCCCAAGCTGACAGCCAGATCCCAGAGGAAAAAGCAGTGAGAGAGCTGTAATTTCAGTTCTTGGGCACCTACATGAGAATTTCAGTTCTCAGGGCTTTCACTTTGCTACGTCTGCATCTCTGAAAACGGTGTCTGAAACAGGCTTCATCGCTTGCTCGTAACTTCCACAACCTGCCTGGCACCCCCCCAACGCTACAAACCCTTGCTGCTTCTCTTAAAATTTGGCTCAGAAAACACAAATCCCAGCTTCAGGCCAAGTGAACACTTTGTGAACCATTCTGCGAGTCTGGCCTGAGTTCAGTGTGCAGATGATGTGTTTTCTGTGTGAAGAGGCTAAGCCAGACTCATCCACACAAAGTGCAGCCTGGTTGAAGGTAAAGCTGAAACAGCCTGTCAGTGCCCAAAGGCATGAGAAGGTTGGAATTGCTCAGGAAATGCTGACAATCTTTAAAAACAATCACCTCTACATGGAAGGTAGAGCTTAAAATTTTAGTTACAAGCATACTAAATAAATTTAAAGCATTAAATAATCTTATATGTGTCAGGTAGTATTGCAAAGCAGTCTTACAAGAAATCCCAAGTTTCTTAGTAACCTTCCATAAGCCTCTGCAAGAGAACAAAAATGCAGAGAGTGCTGAGATTGTTAATCAGAAAAGGGCAAACAACTATGTCTGAGCAGCCACCAGTCTGTCCACAAAGCCTTTGCCAATTAAAAGCAAGATGGTCGTGTAAAGGATAAAGCTAAGGTTCCCACGGTGTTTGATCTTATCTAATTAGCAACTGCTAAGAATGAGTGGGCATTTTGATTTGGAGGAGTTTGGAAAAGTGTACGCTAACAAAACCATATTAGAAATGGAATTTATTCCAAGAGATTGGGCAATAGAAAGACGTAACTACATCAATAGCTCAATCTGGAAGAGCCCAACTCTTCCCTGCTGGAACTGGGTATCAACCCATGGAATCATTCCTAATGTCTGTTTTGTGGTCTTATGTTTGGATTAAGGTAACCAGAACAGTTTTGGCTTGTTTTTTTTTTTTTTTTTTTTTTTTTTTTTTGCTGAGGCTGCTCCCTCTAACATACCCAGCCTCTTGGCTCATTCAGTCCCTGCTAAGCACTGTGGGGCTCTTTCTTTTTGATTCCTGCCTGTAACAGCCATTAGATAGATAGAAAGATTGTTATTTATTTTTACTTTTATTTGATTTGTTGTTCTGTGGTTGAATATTTACTTTGTGTCTGTGATCCGGGTTTTAGCTTGACCCCTCAGAGTCTGCAATCCTTTCTTGCACTCCAGTATTAGCCCAGCCTGGCACTGATTGTCCCGGGGTCTGGACTGACTGCAGGCAGTTTGATGTGGCCACAGGTGGTTGTGCCACTACAAGGCTTGCACTTGCAGTTATTTTCCTAGCTACAAGAGGGTGACATTGTCACACATAGCTCAGCATTAATGACACTTGGCCAGAAGAGGACATGTCCCCTAGCTCAATTTTCTCATGGTACTTAAAACTTGGAAACTTTAGAAGGAAGGTTCTCTGTTGTACCAGCACTTCTAAAATTCACCTCCATCTTGACCATTGTGGCAATGGTTTTATTTCAAATTTCAGTAACTTGTGGGATAATTCATCTGTTAGTTTTCCTTTTGAAATACAGCTACATCCACAAACTAAGTATGTTATGCCTGGGCACTTTACTCTTATTTCTGGCAGCAGCTATCAATTTTGTCATGATAGATTTTTGGCTCCATTGTACAATAAAAAAAATTCAAGAGAAAAGCATCTTTAATTCTTCACCTCTATGAATCAAAACATTCTCATTCAGATGTCACAGCAAAAGCCCTAAAACCAGAAGAACAAGGATCATTTTACAGATAATGGTAGGTGAAGAAGCTGAAAACAGGATTTTGTGGAACCACTTTAGAGAGGATATGAAATCTCCATGGGGAATTTATTAAAGCCAACAATGCAGCTATTCTGTAGCTTTTTGAGGCAAACAGAGGATCAGGTCTTCAGTCTCCTTCAAGCTTGTTTCCTCACTTGAAATTGTACTTGTTATCCACAAAACTGGCTGCAATTACTGTGCCAGGATAGTTTGGGCTGTGACCGACTAGATCTCTGTACACTCAGCCTTAGGAAAACTAGATGCAAATGCAGGCTGATTCGTTTTGCACATGAAAATTGGAGCTTTCTATAAAAAATTGTGATTCTACTGCCTCTCCCAGTAAATTAGTCAGTTTGGAGTGTGAAGTGAGGATCAAGAAATGGATCATCTATGGCTGCTTCTTCTTTCTTCTTTACTGTCTTTCTTGTACTTCAATCTGGACATAAGAAAATGTTAGTGCTCTGTAATTCGTGACAACTTTTAGTTATGTCTGTGGCAAGTCTGCAGAAAGATGCTGCAATTGTCTGGGTTTGATTTCTCCTCCATTCCTTTCTTTGGTCCTTTTATTTTGTCTTTATCTTCTCTTTTTTTTCCCACATATCACCTGTTTCCTCCTTTCTGTGCCTGTTCCCTGGAGTGGAAAGGGCAGAGGTGAAGCAGAGAGCATCATTGTCCCTGCAAACACACCCTGAGCCACCAGCCATGCTCACAGTCATGCCTCTGACTCCCTTCCAGACAAGCCTGCAGCAGCTGTCCCACCCTTCCCACCTTTATAACCCACTCACACACCTAAGGCAGCAAGCCTCTAGGTGTGCTGTTGGGATGCCCTTTCTCAGAGCTATTATATATTTTCTTTCTGTGGTTGAAACTCTGGTTCAAATCCACCACAATTTCCAATTTTACAAAAATAGCTGTTATTTCTTTCTCCCAGTAGCACATAATTTACCTTTGAATTCTTTCTGCACCAAGTTTCTGTGTGAGTCTGGATTTAACTTATTTTAAAAAGTATTTTTGTATTTGTTTTATCTAAATCAGCTATCAGTGAGCTGTGGACCAATGAGCTGTGATATATAGCATTATGTTTCTTCCTTCATTTTCTCCGTATTCTTTCGGGTGTAACACAAGAGGCAAACAGATTCCTCCATTGCTTTTCATTCCTTGTGCTAATATTTACCCACTGTTTTTGTTTTTTTTTAAATTTGAATTTAAGGTAATATTTTTTTTAAATGCTTTTTCATGATAGCAGTGGTCTGTCTTCATCTTCCCAGATCAGATATGTTCATCCTAACAAGCCAAGTCGTGGTGAAGCCCACTGACCATTAAAGCACCAATTCATATTTATTAGCTTGAAATGTCCAGCCATGCCCCAGGGGCTGGGACAGGAGTGGGACCCTGCTGTGCTGAGCCCTGTGTGCTAACACAAGCCCACGAGCAGGACACACTGCTCCAGACCCTGCTCAGTCCCTGTCACAATTTCAAAGTGCTAAAGGCCTGATATAATTTGTGAACTCACCTCAGTTTATATGAGCACTCAGAGAGTTAAAGCCAGCAGTTTATTTTGGTTATTTCTTTATAGTGACTGCGCACTTCTCAATTTCTGTATTATTCACACCTCAACAAATCTTATTTCATTAGATTTTTGGAACTACAATGGTAATTTTGGTGATTAACTTTAAATTGAGGATAATGCACGAGCAGATATTAACATAATGTCAAAACAATTTTGTACAATTGTTACTTAACCTCGGTCAAATAATTTCCACCCCCAGCGTCCTCCCAAATGGACTTTTATTAATATGACACAGGCAAACATAAGAGAACCCTGGGCTTTATGCAGGGAAATGATTAAACAAGAACACTTATCAGAAATGATCATGCAGGGTAACAAGGCAGCAGGGCAAATCTCTGAATTCTCAGATTCTTAAGGCTGTGTCTGGCCTTTAAAGAAATTACATGAAGGAACCCTCAACAGGAGGTTTGTTGTGCCTGGGTCACAACTAGCTCAGCAGCAAGATGTTTAGCTTCTTGCATTTATTATACACAGCTCATTTTAAAGCTGATGGATGGATATTAATTACTGTGGAGACAGAAGATTTTAATTTCTGTCTTGATATCACAGCTACACCTAAGAAAACCCATTTTTTAGGGCAGATGGAGAGTTCATTGTCTGTGGCCTCTTCAGTCAATGAACAGACCAGGAAAAGGAAAAAAAAAAAAGAAGGAAAATTCCACAAGAGGAGTGATGAGTCAGAAACACAGTGGTGCCTCACACAGCCAGGGGATCTGTTTAATCCCATGAAGTCTGGCTACCTCCTCCTTGCAGGAGGCTGCTCCCATGTGCTCTGTTCATCACTGCACAGGAACCACATTCTTGTCCTACACCACAACTGGCAAAGAATCCTCCTGGGCTTTCCTCTCATTAACTGCCAGGGGAAAGGGAAAACATTCAGCTGTGTGTCCGACTTTCAGTCTCACTGGATTTCCTAGGACTTTGTCTTGCAATTCCCAGAGCTTTCTTTACAATCAGTAGACTGGCTTCCACAGGCATCACGTGGAGTGGGATAAATCCCTTGCCACTGAAGCTGGGATAAATGAGTGCTGGGCTTGTTGGAGCTGTGTTGAGGGACTGGCAGGTCAGGTACCTATTTTGCACATGTACTTACTTGAACAATCACTTCCTAACCACAGCAAACATTGGAAATTTGCTGAAATTTGTGGCTGGAGCCATCATATGAACATACAGAATAAATGGAGAGAAAAGACCCTTAATTTGTCAACATACCAGCTTTTATCCAAAGCTCAGCCATGGAGATTGGTGCTATTGGCAGAAGAACTCCCCTTTGCCATCTAGCTGAGATGCTTCTGAGGAGTTTGATGTTAATTTGCATAGTCCCATATCCTTGGAGAAGAAATTCTTTCCACAACCTCTGCTTGGTGCAACACTTGGCAGCCTTTTAGGTCTGGGCTGTGGAGAAGTTGTCATCAGCATTATCAAGATCTGAAAATGAAAGGTATATCCACCTTTACATGTCAAGCCTGAGACACAGATTCCTGAGACAGGAAGGAGCAGGTAATCACCTTGTAATCACTGGAAATGAATCCACAAATCACCTCCTAAATTCACTCACAAGAACCTTAATTTAAATACTCAAACTTTGAAATATTCAAGACCGATTTCACAATGTTGACTTAAATTAATTCTGACACTTATTCCAAATGTGTAGAGGAAAGAGAAAAATAAAGGAAGAAAAGACATATAGACTTTTTGGTTTGGTTTGGTTTAGTTCATGTTTTTTTTGAGATTTTTTTTTCCCCCTCACATAATCAGTCTGAATGGAGCACAATAAATCTGAGAAGGTAATAAACAGCTCATAAAAATCACTTTTCAAACTGTTGCTGAAACAACCTCACAACAGTTGGTGCACTAATGGCTCACTGGAGGGATCAGAGAAAGCTTAGGTGAGCCATGAGCTTCAGGGTACAAAAAGTGCTAGTTGTTAGCACAGTGCCATGGCTTTACATCAGGAAAATTCAGTATCAGAGCATGTAGAACATGTGGGGTAACTATTAGGAGCTGTCTGCTCCTTTCTTTCTCTTTGGTCTCTCATTTTTCTCTATAATACACTGCAGTTTGGAAGGTTTTGTCTTTTCTACACAAGGTCTAAGTTTTTTGTGAGGTCTTGCAG
The DNA here is from genome assembly GCF_026979565.1 of Vidua chalybeata. Lineage (NCBI taxonomy): Eukaryota > Metazoa > Chordata > Aves > Passeriformes > Viduidae > Vidua > Vidua chalybeata. The sequence goes on from NC_071542.1 coordinate 13,627,868, forward strand.
GGCGACATTTTGTGGCTTGCAGCAGGTAGAGGATATGGCACAGATGTTCTGGGGAATCATCTGGACTGAACATCTGCTGAGGGCTTGGCAGTGGTGTGAGGAATAGGATTTGATGCTCCTCTCCTTTGTGTTAATAGTTCCTTTATCATTTGGAGGCCGTTTATGTTTCAGACAGCTGCATCTGCATTTACTGCATCTGCATTTTACCAAAACCACAATTCTTAGGGGAAAAAGAAGGCATTTATCCAACCTCTAATGGCAAAATAGTGTTTGGTTGAGAAGAAGCCCTTGCTAGAGCCAAACCTCACTGCAACAACAAGCCCTCTAATAGAGAGACCACGCAGTAAACAAGGAATTGTGTTGTTTCTGCAACTACCAGCTCAAGGAAGAAGGAACAAAGCATGAGTCACTGTGACGTGCACAAGCGGAATTATGAATGATAAGCTAAAAATAAAATGCTTTCAAATATAGTTGTGCTCCTGCTTCTGACTGAGGAGCATATTCCTCCAGGGGAGATGACACCTTCCCACTTCAGCAGAGACCCAAAGCAAGCAGCTCCCACACTGCCCTGCAGCTGCAGCACAGGAGTTTGAGCCTGATGGATGATGGCAGCCACGCAGCTCCTGAGGATGGGGCACTCCATAATTGTGGCATCATCACTCTGCAGTCCTTCCACGGCCAGACATCAGCCATTCAAAAGAGGCACCCATGATGTCAGCTCTAGGAGGAGACACAGCATCTTGTGGGACTGTCAAAATAGAACATCTCAAGCCTGCACAGAATCAAGCCAAAAGTTCAGCATTAAATACCACTGAAGATAGACTTTTTCTCTGATAGGTGCTGTGAGCAGCTGATAAGAACACATGAGCCCCACTGTCAATGCAATGAGGTTCCTCCTGAGCTTTTTAGTGCTCTGATATTTTACAATGTGAATCACTTCATCCTGAGAAATGTCCCAGCAATGCAATAATATGAATGCATAAATTCTAAGGTCCTTGATTGGTGGTTCTCACAGATTTTCCACAGTGTTTAGCCACCTTGCCTGGGTAAGGACGGGGTATAGCCTAGACAATGGCTTTTGGTCAGCTCCTTTGCAGCTGAAAGTCTTGGTAGCTCTTGATAACACTTTCAAGTCTATAGTAGCTCCTGCTGGATGCTACCCAGAAGGGGAAGAAGAATAAAGACATAGTAAGCTCTTTTAAAGCCTTTTTTCAAGCTTCAACACTTCTCTCTGGTTTTGTCTATTTGTGTAAGAAAGGGGGAATTCTGAAATCCTCCATGTGTGCAATACATCACCAGCTCAGACTAGGTTCCCACCACCAAGATTCTGGTGAATATTTGGAATAAATCTGTGTCAGGCTGATGTACAAACCTCAGCAACTCTGAGGGAGAGGAAGCAGAACACCACAGGCACAGAATTGGGCAGGAGTGGATCCAAGTTGAAGCAGGGGAGGAAGGAGCATCAGCAGTTGAGTTGCCAGTGTGTAGTGCTGCTTTTTCAGGCATAGTGGGAACATTGAGAAAGTGGGAAATGGGCCTTGAGCTCATTAAGAGATTCCTGAATATCTGCAGATATTATCACAGCACACAGGAGCCCAGGACACTTCTAAGGCTGTGAGACAGACCTCAGTGAAGAAGACAGCTTTGCCTTGATTTTGAAGACTAAATGTTGCTAAGCTCCATGGGCTGGGAAGGGGATGGCTCTCATCTTTAAAGGGAACAACAGAGGTATCTGACTTATCTTCTCTTGCTAATGAGCTATTAGAGATTGTTTTTGAGCCATACTCTTTGGCCTCATTATAACTGTGCTCCCATAAGCTCTGACTGTTATAATGAGGAGAAATCTGGACTGATACACAGTTTTAATGAGATCCAGTGTAGATGTAAACCAGAAAGTCTTATATGTGAAGTCAGACCTCAAAGTGCAGTAACAGAAATAGGTAAAGGATTTACCTCAACAGAGAATCCTGGGTGGGAGAAGAGGAAACAACAATTTTCATGTCACAGGCAGAATAGATAAAACTTGCCCCACACAAATCAAATATGAATTCAAGAGGTGATATCTAGAAGGGTGTAATTCACCAAGGAGAAAGGAGTGAAGCTAAAAAGAGATGCAGCAGCTAATGACTTCTAGGAGTTGAATGGTGAAAGGAAATGCTCGCTGTCGACAGCACCAGTAAGGAATGAAACAGCCAGCAGAACATTTCTTTTGTTCTTGTCTCATATCTTTTCATGAAAATTAAAAGGGCAGTTTTCACAGCTGGTGAAGGACTTTTTTCCCCCTTCACTCTGCCATCTGATGCTGTCTCCACTTTGAAAACAGCAAATTTATGCCTGAAGCTGAATGGGTAAAAATTGGACTCTGTTGCCTGTGGGTATTTTGCCACCAAGAGCAGCAGGACCTGATGAGAGGTTTCATCTAGATCAAATCAAAGAATATTCAACAATGTCTTTGTTTTCACAGGAGACTTCCAAGCAGCAAGAGGAAGCCAGGGCTCAGCTGGGTGCACCCCAGGATGCCCAGGGCAGTCTGTGCTGTGAAGGGAAGTGAATGGGGTAACACTGCCAGCTTTTTGCCTACGTTCTCTGAACTCAATGAGCCAGAGTGAGACATCTCCAGTCTGAACCCAGAGGGGAGGATTTCTTCACCATGCAATTATGTAATGTCTCATGAGGCTAAGAAGTGGGGATAAAACCTATGTGAACTCCCACCTTCTCAACAAACTGATGGTGCTCTGCCAGTGCACAACACTGTCCTCTTCTCTTTGTTAGCATCATGTTTCTCCTAGAAAAATCAGCAGTAAACAGCCACCAAGAATTATCCTGAGATAATTCCTGTCATGTCTTGGGCTTTAAGACAAGTAGGGAGAAATCATACTTTCAGGAGTGACTTTTCAAGAGTTACTGTGGCTTTTTTCTGAGGCAAGAGTTACTGTGGCAATTTTCATCAATTTGTGACTGTTTATTTGAGCTGTGCATAAGCATATTCATACGGGGGGCATTACAGTGGCCATGCTCAAAAGATGTTGTGCAGCCACAAAGACTAGAAATTTCTGATATTATCTTCCATCAAATTTTAAACCCTGCAAATACTGATATGGCTGGCTCAGCACCCAAGCTCTGACTAACTCATTCAGCCTCTGGCTATGCCTCCAAATGGTTTAGTCCCTATGTGTATCCCTGAGAAGATTTCTGTCCTGGGATGTCCATGATCTTCAGAAAATCCCATGTGTGAAGGGGTTTATTCCCCAAACCCTGAAACTGCTCTCTTCCTGACTGTACTAAACCATGACCAGATTTCTGTAGCTTCCAATCAGGAGAGAGGAAGCACAAACATTAAATGCAGGGTTCTTTCTGCAGTGCTGGGCTGGCTGCAGCTCTCAGTCCCAGAAGCCTGTAGTGCCTCTGTGCCTCCCAGGACTAGGAATTGCTCTGCTGTGACAGTGGCTCTCATTTTACAATCGGACTGCCAACATGATGTTTTCATACAAAGAGGAGGGTGCTGTTCCTGCTTGGAAAATGCAGGATTGCTGTGTTTTATTTTTGATCATTAGATGTCAAGGATTCAACACTGAACACTAGAGGGTTTTGTTGTTGCAGATGCTGCTGGTTTGAGATGTAAAGCCATGTTCTGCTTCCCTACATCCCACCTGGAACGAGCTGGAGGAAGCAGACAAGGAGAATGCTGTTTTTTACAAATTTCTCCCCCATTAGCAGTCATCAGAGCAGTCACTGGCCGAAAGTTGGTGCATGCATTGTGGATGGTGCACACGTGGCACAGCCTGTGTGAACTCAGGGTCAGTGCTTGCATATGTAAGTTCTTGAATTGTGATTCAGGTGACAGATCATAAATATGGAAATGATTGTGGGAGTACCTGTGTGTGCCCCTGAAGTGCCTCTAGCTTGTTGTGTTAGTCCTGTGTATAAGTATGTGCACCCCAAAAGGAGGGAAGGAATTATGAAGAGTCCCTTTGGGTTTAAGAAAGGGTCACTATTACTGCCTCCAGGAGTAGATATGTATGTTAAAGGAAACGGTGCTTCTTAAGGCCACTTTGCTTGCACAGGCATGAAGGTCTGAAGTGCTGGATGTCTTGTAAAGCCTGCATGTGGCACAGAAGGGGTGAGGTAGGGATAGACCTAAATCCAGTTAAATAGAGGGGTTGTGCAACTTTGCAACACTGACTGTCTTGTGTGACCCAGGAATATATGTCATGCACTGTTGATGGAGCTAAACTGCCTTGCCTAGTGACAAATCCCCTTTGGTAGAGCTCTGACCCCCTTGCAGATCCACTGGGATGATATTTGTCAGGTCCTGCAGTGTGGTCTGGATGTGGTTACCCACTCAGTTCTGGAGCATTTGCTCTCTTGGCAAGAAGCTGTTAAAAATAACGGGGTGGCAGGGAGGGGGAATGTATCACCTAATTGATTAGCTCTGTGAATCACAGAGATGCCAGCCTGTCAAAGAGTAAATCACTGGAGCTGTCTTTGATGTCTCCTTCGGCCAAGGACACTCCAGCCTGCTAAAAGTCTTACCTTTCCTTTAATGTGCTTTCTCTCCCCTCTCTCTCTCCCTTAGTCTTGTGCATGTGCATGCAGGGATGTTTTTCCACTGGATGCCTGCAGCTGCCATACTTTGTATTTTGATTTCTTTGGCAATTACTGGCTAGGCAGGCCAGCCCTGTAGGACAGGCCTGCAGAGGAGTGATTACTAAGGAATGGAAAATGCAAGGAGGAGTATTAGAGGCCCCTCAAGGGATCTCTCTCCCTCCCACCACACTGCTGTCACTCACTCTGAAAAATACCTCCCACTGCAAATAATCATCCTGAAGGTAATGGGGACCTCCAGTTAATCCCATCTTGTGGTAGCTGGGGGAGAGGGGAAATGTAAATGGGGGTGGCTGTTGGCAGAAACACATGGTCTTTTTGCACTATCTAAAAAGCTATTTGTTGTTTTTTCCCATTTCTAGCATGGCTGGAGATTCACTAACAGTCATGTGGTGCTGAAAGACTATAATAAAAAGCTAAGTGATGAGGCAGCTTTTGTGATGGAATTTCAGCACTCCCAACAGGAGCTGAAGCCAGATCCCACACACACACACAAAAGAAGTGCTATTCAGACAAAACAGAACAAGTTAACCAAATTTCTCTAAATTTCAAGCCTGAACTAGTTCCAGAGCTTCAGAAACTGTTATAAGGCACATCTGATCTCGCTGCCAATATGCACCACATCTCCTAGCACGTGCCATCTCGGATGGAAGACTACTCCCCAGGAATGAACTGCTTGTCTTGGTTCCTTGCCAATGCCACCTGGCCAACTCTGTCTAGGTAAAGCACAGTGCTAGTGAGCATTGGCTCAGACAGACACTCGGATCTGGGCCAGGCTGGAGATGGCCTGTTAGTAGCTGTCGCTCGCTTGGCTGGGTTGGTTTGTGGTGCTGGGAGAGGGCTCAGCACTCAAAGGCTTCTGCCAAGATTTTCTGCATGACAGCACCCTCCTTACTGCAGTCTGTGGCTGGACTGAGCTTCTTCCTGCACTTCCCAAGAGTGGGCCTGTAAAGGAAAGGAGTTCTGACGTTTCCAGGCTGTTCTCCTCGGAGGTCCCTGCGAACACAAGCTGCTCCCCGTCCCAGTGCATGCAGCCCATGTGTTAACAGCACAGAGCTACTGGCCACACAGGCAGAGAGAGCGGGACTCTGGTGCTCACTTCCTTCCTCACAAGGTAGCTTGACCCTAAAAATGTTCATGGGAGACTGGCAAGCAGAGAATGGTGCTCCCAGAACACGCCTTGCTGTCACTCCTTCTCGCTCCAGCTCCCTGTAAAGCAGCTCAGGGAATGTCATCACTCAGCAGGCTTAGGACAAGCCCAAAGTGTCAAAAACAAATGAAAGAAACCACTCAAGGGTTGAAACAGCTGCAAAGGTGCTAGTGAAGAAGGATGAGATAAACAGTTTTGATGGAAGGATGTTTTATGCTAAATGTACTAAAATGCACTGTCTAGCTCTTATCTCATCTCTTGTCTTATCTCTGTTGTAACCAGCTGTTTCTGTCTTTCAGCAGGAGTTTATTGCCACAATGCTTCTCATGCAAGAATTTCCAAATTGTATCCATGTCAGCCAATCAACTGGCCCCTTGTAAGGTACCTGGGTGGAGATTTGGGTCTAAGGTGACATCTCTTGTCTTTGAAACAATTATTAAAGCTTTTTGTTTGCTTGCCTCCCCCCACCCCCCAAAGCACTTTTCATTTGCCAACAGCTTTCTTGAACTGTAAAAACCAGGACTTGGCACAGCTTTCTGGTGTGGATACCTGCCTGTAGTTAATATCAGCTCATTCCTCATTCTTCTTCCTCTCTGTCTTCAGCCTGTTGCCTCAGAAGAGGGCTGGAAAGGGCTAAAATACATGTGCCAGCCTGACATTGCTCATGGACACATGTTTCTGAGAGCTAGAAATACCAGTCCTTGGAGGTCACACATGGAAACACTCAGTGATTTCCCTTTTCATTCCCCATCTCCATTTTGCACTGTCAGGTTTAAATCGGCTTCACCCATGCCATGTGAGCGCTGCATTGCTCTAAATTCCTCCTCAAAATGACACGCTTCTTATGGCAATCTTGTTATCATTACCAAGCAAGCATGTAATTTTCTCCTCTTCTTCTCTCCCCAAAAGTATATGATCTTAGTTTATTAGATTCTATATCTATAAAACAAGCTATGGTAGGAGGCACAATGAAAATATAAAGAAAAGTGATGAGGCATTTTGCTACCACCTCTGAATTCTGACTGGCTTTCAGGACACAGAAGACATTAAGCCATCATTCAGAATAAACATGTTAATCTCTCTTTAAATCTTAGCTGCCAAAGCAGAGGTGACCACCGGTGGCTTTTGAAGGGCATAGTGCTGTTGATCTTAGCAGGGATGTAGCGATTTTCTTGTGTATCTTTAGTGAGAACCCCCTGACAGGGTGCTAATGGCTGGATTCATCTGGAGAAGAGGTGATTACTAGAAATGTGGAGATGATGGTTTAACATTACAGTGTATATGGAACTTCTTTTTCTCGGGCTTGAGATCTTAAAGAACCTCTCAGAGGTAATCAATGGCACTTTAGTACCCTTTGAAGCTTTTATTCACAACATTTGCATGGTACTTTGTGACACATTGACTTTACTATTTTCCTTCAATTTTACACAAAATTGCTCCAGACCTGCATTTAAGTTGCCGTAAAAGCGGTGATCTGTCAGCTTCAATCACACACCGCATCTGGGGCTCCCTTTCTGCAGTAAAATCTTGGGTCATCATTACATTTTCCTATGCTCTAGGATAGCAATGGGCTAATTGCTTAACTCTGCACCTGCCCTTCTGTGAGCTGAGACCCTGCACCTCGAAAGAGCTCAACAGGATTGGCTTTGACCTAGCAGAGAATTACAGTGCTGGAACACCAAATTGATATAACACTAAAATAAACTGGGCTCCAAGGCTCTGAATGGGCAATACTGTATATGCTAAGTGAATGAGGCCTGAATGTTCAAACAGCTTCTTTAAAAATGCAAGAGCAATTTCCTAATTTTAAGTCCACACATATATTTAGGGGTTGATTTGGGACCTCAAACAGGTGCTTTTTTTTTTTTTTTTTAATCTACAGCTTTGATCTCATACAGCCACATGAGCTTATCAGTGTCAGAAACAAACTCTATGTGGAAAAAGTCAAAAGCAATTTATACCTCATGGATATAAATTGGAAAGCTGCAGTTTTAAAAATATATCAAAAAGTATAATGTATTCATCTACCTGGAAAATGCCATGAATCTCTCATTCCTCCATATCTTATATTCAGCCAAGCCTTTTCCTTTAGCTGGCACTGTGCAGGCTCCTCTCCTTGCAGCTCAAAAGGTTGGAATTAACCTGACTCCAAGGAAAACTGGTTCCCACATAAATAACTGTGACCCACCAGCAAGAAAGACCATGGAGAGTTCAGGAATCAGCACCCCAAAGTTGTGGATGGCCCAAGCTGAATTTGGTGATACCATTCCCTCCAAGTGGGAGCACTAAAAGTTTGGCATGAGGCGTGAAATATTTACCCAGGCTGCCACTATGTAAAAACGATAGTGAGTGCTTGAGCAGAACATCTGTCAGCGAGGTGGCAGCTGGCAGAGCCTGGCAAGGATTTTCTGGGGAGAAATGGGCATAGTGTCCTAATTTTGTTGCAATGCTGAGCTGCGTGGGAGGGTGAGGGGAACAGGTGTGAGTGAGAATATTGCTTTCTCTATGAAGAGACAGAAGAACAAGTGCCCTGAGGAAGCACGTTTGAGAGGGCAGACACGAGTGCAGCGTGGCAGAGGAGATGGGGAGCAGTGTGCTCAGCAGGTGGCTCCTTGTGGCCCAGGAAATGGCCTCTGATTGCTGCAGGCTTCTCCCACCCTGGGTCTGTCAGCAAACCACAATCTTTCCATGTAGAATGTTTCTCACATAAGTGTCTAACCCAAGGCCTTTCAGAAGGGCACACCTGCAGCAAGGTGAGTGTTTTAGCATGGCCCCAAGCCCTGGTCTTGGTGCTCTCAGTGCAGGTGGGATTGAACAGCTCAGTCCTAGGCAGGTATCCAAGATCTAGCTCAGCAGAAGGAAAGAGATTTGGGTCCAAAAATCTTCACCCTGGTCTGGGGAGAGATAGGTCTGACACTGCTCTCCCACTTGTCCTCCTACTGCTTTCAAAGGAGCTTTATTTGACCTTCTCCAGGAGCAGATTTTGGGTGTCCCATCACTGACTTCTCACTTCCCTCATGAGAATCCTCTTCTCCCCAAACTGACCTCACAGCAGGAAGGTGAGTCTGGTAGAGGTGTGAGGCTGGAGGGAGGCAAACACACAGAGCCTGAAACCAGCTTTGAGAGGGAGCAGGCTTATGTGTGAAGGGGAAGGATGTTCAGAGAGGGAGCTTCAAGGGGTGAAGTGGTCTGAGGAAGTCAGCCTGACTGCAAAAGTTCTTTGTAAATACAACAGGACTTCAGTCCAATATTTAAATCATTTTTCTCTGTGTCAGGGTAACTCCTTGTATGCACACAAGGGTACCCACACTCCTACTTTCTTCTTCCACCAGACCATGCAAAGGCTCAGAAATGCAGTAATTAATTTCCCCATCATTACCACTGACACCCTGCAGATAATTCTGCTGAGTTTTTATTCTGTAAGCAAATATTTCCTCTTTTTGCACTAAGGTAGAGATTGCCAGAGACTGAGAATTTTGTCCATGATGCAGTCACTAGGAAGGGTTAATCAGCTGGAGGTACATATTGTCTAATTCCCATAGTGTGGGAGTGAGACAATAGGAGATCAGAGTTGGACTCAACTTCTTTGCATTCTCCCCCACGCTCCTTTTGGAGGGTGTTTCAGGGACAGGCTGTGAGGAATGCACACTATCTAATCTGCATGTATAATGTAAATATGCACATTTTTATTTGCTCTCTCCATCTGCAGGGAACTTGCTGGCATCAGAACAGCCATGCGGGCTCACAGCGAAGTTTCCTTGTAAAAGGGAGGGAGAAAACTTAGCAAGGCTGCTTGCTCTCTGCCTCCTGTGCAAATGGGTACACAAAGTCTGTCCTATCACACCTTCATATTTGTCTTTTGGTCTCAAAATCTGGGATGGACTGGGCTCCTTAAAGGGAGCTGGTCCCTTAAGTGAGCTGGGAAATCAATGTGGAAGAGGGAAGAGAAGAAATTACACTTGGCCAACCTTAAACCATAATTTAAACCAATTTCATAGCAGAAACTTAAAAAAAATAATATTTATGATAGGACAACTAGGTTTTATCTTTGGGAACAGACAAGATTAAATGGAGGTAAATTCAAGAATGCTAAGCTTCTCAGCATGAGGAAATCAAAATGTTTCATCTGAGTTGTCAAAATAAGATGTCTAGGCTGTATGTTTTGCAGGTTTTTTCCGTGTTTGCATTTGAAGCAAGTTGGGTAATTTGCAGATTGACTAAAGCAGCATTTTTTGCCTTAAAAAAAGAAGTAATTTTCATGAAAAGCTGTTCCCCAGCTCCATTGTGGCCTTCTGAACAATGCTATTACCCTGGCTGGGAAGCAGCAGCAGCAGCAGCTGGAGTCCCTTGCCCTGCCATCAATAGCTTGCAGCACTTGGAGTCCTGGCTGCCCTATAAATTGTCTGTCTCCCAACTGGCTGAAATATCTGACTTTGCTCCACAAAATGTTTTGGACTCGGGTCACTTGAAATCAGGGAGAGGTGTTGCTGCGCAGAAACTAATGGTGCAAAAGAACAGAAGTTTGCACAGAGCCACCAGGATCTAGCAAAAACTTTCTTTACCCTCTCTTTCAAGAACATAGATCTGCCTTCCCATGGAATTTTGCAAAGGCATGGCTGACTCAGAAGGGGTTTTAATCTATTTTCCTTATTGTTCCACTGCATGCGTGTGTATTTATGTGAGGTATTTGTGTGTATGTGGTTGTGGCAGTATAAATATTAATAGCACAAGGGTGAGAATACATGTGGCCCTCAAATGAGGTTACATAAACACACAGCTGCTGCGCTATTTGTAAATTTATAAAGACACGTTTCCATCAAGAGTGTGAAAGTCAAATAACCATGCAGGAAGAGAATGCACATATGCTTCATAAACTGCACAAGATTACATGGTGCTACTTAAACCCCAGCCCCACTGGGGTCAACTGGAGCTCCATCACTGACTTCAGTGGGATCAGGACTTGGCACAGCACACTTGCTGTGATTTCCATGGATAAAGCAGAGTGAGCTACTGGAAAAAATCAGTATGAGAAGTGCCAGTCTCTTGTGACTTGCTGACATCTGAGCCTGATGAGGATGATGCAGGAGTGTAACACCACAGAGCAGAGAGCCTCCACACTTGCCTCCTGCAGACTCTGCTGTCGATGGGAAAACAGGATGTGGATGAGGCCATGACCAGGAGGAAAGCAGCTCTGCATTTGCCTCCCTGCACTCTCAGCTCTGCCAGGGAGGGGCACTGGTGTTGCCTCAGCCAGACCAACAAAAGAGCATCTCTTGTGTGCTGGAAAGGGTGACATGTTGACAGTGTGCAGGTCAGAGTATGGATTTCCATGCAGTCCCCTTCGTTAGCAGCTGCTTGCACTCACAGCCTCCCCGGGAGGTTTGGCAGTCACTGTCAGACTACATTCTGGATGACAGGACTTGATGGGGCTAAGGTTTCATCCCATACACAAGGTGGAGCATGCAAAGAGATGAGTCAGAAGCAGGAAGGTTTCAGGCATAAACAAGAGTGGTTTAGACTGGGAAATAGATCTGTAATTTAAAAAAAAATCCTAATTTTCTGGGATTCTTAAATTCTGAAGTGAAATATTACATTTTTCCTACTGCAGAAGATGTTACTCACACCCCAATGGCAAGTCTAGGATCATTATTTGAGCTCACAGAATTACCTTGATCATGATAGTAGCCTTTCATAGAATCCAAAGGAGCATCTTCCTAAGTGACTTTTTTCAGTCTGCTGTAACACAGCAAGTCCAACTCATATAAAGGCCTTGATGTGTGGAAATTTGCTTGAACATTCCCCATATCCTCTCTCCCCCCTGGTTTGTTCTATGTGTTGAAGGAGGAGCTCATGAGAAACTATTCCATAACCTTCCTGAGGCAGCCTAACCTCATAGGAAGGGTGTTGTGCCAAAATCTGCAGATTGTATTTTGGTTTTGTTTTGTAGTATCACTGATGCTTTAACAATCGGTCCAAAATGCAGTCATGTAGTCACCCAGCCCTGGAGGATTTTCTTTATGGGCACCAAAGGCTGGGATTCCTTTTTTCTGGGTCTTCACCCAAATGCCTGATTGATGTAAGGTTGGCCCAGAATCCCTGGGTACCCAGTGAAGAGAAACAAGCATGTGCAGATGGCAACTGAGATCTTGGGTGAGGTAAGGGAAGTGGACTGAATCCAAGCCTCAATCTGCCTTTGATTGGGAAAACTTAACTTCTAATGTTTAATGTTGCCCTCAGGGGAGGGGATCCATCTGGGGGTAGTATTATGCAACAGGTTGGGTTGTAAATGTGTGCTGAACACTCACTTCCCTCTGCAGACAAGACCTTTACTGAAATGAGAATAATTGAATTTTTGGTTCACTAGCAAGAACACTCCTGTATTGTTTCCCACTGTTTTTTTCCCCTGCCAAAAGTAAAGCAAAGATAGCAACATCTTGGTTTGGGCAAAACATTTCTTTTGTCTCTTTAACAGAAGTAACAGCTGGATTATGAGCACACTTTTCAAAACAAAATGAAAGGCAAATTTTAACCAAACTAAATTTACAAAGGGAAGATCAAAACATTTTCTTTGAAAGTGGCAAAATGAAACATTTGGATCTGACTAACATATTCAATGTCAAAATGAAGTTTCGAAATTCCCCTTTTAGCCTCTGAGACAGATTCAGTGAAGCAGATATAAATTTGAAAAAAAGTTGCTGTTACCAAATCTGCATTGCCCACTGAAAGAAAATAATCCCAAAATGTCTTTCTGATCTAAAAATGATTCTACAAATGCAGGAGATCAGGCAGCTGTTTCTTGGACACAGTGCAGAGCTGTTTTAGCTAAAGTTTCAGCAAACCACCCCTAGGCTTTGCAGTAATGTCTCCGTTCAGTGATCATGAATCCCTTGCAATTTAGAACATAAAAATCCTGCTAGTGTCATCATAGACAGACAACAGTCACCTCATCCAGAAGGCAGGATGAGAGCAACCTGGCCTTGATTTGTCATACCTTTATTTCAGCTATTTGTGTTTGTTCCAACCAGCAGACTGGCTTTTGCTATATTTAGTTTCAATCTGGGGAGAAGGGCTTAAGGGAGTAATACAAATTTTATGAGAATGTTTTGTACTTTATCCCAAGTGTTTCTTACTTCCTTATGTGAAATATAAGTGGAAGAAGCGGATGGGTGGGGGAAAAATGGTTTCCCAGAGTAGCACAATTATGCAGATGGAGGAGCCACGCGGGTTTTGCAGAGGAGGATTGGGATGAGTTAGAAAGGCAGGACAGATGCTGATTTCCCAGTCTGCAGGGTGGAGGGAGCACCACTGGCCATCAGCCAGCAGCAATCCCTTTCCTGGATGGGTATGGATGAGAAAAGCCTGGAGATGAAGAAGCCAATCCCTCCATGTCCTCTAACCATGGACACCTCACACTGCCTTGCCCAGGTCAAGATTTGGGAGCACATGGAGGGAAGGAGGCGCTGCCTGGTCTGCATCACCCTGCTGGAACTGCTTTTCCCAGCTGCCTCATCTCCCCCCACACTGCTCCTCAGAGCTGTACTTAGCTCAGCGGGGTGGCCTGGCCTGATGTGCCCACTCCATCATTATCCAGACAGGGATTTCGAAAGGCACTTGAAACGCCCGTGATTGTGCAGGCGTTAGGTGGCAATTTGCCAGCTGGAGCTTGGTGCTGCAGCCGGCAGGACAGCAGGGGACAGCGGGGACGGTGGCTCACCAGGGCAGCCAGTGCATATGTGCATCCTTCTCTCCTGCCTGTTCACTGTTGTTCCCAGCATCTCCAAAGGTTGAAATTTTTGCCTGTCTTTAGATGTCTAGACATCTGAAAGACTTCTTGAGCCATGGCCATGAGGTCAGGCATATAAAGAGGACCATGGTGAAGTTATTCTGGACTTACAACACAGCACTGAATGCATTGCGGTGATTTTGCCTGCCCTACACCTCCTGCAGGCCATCAGCCTGCTTCCATGAGCTTTGCTCTGTGATGTGCTCTGCTTGGGCTTGTTACTGGTGTGAGCTGTGCCCTGACCTTAGTGCCACTGTTTGGACAAAATTCCCTCTGATTTTTCCCAGGCCCGCTCTGTACAGAGCAATCAAAGGGCTCTGGCTGCTGTCCCTCTGATGCATGTGCTTTTCACTTTGATTTTCTTCTCTTGTCACACAGCATCCAGTCTGTACGACGGCATATTCCCCACATTCCTTCATGAGGGATATTAATCTGCTCAGCTGTACTTCATTCTGGTTTCCCTCAGCAAGCAGTGGTCTGGAGCACAGGGGAAGACAAAAGGAGGCATCATGTAAAGCCAGGCACAATCCCTGGAAGCAGCAGGGGTTCAGCAAAGGATGAGGCTGCCCCAAGAGAGTTTCCTGGGACAGACTGGAAGTGGTATGTGAGAGGCAGATATGGGTGTGCTCAGCCTGATGAGGAATCACATGAAAGGCACCATCTTCATCAAGGAAATATGTAGATATTTGGGGGAAGGAAAAGTGTTTACCCCATAGGGTGACTTGCGTTGGTGTTACAGAAAGGCACTGATGCCTGAAAAAATTGGTAAATCTTTCAAATGAACAAAAGTGTTTGAGAATTTCTTTAGGAATACTGCACACAGTAAGTGAACTTGCTAATTGTTCTATACCAGGTTATTTTGTTTGGCTCTAATTATATCCTTCCAGCAAAATAAATTATTTCTAATCCTCTCCCTGATAAGTGAGCAACGGAGTAATTACCTGAAATACTGCACTTGGACAGGAAAGCCACCAATGTTATTTAAGCTGCAACAAACTGTAGGGTACAGCTGACTCCCACTGCTCCCCTTCCAATATTTGTCTATTGTGTAATTCCAGATCTATGATACCTGCTATTCCCTGTCTCTTTGAAGTAACAATGCCTGTCTTTGTACATCACTTTTCCACCACAGATCTCAAAGTACTTCACAAAGGCAAGTATCATTACTATCATTTTAGGGATAAAAAATCCAGACTCCGGGAGGTTAACTGCTGCTGGACTATCCCACATTTACTCTTCGACCACCAGATCATCCATTTATGATGCAGGTCAAATTTCTCCCTTTCATTCCTGGATCGCTCTCCCCCCTGTTCATTCCCATAGAATCCAAAGGCTTGTGCAGAGATTTAAATTTATGTGGAGTTATTGACACGGTGTTCTGCTCTTTGTCTCCTTGTGGTTCCTGGAAATCTTTGTATATCTGCCTGCTTTAGGAAAAGCTGAGATAATTTCTTTTTCTATGAGCACAGATTACAAAAACAGATCTAGTTCATGTATCTTCCAAACTCTGAAGGAGCCTGACTGTGAGAATTCAGCTAAGACTATTTGCAGAATAAAGGATCGTTACAATATTCAGCATTTTTGACTCAAGTTTGCACTCTAGCACTGCTTCTGGCTTCATAGGCTGAAATGCCTATGGTGGGTGTCTCTTTATACTAGTCTTCTTGGCCCATTTCTGCTCAAGAATGCTCGTGGCTGTGTTTAAAATTCAGAAGAAGTTTATTTTTGACAGTAGCCTGTGCCTGAACTTTTACACCCAGCATCAATTGTGATGAGAGGAGAAAATGAATCTTTACTTTTGAATGATAAACTGTTTAAAAGTAGGGCTTATAATGGCAGCAGTGAAAGAGTTTCATTTATAGCAGCCTCTGTACGACAACAATAATATATTTCATGGGACAGAAGAGTGACAAGAGCAGAGAGGTAAAGAACCAACAATATTTCTCTCTGAGGTGCTCTCCCAGCTAAACCAATTACTGGTCCTGTTCCGAAGGGTTGAAGATGCTGTTGTCACACCTGAATTTCCCCATGGGACTTGGCTAGGACACCAAAGACAGAGCAGATGAAAGGACATAATTCAATCGATCTCAGTAGATTTGCAGATGCTTATTTGTGGCGGAACCTTCACCCTCTGAGACCCTTTTCTGTTATTGCAATGTACACTTTGGTGGAAACAGGGTAACCTCAGAACATCCTCATCAGGAAACTATTAAAATATCTGCACAGGGGCAGCTGTTTTGGCAGTGATCTAAAAAACCAGCATAAGAAGAGCGCAAAAATTTATGAGGCTTCCCTTACATCTTTGTGAATTCCTGATGATTTTATCCCTTCATTGCTCTAGTTCTCCTTCTGCACTGCTGCACAGATACTTTTGAGGGCACATCCTGATACTGTACAGGCATTTGCATCTTGAATTTGAACGATGAACCACACTGAGTAGGGTCCCTGCAAACCAAGGTCAAAACCACTTGATCACAAATAGAGATGCTCACACAAAGGCTTTCAAGCAAATTCTTAAGGAGAGAATAATTAGAGACACGGAGGTAAACACAAAATGGGATAAAATGTTAGATAGGTTTAACAAAGACTCAGAGAGTGCCAGACTAACTCGATATCATTCTTTGATAAGATAATTGATTTTCTAGACAAAGGAAAAGCAGTAGATTTAATCTATCTGGATTTCAGTAAAGCATTCGATATGGTGCTGCATGAGAAATGATTAGTTTTGCTGGCAGATCTGGGGTTTAGCACAGGAACTGTAAGGCAAACAAAGAAACAGCTGAAGGGGAAGCAACAATAGGTTTGTTTAAAGGGAGAAGCATCAGGTTGAAAACAAGATAGGAATGTCAATCCTAAAAGGACTTCCAGATGTCTAACCTGGTTTAAGCTCTGATGAATACTCTTTGTTATACATTAAGTGTATAAAAGTGCATTTGTACCTGTGGGTAAAAACCTGGAAAACTTTACAAATGGGAAGAAGTGTTGGAACATTGTAAGAAGAATTAGATGATTTTGAGAGCCGGAACAACAGAAAATAGGGTGGGATCTACTAGTACAGGCTGCTGTGCCACATATTTAGGTAATAGTAGTAATATTCTTTACTGTGATCTATCACTTGGCAATGACGTGTGAGAAGAAAAACATAGGTGTAACAATTGATGAGCCATCAATAAGGTGTCACCCTTAAAAAGTCAATGTGGGATTTGAGTATAGCAGCTGGTTCTACTTGAAAAAGTATGGATGCTGCTGAGCAAGGTCAGATTTCCTGATGCGCTGTCTGCTGATCACGAAGGGGGGATTTAACATGGAGCTGTTGGAGAACAGGACAACGTGGCTGAAAAGAATGGAGATTTCTACTACCAGAATTAGGAAGACCTGGCTTACAGAGCCTAAAAATTGAATTATGTAGTGTTGTAAACACCAGGAAAAGGCAAGAGCACTTTTATCTAAAGAAGATATCTATTGGTAAAAGATACTCATAAACATAATCAGCTTAGATTTCAGAGGAGAATCTCATTCCGCCAGAATATTGAATGTCAGTTAGGGGAAATGTATTCTAAAAACCTGCTAATTTAACGATAGAAAGGGATTGGTTGTGGCAGAGTTGTTTGGGGGAGACTGGAACAGCATATGCCCAAAATATTCAGTCTCCAGCATTGTTTTTTAGTCCCTTTTTAATCAGCACAGAGAAATGAAATCATAAAACAGTATGAAAAAGGAAGCAAACAGCCAGTCTCTTGGTTATATGTTTTGTCAGTCCCCTGCTGGTGCCTTGGCTTAGAATTATTTATGTTCATTCCCAGTGTCTCATATCTTACCAGTTCAAGTTGATTTCTAGCACATATTTTTGCATTGCAGTTAGGTACATTGCTCTCAGACTGAAATACAATATCACAACTCCCTTAGTGCCATGACATTCCCTTTAATATGGACTCCAGAGGTAAATCCTGCACCCCAACAACAGGGATGTATTATTCCCCCTTTAAAATGACCTTGCCTTTAAACCAGACCTCAGTGGTCAATCTAAATTGTGTTGCTCCAATAAAATGTAGTTAGCTGATGAGCTCAGAGACATCATTTCTCCTTCCCTGGGCACAGCCTGCAGCGTTAGTTTGTAGGGGGTTCGCTGGCACTGATGGAGTGATCTCTGCATTGGAAAAACAGATTGGCATGATGGGCATGAACAGTTTAGCAGGCTGGAGGCAGGGAAGCAGGAATTTACAAGCGAATTGGTTTAAGTACAGATTGTTTCGTTTCTGAGAACAGCAGCAGGGAGCTCCGAAGTTGCATGCTGCTGCAGCTGTTTAGCCATTAGTTGAAAAAAAAAAGAAAGAAAAATAAATAAGACAAGACAAAGGAATAATCTTTGAATAGCAACAAAATATTTCAAAATAGGATAAAAAAAAATCTTTAAAGGATGCCTTTTTTGAGTGGTAGGGGACAAGATGTGAGATTGGCATCAGCAAAGTAAATAGAGATTACTATAAAGACACAGACAATGCATCCTCTATTCTATCCCATAAAATATGAATTTGACACCCTGAACTGGGCATCCACTTAGTAGACATGAGAATAATTACAGTGAGCAGTGTAAATATAAAAATAGAGCAAACCCAAGTAAAATTAAATCAGGATGATCTGCTGCGAGCTTAAGAACAGCAGACTGAGACAGGGCTTCCCTGGCACGCAGAGCTCTGTCCCTGCCATCTCCAAGAGGAAGACATTGCAATAATGCTACTGAATTTTACAGCAAATTCAGCCTTTTGTCAGGGAAGGCGTTCTCTGCCCACAGTCCCTGCTATGGAAGTGAGAAGTCATTTAAAGATTATCTGAGATGTTATTTCTATCAAGCACCTTCTAAGCCTGGCCATTAGCAGCAAACTGGCTGTGAATAGTGTCAGAGCACCTTTCATTCTGACAGGCAGCTTACAGGTGAGGGACTTTCCCAACCAGAGCTGCTATTGTTATATTTAATAATTCCTTACAGAATTTTCTCTCCTTATTTGTCCAGCCACTTTTAAAACCCATATAAAAATTTAGCATCCAAAACACCTCGTGGCAATGCAGAGTAATCTCCTGATGAACGTTTTGAACTTGCCATCAACTGAATTTATTCCATAACCCCTCGTTGTCTTATGGAAAGAGCTAGTGCATGATAGTTCCCTGTTCACGTTTTCTACTGTGAAATAATAGCAGAAGGAAACAATCTCCTTGTGTGTCTATGAGTGTCTAATTTTGACCACAGCAGACTGGCTTTGAGGACATGTCAGACTGTGGGTCACAAATATCCTGTTGCTACACAGCTGGAACAATGGGCAGAAATTAGGACATCTCAAAGACCCTGTATTTTCTATTTTTATCTTTTTTTTTTTTTTTTTCTTTTCTCCATTTTCCAGACTTATTTTGTGACTGGTCTGTCTTACAATGCTGACATAACTTGCAGGTATTTCATGTCAGTGCTATTTCTGACCGCACTGGCTGAAGCTCCCATTATGTAGAGATAAAGGCATGTACAATTTTTACCTCAGAGTTGATAATAACAGGAGCTTAAGTTTCACTGATTTGTTGTCAATGTCATAACCCACTTATGAAAGCATCATAACACAGCCATAGAAGCATAGCTAATTGAAGTCCATTTTGGTGAAACTACAAGGGAAATTGGCCTCTTGTTTAACAGCATTAATTTACTGTGTTCCAAAGTAAAGATCGATAAACAAACAAACAAAAATAAGCTTTTGAGTTTATTCAGCAGAGGAAGAATTATGACATGAAGGATAATGTCTCCCTGTTTTATGATACTTCTGGCAATAATATATTGAAGTTGTTATGAAGCCATGATCGTATCAGAGACATTGAACAAAGAAACAACCGCAACCAAATTCAATTTTACATATATTCTTTCACATGAGAGACAAATCAATCCTTTCTCATAAATAATAGCAAAATTCCTTGAATAGCCCAAAATTCAATACAGTTATTAGAATGTCACTAGAGCCATGGGAACAAAGTGCATAAAAACATGGTGGAAAGAATCACCTCAGTCCCATAATTTTAACATTCCTAGATGAGGAGTGGTCATTAAAGATCCCATCACAATTGATTGGAGAGAAGGGATTTTACATACTACATGAACCCCACTCTTGTTGGTCAGCTGTGTTTTTTGAGAAGTTACTAAGTTTTATGCAAGGCAGATAAAATTGGATGAGGATGTGGTCAAGACAGAGGATTAGCCATACAATTTATGAGGCTGTTTGGGGAATGAAGACACTAAATCTTCTGTAGTCATTTATAATATAATTTTTCACTGATTTGGACAACCTTTGTGACCTACTGGGTCATATATAAAAATCTTTTTCTAAACCTAAGGATCTCTTTTTTATCTTTGTATCTTTAAGGCATGTTTACATCCTGGTGTCCCAATATGAAAATGCTATACAACAAGTTCTTAGGGTCAAAATCATACAGGATACATGTCTATTTCCACAAAACATGCCTATTTTGCTTCCAAATGTCTGTTGTTTATTGGTATTCCAGTAAAGTTGAGTCCAAAGCCCGCCCCCTCCCCCCCCAAGTTCTTTTGGTTCTTCTTCCTTCCTCACACCCCATCCCTGGTGACTCAAATCTGCACCAGGCCACTTTGTCCTCCAACCAAGGCTCCTTCTGCAGTGAGTGTTCTGCTTTTCCTCACCTAAACCCTCACCAATATTGCCTCCTCTTTTGCACAGGCAGGGGAAAAGGGAGGTGTCAGCCAGCCCCACACTAGAAATGGGACTTTGTATAGAGGGTAGGGCTGAGAGAGGCACCAAACTGAGTGTTTTTAAATAAACTCAGGGAAAACTACATCTTATGCTGAGCATATGACTGCCATAATAGTTTGTCTCATAACAAGGCTGTTAGCCAGAAGGGAAAGCAAAATGATTGGTTTGTATATGTGTAACTAAGCATGGCTGGACAGAAGGATGCATCTGGCATCATTTGGAACACTGGATGTGTCTCAGTGAAAGCTCCTCCAGGGCTGTGGGAATGCCCCACTCGGTGCAGTTTGGGGAGCTGGAACAAAGCCTGCGTGTCATGTGAAGAAGTTAGAGCAAGGAGTGAATTATTTGAGTATTTTAGGCT
The DNA here is from genome assembly GCF_026979565.1 of Vidua chalybeata. NCBI lineage: Eukaryota > Metazoa > Chordata > Aves > Passeriformes > Viduidae > Vidua > Vidua chalybeata. The sequence goes on from NC_071542.1 coordinate 13,648,525, forward strand.
CAAATAAGCTTGTCTTGACAATGACAAGCCTGTCAGGAGCTCCAATTCTGCCTCCTGGAGACACTAAAGCAAATGAGATGGTTCCTGCTAAATAGCCACCTTGGGAAGAATTATCTTATTTTATTATTTTTAAATAGAAAGCTTTTAAATACAGATTCAAGAGGACTGAGTAGAGCTAATGCAGCAGGAGCAGAGAATGCTGATTATTTGTCATAATAAAAACACTGATATGAATGAGAGAGGGAACAAATCATACCAATGGAACTGGACAGCCTATCTTGGTGGTTTGCTCCTCTGCTTTGGATTAGAGTTCCTCCTATCTTCACAGCCCATTTAGCCAAGTCCAAGTGCTTCCTTTCACTGCCTGCCATCCTAATCTATGTAAACCAGCTCAGTCAGGCATTTTTCATTGAACTAATACATATTAATGGGCAATAATACAGTTGTACTATTGCATACATTTTCTTGAAGTACAGTTTTCCATCTAAAGAATTTTATTCACATTGCTGCATGGTAACTGCATCCACAATAATATCTTTAGTGATTATTCATTACAGGAATAATACAGCTGTGCCAAACACTATTTTTTAGTGTCTTTATTTATTTTTATTTTTTTAACAAAAGATGCAATTATATTTGTCTACTAATCGTATTGTTGTCATCAACTGAAGAAAATAATTTTCTGCTCAGGTATGCAGAAAAGAAGTGGACAGGTAGAAATCAGGTGTCTTTCATGTATCGATGAAGAGAGCAGATTTTAAGAATCATAGAATTGTTAAGGTTGGAAAGGACCTCCAAGACACTGAGTCCAACCTTTGACCAAACACCTCCATTCCAAATAAACCACAGCACAAAGATCCACATCCAGCCATTTCTTGAACACCTCCAGGGCAGGTGACTCCACCAGTCCCTGGCCAGTGTGTTTCAAGGCCTGGCCACACTTTCAGTGAAGAAATTCTTCCTGATGTTCAACCTGAACCTCCCCTGGCACAGCTTGAGTCAGTTCTTTTGTCCTGCCACTTGCTGCCTGGGAGAAGAGCCTGACCTTCACCTTCTACCAGGGAGTTGTAGAGAGTGGTAAGGTCTTACCTGAGCCTCCTTTTCTCTGGAAACCTAAAATTAGTTTAGATGACTGGAAAGTTTTCTAATATATACATAACACATTTCCATTGGAGTTTCCATGTACTTACAGACCTGGCAGGTATCTGTGATTGAACTCAGATAGAACTGGGTATGAACAAGGGGCAGTGGCTGTTAATGGTCAAACATTGCTCATGCAATGCATGAGCTGGTGTTGGATGAGGTCCTGTTTCCTTGGGAATTGATACTGTGTAGTGGAGACATGAGCAGGTAAAGAATGTGGTGGAAGTAAATTTGGCTTCAATTCACACTGAGTGATCTTTCCTCTGGTCTCACCTTTCTCCTTGTGCCCTGTACATTGCCCTCACTCCGTCACGGGGTACCCCTAGGAACACAAACTGACTGCTCAGCATCCTTCAGTCAATTTGCTGCCACGCTATGAAAAACCAGCAGCACAAGGCACCATGTGGAACAAGATTGATGGAATAATAATGTGTGTCCATCTTTCCCTCTAGAAAACTTCATCATCAATTATTGTGTCAGCTGTAATTGTGTTGTCTCTAGAGGAGAGGCAGACAGTGGCATTGTTCTAAGGAAGGCAGGAGGCTCTGTCCTTTCCTACCATGATGCGATGGCTTTCTGAGGGGAAAAGAGGCATCTCTTGAAAGCTTGAGCTGCAACTAAACTGGCAAACCATAATTATCTGCAATGAAATAATTAGCAACATAAACACCTTCAGGCAATAAGCAGTTCCAGCTACTCCTACAGAAGCAATTTGACCTCACTTACTGTCTATTATACATAACTTTGTAGAGTCCTATTGATACTGTAGTGCCAAGACCTGTGGGATCTGCCAAAGTTTGTTTCCATCGCTTACTGAGGAAACAGCAGTTCTATAGTTGCTTGGGAGATTAATTAACTTGTCAAATAATTAAGTGGACAGCCTGTAATGAAAGTTCCCACTTCATAACTGATTTATCACTTTAGAAGCTTCCCAGATTTAGCTTCTTTACACGAAGGCTTCCGTACAAAGAGAAAAATATTTTGTATATTCCACTTACCCATTCAGGGTTTTTTTCTGATTTTGCCCTGGGTTGTGAGGAATGTCATAGTGATGCAAGAAAATCTCACATACAATTCACTGAAACTTTTAGGGCTGGATGACCATTTTCATGTAGTTGTTAGCAGATTAGCACTGGCTAAATGACAAGATCAGATTTTTCAGAATGAGCTAGTGCTGCAGTGAGTGTTAAAATTGTTTGGTCATCTGCTGGTCTAATGATCATGATTTTGGCAGACCCAGTTTCAGCTACTTCCTCTGTATTCAGTGATGAACTAAGGGCCAAGTGAATTACCACTCTTTATATACTCTACCTCATCTTTGTTTCCCTTGAAAGTATTTGCAATACTTAAAGGACTTCCTGGGGATTTGTAGCATTGAACCTCCAGAGTTTTACTGGTGTGTTAGTTGTCTGAGATGGAAGGCAGTAAATAAAAATATCCTGTATTATTCATTCTGCCCCTGAACTTAGAACTTCATGTGAAAGTGAAGTTTCACTGACACACTCTGAAGGCTGGCTATTCTAGTGAGATAGGCTCATTTTCATTGATTTTTTTTAGAAGAATATGTATTGCTTATATGAATATGCTGACATTTTGTTGGAGCACATGTGAAAAATCCTGTCTTTTTGCCTGCCAAAGACCTTCCCAGGAAAACAGTTGTGCTAACCTGTTTAAAGAAAGCATCCGACAGAATATTATAATCCTGGGTGAACAGCAAAATGCATCAATAAATAAATGTGAGACTGAATTTTGAGTCTGCATGTGTTTGGAGGGGACATTGGTCTGGGGCAGTTTGTTCCAGCCTCTTGTTAACATGAATAATTGTTTTGTTTCAGGCAAGAAACTTTCGACTATCAATAAAGCATAGCTGGTGTAGTCAGCCTCCTGTGAGGTACTTAATGATCCATAAAACTGTTTAAAGGGAAGCTGCCAACCTGATTTTGGCCCAACCTGTGACTGTAGTTTTGATGTATCTATATTATACACATACATATTTGCATTTATTGGCTTCAAAGCCAAAATTTCAGAAAGCGTAGGATTGCCTGCACAAACTTCATTTGCCTCTTTTATGGAACTGGAATTGTATATCATATTTCATGACAAGTTCACAGCTATAGCTTCCAAATCACCTGTGGTCCTTTGTGGCTGTACCACGTGGCAGCAAAATTCCAGGGCAAGAGCAGCGACATGGGCATGAGGAGCACAGGTAGGACCTTGCAGACAGCTGAGACCTTCCCACCAAATGATAGGGAAAGACAAATTAGCTAGAGAGCATCCACTGGCCTTGCCTTTGGCCTTGCTTCCCTTGGCTTTGGATATTCTTCACTGAACACATCGGAATAGGATTTGACAACTCAGAGCTGCTTCCGCCACCACCTCTTTGGCCTGATGCATCTTATTTGAAATTGCTTGCTGTCATAGTCAATCTCTTTAAGGACTTGGAAGAACACTTTAATTAGCCCTGATGAAGTGGCTGGAGCCAAGTGAAGCCTGGTGGCTCTTGCTCTCCTTATGTTTGTGTTTCTTGTCATGTATATTTGCTGGCAGAATCTTAAACCTGGCTAATTATTTTTGTGATGTCTAGACATCTTTAGTGAAGTGATTCTTTCCTTTTTTACTAGTGCTTATAATTTACATTTGCGTGCTCCCCCATTCATCCTGCACCATCTTCAGAAAGATATACCACACAGCACTTAAAGATCAAAGAAAGGATGAAGGCAAACTTGGTGGAGTTTTGAAAGTGTATCATAACAATCAGCTGTGATGCCCCAGCTTCTCCCATTACTGACAGATCCTTCCACCAGTTTTGCATCACTTGCATCATCTTGGGCTCCTTGCATCAGCTTCTTCTCCATACCTCTCAGTTTCCCCAGGAAGATGGATCAGGACTGGGGTATCCCAGGGTCAACCCTTTCCCCTTCAGCTGCCTCATTTTTTTCCTCTGCCCATGTGGAACATGAAAGCTTTTGTAAGCTGTTTTAGAAAGCAAAATCCCCCTTCTAAATTGTCCTTCTAGACAAAAAGCACAAAGGAGCCAGATGCCCAACATATGACTTCGGTAGATATTAATCTAAGACAGAACAGATGATCATCTGTGGAAAAACCATCCTGTTGTTAATAGAGCCTTCAGGAATATTAGCAGACTGCTATAGCTTATGTTAGTCTCTCAAAGCTCAGCTGCTTTTTCCTCTGTACATGTTCCATATTCACCCTTCTCCTTCTCTCCTCATAGATAAAGGCATCATGAAATCCTCTTCATCTGCCACTCAATTTCAGCAATTTTCCCCAACTGATGCTTCAGTGATATTCCTTTCCTCAGTTTAGTCCACAGGAAATGTAGCATTAATAGGCTAATATCTGTATATCTGGTTCTATATCAAGGGGATGGAAAATGGCTTATTTCCATGTGACCAAAAATAACCTGAAATCATTGCAATTCAATTCCTTGCTTACTTTACATCTGCTTGGAAAAATATGGCCCATGGCAACTAGGAAGAGAACTCAACAAACTGATTTCCATGCAGGAGCTGATTAGAATCTGTAGAGATGTTTCTGTAGGTGGAATGCAGCTTTGCTCCTATCACAGTTGCTGTCTCAAAATTCATCAAGCCCATTGTAGTAATTATATTAATCACCCAGAAACTCTGGCAGGATGTCACGCATTATGAAGCCATAGCCTGATATAAAGTAATTATTCAAATTTTCCCCCTCCAGAGGACTCTACGTGGCCTTACCCAGGGAGATGTTCAGGTCAGAGCTGAGAACCTGTGCAACATTTTCCATGAATTCTGCAGTGGAACGACTGTATTTGAAGTTAAGGCAGTTACATCTTTAGACACCAAACTAAAAATAGCTACATATGTTGATGAGACAACCTTTGAGTGCTGTGACGAATTAACACTTTTTTTTTTTTCCTGAAGCACTCCTTGTTTTCAGGTAGCTTTCCTAGTAGACAAAGGACAATGTGCATGTTTTCCTGAAAATATTCTGGGAAAACATTGCAGAATGATAATGTACAGCCATGAAAATGTGTCTTTAGTCTCCAAATCCAATCATAAGGCAGGAAGCCTTCCAGGGGAGGCATCTTCTTGACTGTTTTTTAAAGCAGTGGCTCTGAAAACAGCAGATGCTTCACTCTTGCTCACCTGCCTTCTCACCCGTCATTGTGGGGCTGGCTTACACTTGTGAAATGCCAGATCAGAAACAAATGCTGCCACCTATTTATAAATACCTCCCCATCAAACACCCTGCATAGTACCTGTGGAAAACAATGTGCCCCAGGTGACTCTCTTCCACTCACAACAATTCATGGGCTTCACTGCAATTATTTCCAATGATAATTGTAAAGATAACACCATTTAAATTATCTAATGTTTTATTCAATATTTTGGTGAGTTTCAATTACTTCCAATTATAATTCAACAGCTTTCTATTTAAAACAATTATTGTCTTTTATAACCTGTTTCAAGTCAAAGAAATTGTTTGCCTTTATTCCTCCTTGGCTTCTTCCATAGGTATTCAATCTAGCTCTCCCTTTGGTTTTCCAGTTCTCCATTAACTTGTGTGGCCTTTCATTAACCCCTCATGTGCCCTCCCACTCTACCACACAATCAAGCCTCTGAGAAGAAGCTGTCAGCACAGCCCCTGAGACAATCACAATCAATTAAACTCATTAAAAATCAATATGATTCAATTACAAGCAACAAGACACAGTCCTGGTAGGTTGAATAGTGCTGGGGTACTTGGAGCTAGGAGGTGTCCACTGGGGCAAAGATGTGCCCCATCTTTGGCTTTGGGGCTTTCCATGTTAGGAAATGAAGGTGTCACCATGAGCTGTGAGCTCAAAAATATGAGCACATGGCAAGGGAGGAGAGTATTACTGAAGTTCATCTCAAAACAGGAATACCATGGAGTAAGACTATTCTTTAGTTCATTGAATTTAAAGAGAAATAGTGCTTGCAGTGATGTTAACTTGTATGTTATTTTCTTATTTCTTTGTAGCATAAAATATGTCCTGATAGCAGGAACTGGTTACCCTGTGATTTGGAAAAAAAAAATGTTTGATCATAAAACTATTTGAAGGTGTGAAAAAAACTCCCTTTGGATATGGGACAGGAAGAAACCCTTCATTTGCAAATTGTTGTCTCCTTGCCATTCTTTGAAGGTGAGTTACCAGTTCAATAGCTTTACATTACTGCGAGTTATTGAGAAATATTGGGGAATAAAAAAGTTTGTTTTGTGTAGATGTAGAACAGAGGCACTTTGTCCTTCATTTCACTCAGTTTCTAGGTTTTTTTCCTCGATGAAAACTTGCCATGTTTAAAACAAAGTGTTTTTTTAAATGTCATTTTATTCCCCAAGAGAAAAAAAGCACACAAATCTTTCAGTTAAAACCCATGTTTTTTAAAATATTTTTTCCTAGTGGGACACTGCTAAAAATGAAAGCATGTGTTCTTCTCTTTGGACTTTTTGCCACAATGTTTTCATTTAAGAAAGATGCTTTTCCCACACACACACAAAAATATACACATTTGACTAAAAAAGTCCCTAAAAGTTAAAAAATTCCATTTGGGATTTTTCTCCGGAAATGGAAAATTAGAAAAAAATCAAAATAGGTCAGGAAAAGATTTCCATCTAGCCAAAACAGTACTTTTGAATTAATTTATTCTCAATCAAAACATTTCACTCAGCTCTAATTGCTGGACTGAAGTCACCCTGCAGGATCTAAAAGGAGTTGATTTAGATGCTCCCATGGGTTCCCATGAATCAGAAAAGTAATCAGTCAATCATCTTCCTGCTCTCACAGTTTTCTGTTGTTGAGTAATTCTCCAGATCATATTTGCTGAAACTCCTTGTCTGGCTATTTTTTCAACCTAGCAAAGATGACTGCAGCATCCACGGCCCCCATCCAGCAAAGCACTTTACACACATTCTTTAGTTAACGTAGTCTCCTTGATGTTAATGAGGTATCCATGTACTTAAAGTTAAGCCCAAGCTTAAGTGATTTGTTGGACAGAGTCCTGAGCCCTGGAAGGGGAGGTGCTGAGAGCTGTTCTGTGGAAGCATGCTCAGCTTTAAAGCAGTGTGGCTTGGCAATGGTCAGAAGTTGTATTGATTGGAGTAAATCAGTTTAGAAATTGATGAAGATCTGTTTAAGCATCTCCCATCCAAGGCTCCTCTCTAAGTCGTCTTAGAGCTGATTTTATGAGATGTGCTCTCCAAGCAGGATGAGAGCAGGGCTTGCTCTGACTGACCAGGCTCAGCTCATGAATGATTTGCTGAGCTCCTGTAGACACCTGCAATGAGAAGCTGCTTTTGCTGAGAAGTGTGAGATCTGTCCCTGGACACCCATAAGTAATCACATTGCTGAAGACAAGTAAACTCAACTTGCTCAGTTTTTATACAAATTACATATTTATAGCCACTTTTAGCATCAAAGTGATCAACCTATTTTGTTCAAGGCTCCATTTCAGGTGATACAACCTGTAAATTACTGTAATGTACTCTGCTCTGCTATTATTTACATTAAAACCCCCACCACTATTATGTGTAGGTGGAGGGCAAAGAAGGTTCTTCCCAACTCCTTGCACTTTGTCATCTTATGGATCCCTTTGAAATGTAGCAGACAGCATCGATCATGTTATATAAATAACAGCTGTGCAGTGCAGTGCAGTGATTTATCTGTCCCTAGGCATTGTCAGAAAATCCCATGTCTTCCCTACAGAAGAGTAAAAAATATGTATTTCTTGAAAGTCACCAATCAATTGCTTCAGTCTTTTCCTGCAGACCTGACACCAAAAATATGTATTTGAAATGTCAATTCAAAATGCTTCAGAGGCAAGTTTTCCTGACTGGCAGAGGGAGACTTGTTACTGACAGCACTACAGGAAAAAAATACCTGCTGAAACACATCAGTCAGTGCCTTTGCCATGGTCTGGAAAGCAGATAATGCAAAAAGATTGTGTAATTCAATGCAGGCCCACCCTTGGGCCAAGCGTGTTACAGGCTTGGGCAATATCAATAAAGTACATCTAAACCAGACCCAATTCTCACCTGTTGCGTCTGGAATCTACTTCGGGGATTTGGGTGGGTTTTGGTGCAGGTGTAATAGGTTCCCATGTGCCCTGATCCTGACAAAACCCATCATGCAAGGGAGTTCTGAGGCCTATCAGTACCACAGGTGGCACACACCATTTCACTGCTTGCAAATCAGTCTTGCCTTTCTACAAAGATAAGCCATGAAATATCAATGCATTAAATCTCTAATTCATTGATTTCAGAATTAGTCTTACTCTTTTATCTCAGTATCTGATCCCAGCCATCCAGACACAAAGGACAGGGATAAGAAATCCATAAGCACCACTGTGTGGTTAAAGAACAGCTATTCCAGATAACACACAAGCATTAAAGCAAGGACAGACTGAAGTCAATATGCTTGAACATATTTTAATTGCTTCTTAATAAGTGGATAATTTTGAGACTTCCCAACTCAATCATCTTCTGCTTTTTCCATTTATTCTTTTACAAATCCTCTTCTGTTTAGGACAGACTGGGGCAAGGTGCTGGCTGGACTCAGGATGAGTTGATGTCCATTGACCAGATGCATCCCAGAGTATTCCCACGCCCCTGGCTTAGACTAACACTTAGAGGTGCTGTGCTCACCCCTTCTATTCTCCTCTGCCATCCCTGCATCTCCACCTTCCTCACAGGGGTGGGAAGCTGCATTTCAGCACTTCTCATCTGGGTTCAGTCTGACCCACCTCACAGCTCTGCCACTGCATACCTACACAAAACCCAGCACCCCCAGAGGAATCCTTGTGGTTCCATCACTGAGACTCATCCCTCTCTTGCAGCCTTCTTCCTGGCTTGGGTAGCCAAAATATTTTGGTCTGCTGCCTATTGGATCTGCCCACACGCCAGGTCTGTCCTCAACAGTTCAGTGCTGATAGTTCCTCCCAAAATCTTCTTTCCTGCCAGTTCCCACTGGGAGCATCCCAATATGCAGCCATTTATGGTTTATGTCAGCAATGTGGAGAGACTCAGGGGTTGTTCACCTGAGGCAGGGCTACTGCTGGGCTGAAGTGATTAAAATATTAACTGCTGGAAAAGCTGTCCATCCCACTCATCTCCATCAGAAGCAATTAATATGGATTATATATATTTTGTAAGAAGAATATCTTTCCTTTCAAACCTTGGAGGAACTCCAGGGAGGATTAGGTAGAAGACTGAATGAGCTAATTTGCATAAATTAGGTAAAATGTGAATAGCAATTTGCATTCTGAAAGGCTCTCTCTGACTCTTCATGATATATTGATGCCATCTGGAAAACCTAGCTATGAACCAGACATTTGTTGGAACAATTTTCCCCAGGCTGTTCCCACAAACTTTGCGTGCGTGTTCAGAAATACTCCCCTTTCTTCCTACTGCTTGGAGCAGGGTTAAAGACCTCTTTATATGATTGACCCTCTTTATTCAAGAGAGGACAATTCAGATACCTTAAGAAGAAATGGATGATGCATTGGAAATACTCTAATTGCTGTTCTTCACTGGAGGCAAAGGTTCCTGCTGTGGCTGTATTGAATCCCCACATTAATATGGCAGCAAAGAACCAGGGTAAGGAATGGTCAGGCTGGAGTCTTATGTCATTTTTCTTCACTCAGATTACATCATTTCTTTGGGAACCATATTTTATGAGCTCACTTTTTTTCTCCTTTTGAGAAGCTTTTCCCTGTATTATACAAATTTCAGCCTCACTCTTTCCTTTATCAGAAAAGATGCCTCATTTATGGAAATATTCAAGGCCAGGTTGGATGGACCCCTAAAGCAACCTGGCCTAGTGGGAGGTGTCCCTGCTCATAGTGGGGGTTTGGAATGAGATGATCTTTGAGGTCCCTTTCAACCCAAACCATTCCACGATGTGTCCTTTGTACATTGGATTTCTCACACAGCCACACGGAGCTCCTGCGCTCTGCCCATCTTCATCACGTGCCAGAGACAGAACAGTCATAGTGACAGTAAAGTCACTGTTCCCAGTGCCTCCAGCAGAACATATCAGCTGATCACCACCTTCTCCCTCTGCTAGGGACCACCCCTTTTTTACAATGGTAGGAACTGAGGCAGTTTGTCACAGGCATCCATAAATCTCCACAGCTCATAGATGCTCTCCAGGACAATGGACTTTCTGCTGCCCCTTGGAGCTGCTGCTGAAGCCATCACTGAATCCCTCAGTGGTTAACCAGGTGGTCTGCAGCTTCTCCTTCCAGAGCTGCTGATGTTGCTGAGGCTCACAGTAGGGAGCTACTGAGCCTCAGTATCAGTGATTTGTACAGACAAAATCATCTGGCTGGAGCCAGACCAGGCAAATGCAGCACAGTGCAGGAACGATAGTTAATAGATAAAGACTTTACATGCCCCAATGTTTTAGGGCAAAGAGACAAAGACAAAGGGTCAGAGAAGTTCAAGATGCCAGAAATGGGAAGAAAACCTCTTTAGATGTAACCTTTTTAAAGCAGGATGGTAAAGGAAGCTGGCATCATGTTTGAATGTGATTTATAGTATCCTTATTCAATGAGAATTGCCACTACCCCCCAAACCAAATTATTTCCACAGCTCTTCTCCAGACAAATGTGTCTGAGCTAACAGACAAACATTAAGTGGGACATGAGTCACTTGCTCATGTAGTTGCCAAGTTCACAGACTGAAGTCTGTGACGAGTTGAGTCGGTATCAGCTGCCCATGCTTGAGAGGCTGGATTTGGAATATCTGAGATGAACAGCCCTTGACTGTTCAAAACTGGGGTGAAGGTACTAGCATCAGATTTATTCTAAATAAATACTTCTAAATAAAAGTGAAAAGGATGGATAAGAGTTTGGTGATTATACAGTGACTGTATGAAGCCCAAACTTATATATCCTGCAATTAAATTCTGAGAGCTCTGCAAAGCTATCTTAGAGCTGCCAAATTAGAGGTCATTTCTGTGTGACCTGGAGGCTAAGATGCTATCAAAAATATCTAAGAAATTTCAAACTTGAAATCCCTGACTGTGCTTAATTCCTTTAGGCCATTCTGTTTTTCTTTTTGAGAACGCCAACAGCAGTGGTAACTTTTTATGCAACTTTGTATGTATCATATAAACTTTTGATAGTAAATGGCAAGCTGACAATTTTTATATTAAATGTTTTTTTCTCTTGGTGAATGTAGGTCAAAACAAGCTGTTTGCAGAACTTGGTGTAAATGAATTTCCCTATTTGAAGGAATAATTTTTAAAATGGCAAAGCAGCCTGTTTCCTAATTTTCAACAACTGAGTATTTTTTTTTTATTTCAGAAATATCACCACTATCTAAATGAAATACTTTCAAAGTATCTAAATAAACTGTACATTGATCTGATCTGTATTATTTCTTTTTTAGATTATTGGTTCACGAATACTGATAAATCCAGAATAGGGAAAACGATTACAAAATCTTGCAAATTCCCACAGAGAGAGAAAGTATTTCCTTTACTGATATAATAACAAATAGCAATCATAATGAATGTCATAATTACAGCGGTCGTGAGGATACTTATTGGCAATTTAAATCAAACTGCTCCCAGAAAAGAGAAGAAAGTGGGAAGGAGTGAGGTGGGTGGATGATGGCTTAAAAGGATGGTTATTGATCGAGTTGTTCATGGTGGATTAACTCAGGAAGGGAGAGCTGGATTTATTTTATCTTTATCTGTGAAAAAACATTGAATATTTGCTTAATTGTATTGTATATGTACAGCATAACTTGATGATTACACACAATTTATACAAAAAACCTATACTAAAGCAATTAAATAATCATTATGCTAGTTTTCCTGGCTCAGGAGGAGGACTAGATATTTCCTTGGGCTCTCCTCCAGCCCTGTCCTCTATGCTTCCATACCCCATAGGCCAGTCCCTGCAAAACTGGCCTTTACTGGGCTGGGCTCAGAGCCACCTGGGCTCTGTCAGGAATTTCCCTAAAGACCCATTTTGAGTCCAAAGAGCATTTGGGTACATGGTTAGGCCAGGCAAAAAGGGAGGCTTTCCTATACTCTCCCTAGACTCCAGGACAAGTGATATGCAAGTGTTTCTCAACCTTTTCCAATTTGTTGTCCTCTCAAACCCCACACTTTCCCCATGTAAGCCCTGTCCAGCAAGCCTAAGCCTACAGAGAAAAGCTTTACCCTTTTGCTGCAGAGCCATTAGAAACAGCCCCCAGGTCCCCAGGCATCCTCGGGGGTTGAAAACCACTGGTTTGCACCAGGGGACTCCCAAAGTAATCCTGCAGAAGGGTGGTGCTGAGTCCTGGATGTGCTGAAACTAAGGGAACAGGCGTGAATCTCAGCTGGAGATAATGGAGGGGAGAAGTGCTCAGGGCACTGAAACTGCCCACTCCAGGTACCAGGAGCGACACAGCTCTACTTGACCTGATTTACTTTGCTCTCAGGAAGATCTTATAGCTCCAGGCTGCTGCTCAGCACAAGGGTGCTGCCAGAACTTCCAGTCCAAAGCCACCTTGTGACCCAGGTACCTGCTGGGCTGAGGGTGCCTGGTATGGGGTGAGGAGGGCAGGCACGGCGAGGCATTTTCCCTCATCCTGTCACTGGAGATGAGAGCTCGGCCCCCACCTGGCTGCAGCCTCCTGTCAGGGTGTAGTAAAGAGTGATAAAGTCTCTCCTGAGCCTCCTTTCTCCAGAATAAACACCCCCAGCTGCTCCTCATAGGATTGGTGCTCTATCTGTGCTTTTCTGTGTGTTTTAGCACAGGAGGCTGCAGAACTCCCTGCCAAGAGAAATCATTGACTTCTTTGTCTGGGATAACACTGAAAGCTCCAAACTCTGATTAAAGTTGTCTTGTTTGCTTGCCCTTTCTGTAGTTACATGTGGGTATAGGATTCACCTATATCTGCTGCACTTTTCCCCCTGGACAAAACATTTCGGCAGTACTGAGAGGAGTCTAATCAGGTATTAAAAGCAAAGTGAATTGCACTTGCTGTAGAATTGGGGTAAATTACTAGAGCAATGATAGAGCCCCTCTCCTGTTTTAATCCATTTTAATCTCATTGTTGAGTTAATAAAACCTATTGGTTTACTAAATCAATGTAGGGTGTGATTCATTATTATGCGAGCTGGTACACAGATTCAAATGCAAACTCCTTCTGCTATAGACTGGAACAACACTGATCCAATGGAAGTTGGCTCCAGGGAAAAATTACCTCTTGCCACTTGTCATAGAAAGACACTAGCTATGGTAAATTTTTGTTCATGTGAATCAGAGGCTCTATTTGACTTTGCTGATGCTGAATGCACTTGAAATACTTTTACAAATGATTTAATCTACAAACAGAAAAGAAACCTCCTTTTGTTTGAGTTCATATTGGATTCATTTATGACCATTAAGCAAAACAGCTATGCCCTATAATGAAGAGGGATTACTAGGGAAACAAATATATTTGTTAGCTTTATTCTTCCCCTAGCATCTATTAGAACAAGCCTGTGTTTCCAGCTTGCATTTCATTTTCTTTATGGCAGGCTGCTGGATTTGAGACATAAATTAAATAGATACATTTATATAAAGTCTGAATTTCTGCTGCTTTTCTGTCTCAGATCATATCATTCTTGCCAACTGTCTTCATTTAGGAGGGTCAATCTATATATTACTGGAGAAGCTGACTCCATTTTTTTCATGCTCTTCCTCCCAATAGCCCTCTGAAAACAATGAAGTTCTATAAGCTTAAAAAGTATCTCTCTTATTTATAGCCTTGCAGATATCAGATATTTGACAGAATCTTTCTTCTTTAAGAACCAGTTCCAGGCTTTTTTGTGGTTTTTTTTTTTTTTTTTTTTTTTTTTTTTTTTTTTTTTTTTTTGTTTTTTTTTTTTTTTTGTTTGTTTGTTTTTAATTCTCAGTAAAGGGCTTGGAATAGTTTGAGTCAGAAAGTGATGTTCTCTTGGGAGATGGTTTTCCTGATTGATAAAAAGCATCCAATCTGTAACAACCCATGAAAAAAAAAAAAAAAAAAACCCTGGGTAAAATACCTGTGGTATACACAGCCATACGTCCTTGCAAATGAGAATACATCCTAGAGTAACAAAACTAGGACTCCCAAGGACTTTGTGACAGCTGTGAAGGACTCCAAGCTCTGACATATGATCAAGTGAGAGTGACTTAACAAGTCACCAAACATCAGAAGAGCTGAGGTAGCAGTCTGGGCACACATTCCTGGCCGGTGACAAAGATATAATAATGCAATTTAACTTTGCTGACAGTGAAACAAAGTGAAGCTACATCATATTATTTTGCATTAGCTCCAGGCAAAGAGCATGTGTACGGACAGGTACCTTCGCTCTGCTGATATGAAAGAACATATTAAGCCTCCATGACCCGGTGTTTTACCCAAAACCTCAGATCTTCTGGCTTCAAATATCTTAAGCTTCCACTCTATCAGCCAGAAGGGATTCTCTAGCCCAGGTTTGTTATGGGAAGGCAGCAGTGGCTCACCACCCCCTGTGCAGATTAATGGAGTGCAAACAGATTGCACTGAGCTAAGGGGAGATCTGCAGCCTTGATTCCACCGGCACAAGGAGGCAACAAGCCACAGGACAGACTCATCTTCAAGCTGAGGTCAAGTGTCTCAACCTTAATCCAGACTCAAGACAATTGAAACATAGTCTCCCTACAGAAAGAGGTCGCAGCTGCACAATTGAAATGTCCAGATTTCAGCCTTTTCACAAATGTTAAAGGATTATTACAGAACTAAATGGCCTTTGCCCTGCACTTTTTTGGGGTATCCTTCCCAGCAAATGGCCCTCTGGAGGCTTCCAAAGAACGCCCAGGAAAATGTAGGGAACTTACCTTGAACCAGCAGTATTTGGTTTGGGGATGAGAAAAGAGAGAACATGAGAGCTTGAAAATGGAAAATCAATCACAAATGAGTTCATTAGGGCAGTGACAGTCTCAGCTGTGAGGCATGAGCATCTCTGAGCTCCATTTGTGGGTGGCTATAGATTCATGGAACCAGAACGATTTGGGTTGGAAGGGTTCCTTAAACATCAGCTTGTTCTAATGCCTCTTCCATGGGCAGGGACACCTTCCACTAGCCTTTGACTGGATTGCTCTGTGTTGGTGGCTATTGCCCTAATTTTCTCCAAAAATTTGGACTGGATATCAGAGGCTAGAGTCTTCCTGTAGATAGGGTAGGATGTCTGTTTGCAGTCCCATTACAGAAATTGTAATGTACACTAGATACACAGTGAGATTAGTGTCACCCTGGAGAGCTAAGCCAGGCAAGAAGGGAACCTGAGCATTGGTTGAGTACAGGAAGTGCCAAGGAAGGCTTTATTTATTGTGTACCTGGAAAGCCACCTATTCCAGTGGCTCTGCACAGAAGCACGATAGTGGGAGAAAATAAATAGGTAATGAGGACAGGGACAGAGCTCCCATCTGGAAGAAACTGAATACAAGTAACTTCCCTCATCTACTTGCTGAATAGGCCTGACTTGGAGCTTTGAGATCCTAGGGATGGATTGAATACAGAAGAATTAAAACAGAACAGGGTCAGCAAATTCTTCCTTCTTCATCCAGTTCAGCAACAGCTGTGGAGGGCAGTTGTACTTCTGGGATGCAATGCTCCTTCCTCCCCAGACACTTGCATGCTGGAGTAGGCTGGAGAGGAGGCTTTTCCCAGCATCTGTCCCTCTTGCTGCCTTTTAGTTTCCTTCTTGGATCATAGGTTTCAAATCACCAATCTACCCTGGCTCTTTTACAGCAAGTGACCTGTCAAGAACTGCACCAGTGAAAAAGATCCAGCTACAAATCACTGTCAGACTGCAGAGATGTCTATTCTGCAGTGAAGCTGGAATAGATATCTATATACAAGGTCCACCAAAAAAATCTATTCCTCTAGTCCGTGAAATATTTTCAGTTCTTGACCCAGGGTTCTGTCTGTGCACAAGAGACAAGAACAAGAAGGGAGTGGGAAGCAGGAGACAAAGAGAAAAAATTAGGACATTAGTATATATGCTCCGTGGCACAGATATAAATACAGATTTATTCTGTTGAGAGAAGTGATTGTCAGGATCTAGGGGAGTGTATAAGTGGAGTTCTGCCGAGATGCCCCTGATATTACACACACAGGTGAAATAATCATAAAAAAGCCAACATTGAAAGCTCTGACCCTTCTGCTGTCTCTCTGCTATCCCAATAGAAAACCCTTTCCTTGTGCACTTGTGTGTGAACATGCCCATCTAGCTCAAGATTAGATTTATCTGGAAATGCATCCCTCAGTGGCTCCTGCAGCACAGCCTCAGCTGGCAGCCGTGGCTCCCGCCATGTGGGTTACGCTCGCTTGTTCCCAGCACAAGGCAGATCCAGCAGGGGAGAGGCACAAACTCTGTTTTATGTCAGGGCCAGGAAAAAAAAAATCTTCATGCATAGAGCTTGTGGGCAGACAACTGAAATCGCTGGCACAGAACTAAACTCTGGAGTCCTCATAATACCTGGAGGATTGTTCTTCTTAACCTACTTGCATTTTATTTCACTCGCCTCTTCTTTGCGCCTCTGCCACTCGAAGCACTAAGTTACAAATCTGTCTAGTAGAAGAATCTCTTCTCCCTCAAATGGCCTCCCTGGGCTGCAGAACTCCATTAATTAGCATCTTTTAAATGGTTGGGTAATATTCGTTGCTCCTTTTCGAAACCGTTTCCCCAAGCCCTAATTTTAATAAAGCTGGTTCTTGTGAACATTTGAATATTAAAGCCTTTGGTTACAAAAAGACGAAAAAGGCATTATAAAAGACAGCTGGGCAAAGATTACTTAAATGGCTGATATAATTTTGTGTGTCTGTGTGCATGTGTGGATGTGCAGCACCTCTGAGATAAAGCTTTGTCGTGGAGGCATTTCTGTGTCAGCGTGCATGAGGTTGAAGTAGCTGTCATTTGGGAGGTGTCAGTGCCTGTCAGGGCAGTAACAACACCAGGAGCCCTGGGGAAACATGGTACTGTACAATATCTTTGGGCGTGGGTAAAAATTTCTCTCAAAACACACCAGAAAGAGCTGAGTTTGCTTTGTGTAGTTGCATGCACTTGTTTTGGATGTGAAAGGTGAACTGAAAGCTGCTGTATATTTAAAGATCTTATCCTGGGGAGGGTGTTTTGTATCTTTTATTATGTGTATTCTTCAAGCTTTACAACCTCACCAGCTGGGGCTGACAATGGCAAAGGAAGAAACAGTTTGACTGATTTTGTGCAAAGCACCTCTCTGATGGGGATGGTGTACTAAAATCAGCTAAGTATGTAATTTTCTTTCAGCATTGTCATGAAAGGTCTCCAGTCCTGTGGGGAATTACTAGCAAGGGTTTCCTTATCTTGCCAGCAAGGCCCAGCTTTGGAGGAACCAGAGGACAGTCTGGACTCCACCACCCTTTTTTTTCCTCCTGAGGCTGACAGCAGAGGTGTCAGACCGATGATGTTTTTTGTTGTGTTGATACATCTTGTCAACTCTGGACAGGGCATAGACTCTCTGATTCATATCTCACAGGTTAGTGGATCAGACAGCAGTGATTTCTGTCTTACCACAAATCTGAGGTTCAGTGATCAGTGAGGTGTAAGTATTTCTTCAGATACTTCAGCCTGCCTGGGAAAGATTTACAGCAGTTTCCTTGCTGAAAGGCTTTATACACTGTCAAACCTCTCCTGAGTCAGAGGGCTGTCTATCAATGGGCTGTTATTTGCTCAGAAAGCAGCTGTGTTTTCCCACTAGATGCAGTGGCACAGCCATGATTTGTAGCCACTGTAAAATGATGATAATCTGTTATTCACAGCCCACCAGAGGTGTGGTCACAGGGTTTTGATGAGCTGTACCTACTGCCCAAACTAACACAATGCCTGAAATGTAGGCTAGAAAAATTGTTCTTCTTTTAATTCACCTGATCTCGCTGTCCTCTTTGCTGTGTCAGTTGCTGACCCTGAAACCTCCTGAGGAAGCCTTGGAGAGCTGATCCAGCCACTGGGTCATTCACACATTGGCATTTCTCCTCACCTCTGGTGGAGCTCAGCCTCACACTGACAACCCCAAGTGGAAGAACTGACACAATTTTCAATAGTTTCATTCTCTGTATTTATTTCAGTGACATATTTGAGCAACAGTCTCCATTCTTAAGCCATTTTCTTCTTAACAAAGAGGCTTTTCAGGAATTCTGAAGCACACTGTCTCTCTTGCGTGGGAGCAATGCTCTCTGTGACAATGGCTGTGCTACACTGAGTCCTCTTCCCTTCTGCCAGGTCGTGTCCTCTACCCACTTGACCTTAAGGAGATGTTCCTTAGCTGACCCCACTCATGGAACAGTCACAGGAGGTCAGCACTGTACACTGGCTCGCAGACAGAAGGCCAGAATACTGTGTTTGGAAGTCAGCCTGTTGAATTTGGAGGAAATGAAGCAAAAAGATAATGCAAGAGAGCCTCCAGGCTTCCGTGTAGGACCTAGGGTCATGGAGATGGAGCCTCATTCCCATGCAATTTCCTTCTAAGCCATTGGGAATGTGTACAGTGCAGTGGATCTTCCTGAAGAGATCTGACTGCAAAATTCTAGGATTTATATTCATGCTTTACATAATCATCGACCCAAAATTAGTAAATAATCCTGAAATTTGACTCCTCTGTGCTTCTTTGGATCATCTCTGTAGTAGGTCTGGGCTTCCTTCCCAAGGATAACACTGCAGTTCCAAAGGCTGGGTGCAAACGGAGATTGGGTGAAGCAGAGGGTAATTTAGAATTGCTGCCAATGATCCTAAATGCAGTCCAAGGGTCTGGAGCTACCAGTGAGAGGCTGAAGTGGAGAGGGTAATACACAGGAGTGAGTGGGTGGCTAAAGTGACCACAGCCACACTGTGGCTCTTCAGCTGCTTGTGGATCACAAGCAAATTTATCTTCTGTGGCTCCTTTTTGAGGGGCAGCCCCTCACCCTGCAGCAGAGGAACCCAGCAGAGCAGTAATCATTGCACATCACTCCTCAAGCTCTCCTTACTCCAGGTGTGGGGTCCTGCATGTGAATATTTTGGTCATTCATTGGGAAAATTAGAAAATTGACTCTCTGAGAGGAGGCTGAACTCCTCCACTCAAAATAAGAGCAATCAGCAGCCAGGTCAAGAGATGAAATCACAAATGCAGTGTGAGAGAGAAAGAGTTTTTTTTAAGCTTTACATAGGGTTTTACCAGCTCTGTCCATCCTACAATGTGCAGGATGGGTCTTCCTTCTTTCTGCATTGGATGGTCTTGTGCTTCTCTTAAATATTGCTAGTGGTTAAAAAAACAGAATATTTCTTCAAAAAACTAGGAAGATTGTCTTGTACACACTCAGGTTGCAATAGAAATCTGATCTTGAATGGCAGAGAGAAAAGAGAGAAAACAGGATTTATAAAGGCTCAAAGTCAAATATTTGCTTTCTTTATCTTATTTCTTTCCATCCGCTTAAATAATTGACTAGAAGTGGAGAACCTTCTAGGTGAGATGAAGAATAAATTTTTTTTCAGGAAGACATATAATAGGTGAAAGATTATTATTGGTTCTAAATGCAGAATAAAACCCAGCTTCAGGCCTTCTTTGCTTAGGATGAAAACATCTTTTCATGATTTTTATGCATATGAAGGAAAGTGAACCTTTTTCTCTTGTAGTAATTGCATTTTTAGTCACAATTGCCTGTTATCTTTGTATTTCCCACAGGTGGAGATATTGGTTTTCATGGAGGCTTTGCTTTAGCTGTTCATGTCTCAAAACCCTTTGTGATATTATGAAATATCAGGCTGCCAAGTAATCAGTGTGGGTTTTTTTTCCTAATAAACACACATGCACAGGCAGTAATTTGCTTATTCAAATCCTTGTTCAGGGTTGGAATTTACTCCAAAAACAAGCGACAGCATACAGAGAGGCCAGGTTATGGTTCAGGGTAGAGATGGAGCCCCTTTCCAGGGACTGCCCAGGGAGCAGATCCAAAGGTCATTCATTCACTGACAGTCTGTGACACCACAGGTGGGAACCTGTTCAGCTTCCCCCCCATTCACAGGACTTTAATTTGGGGTTTTAATTTCTTTTTCAGGAAGCTTTTCCTGTATCATTCATGAAGTCTCTTTGTCAGAATGGAAATAATTCTAATCCCCCACGATTATTTTTCCCTTGTTTGCTATTTTTGCTGAAGTCTGATGAAACGAATTTGGTCAGCTTCCCATTTGGTAATAGTCAGATTCACTTTCTGATTTTCAGTCACGCACAACACAGCAAGAAAACAGCTCATGGGGGTGATCAAAACACCTCACTGAAAAAAATTCTGCTTATTTTGTTTTTTTGTAATTATTCTTTTTCTCTTTTTCTTTCAGCATCATGGAAATATTGAGTCAAAATTAGGTTGCCAACATCACTTAAAAAGAGATGAAGGATTTTAAATCCCTAGTCAGTGTTAGAATCCATAGGCAGTCCTAAAAAAAAAAAAAAAGTAAAAAGGAAGAGGAAAATATTTATCCTCAGAATCAGCATAATTGTCATAGTTATTCTTGCTATTCTTTATTTTACCTACCAAGCTCTGAATTTCAGATTACATACTTTTCCACTGGTGATGGTGAATATCAGGAAGTGTGAAATCAAAGATCGGATGCCAGATTTCTGAAGAAAAAAAAAACAATCCACTTTGCTCTTCTGCTCTGGCCTCAATCTGTTGGGAGGAGAGGAACATAAAGGTGAAAAGGGCAGGGAAACAATTTATGAAAACCTGTGCAATGGCTATGGGAAAACAGCAGGAAAACAGGTCTGAAGCTGCTTCAGTATTGTTTTATCCCTCTGATAACCTCACTCAAAACATCTTTCACCTCCATTTTAGCATCTGCCACCAGGGAAAAAAAAAAGGGGGGGGGGGAGAAGACAGGCCAGTGAAAGGGAATGGAAAAGACTTTTCTATTTCACAGACTTTCTCAGAAATTTGGTGGTAACCAAATGGAACGGACCCACTCCCAAGGTGAACCGGGGGCTGTTCGCTTCATCAAGACCCAATTTGCAGCAGATTTCAGATCTACAAGGCCAGAACCAACTTTTGTCAAGCCGATCCTGTCCTAGGAGCTTAAAGAAGACCAGAAGTAACACCAGGCTGACAGAGCTGTCACCAGGCTTGTGCCCATGTGGGGCTGTGGACACCGAGCAGATGGCAAATCGTGGTCGCTGTCAGTGTGCGGAAAGAAGGAGGATCCTGGGCTTAAACATCACATCCTCCTGTGAGGAAAAGGGATCTGTGACATCAAAACTTTCATTCCTTCAGAGCACAGACCTATCTGCCTGTCAGGACTCTGAATTTGATGTGTTTTCAATGCAGTTTTATGTGATGGATGGCTTGGGCCCCCTACAGTTTACCTGCCAAAAGTCAGTGTAAATGCTCCAGAAGTTTGCAGAGGAAATGAAAGCCCAGGATGTTTCTGAAGTCTGGGAGATAATTAGTGTGATTTACATCCTTGGCATTACAGGAAGCTTAACATTTCTCGTGTTCCCATGAAATGTTGTTGCAGAGGTGGGGGTTTGGGAAAATTATGTTGGCTGAAATGCATGGATCAGGACGCTGGTGGAGAGTGGAGCTGCTAACACAGATGGAAAGCTGATAACAGACTAAGGGGGTTTCAGGTCCCACTGCTGCACAAGGACACACTTTTACAGATGCTGGAACTGCTGAGCTAACCACTTTTCCTTTGAAAACTACTGCTTTGAGTGGGCAAGAAGTGTCTTTGCTATACTTAGAGGTGGATTATGTGATGGGAAAAAATAGAAGGGCTACTTCATGTGCCAGCACATGAAAATGCCTCCAAGTCTTGCCAGAAAAGGAGAAAAGCACAGCAAAAGCTTCTCAAAATCTTGCTCTAATGAGGAGCAGGTGTGAGTTTTGCAGAAAGGCAGGTTGCAGGGCAGCTCCAGGGAAAGGTGACATGCTGTTGTGAAAGGGAAGGAGTACCCAGAGGAGCGCAGAAGTGGCAGTCTCTGGAATTCAGCCCTGAAGGTTTGACTTGTTGACACATGAAAAACTATTCAGTGCTCACCATTCTCAGAGATCAGTCACCCTCCTCATGGATGGAGACTGAACAGTTCAGCAGCAGGGTTGCTGTGGATCTGCAAGGTCAGAGGGGCAATGGGGACAGGGAAAACACTGCTGGGCAGATAGGACCATCCATAGAGTGGAAAGCCTCAGTGCTGGAGGCTCTGGGCCAGGAAAAAACCCATGGGACAGAAAGAGGGGATGCTGGCAGAACAGGAGTAATAGCTTTCCATCTTTCCAGGTTATTTAGGGAACTAGTCAGTGTAACGATGCCTTTAATATTTTAAAATATAATTTAATTTCTCATATTTTTGCCCTGTATAACCTCTCCTTGCCTTCTCCCAAAGAGACCCTTCAGTCCACACCAGTGAGTCGCCATGGAGACTACAGCCATGTGGTGGCAAGACGTGACTCCACACTGCTGGAGCCTCAACACTTAATTATTTATTAATAGACTTTTACCCTCATAGCCTCAAGAGATATAACATCTTGTTACCAAGGCTGGGAGAGAAACAAGAAACAAAGGCACAAAAAAAACGGGGGAGAAAAACACAGGCAATTAGAAATAATTAATTAGAAGTACTATAAACATGCCAGGAAATGTAATAGGAGTGGAAATTGAGCTCAAAATCCTATAGGTCAATACTGTTTAGCTGAAAAAAGTATCTGGCTAGGTAGAGAAAAGACACAATATACAGAGAGGTGAAGTTTGTGGCCAGGGTCATTTTGCTGGGTGCCCACTGCAGTCTGTCGGGATGGGAACATGTGTTCTCAGCTGGAAATGAACCCCAACAGCTAAATCACATTGCCCTGCCTTTAAAACCTTGCCATAAAGAATCTGATCCCCCAGGAATCAGGAATAAGAACCATGGAGACCACAGGACCATGTGGCTTTGATGACATGCCACAATTTCTAAATTGCAAGGAGGCTGGCAAACACTTTTGAAAACCTCTCACTCCTTGAATTTTTGATTAAAGCAGACCTGGCAAATAAAAGGTCAATTCATAGGAATGAGCACCAGTTTGTAAAAAAGGTCAAGATGCACAGCAGGATTTCCTTGCTTTGTATTTGTTTTAATTGAACAGCTAATCCAGCCTATTATAACAGAAAATAAGTACAGGCATCATCTCATTTCTGTCTCTTTACTTTTAGACTATTATAAAAGATACAGCATCAGCAGACCAGGTATTACTTTTTCTGCAAACTTCTTCCCAATATAATTAACCCAAAAACTTTCTCATGTCTGCTTCACTTGGTGACTCTCAACTAGGAGGAGAATGAGAACAAGTTGGAACTCCAACAAAGCTTGTAAGGGGGCATCTGTGCCCTCTAGAAAAATATCAGACATGACAAGATGATGCACTGGGCCAGAAAAATTAAAATCTTTTCATAATTTGTCTTCAAAGAAGGGAAAAAATATAAGAAATTTTCAACCCCAAGCACAATATAAAACAAAACTGGCACAGAGCCAAGCAAATTTAAGGAACAAATCTAGCAAACAATGAAACGTAACAGCTCTGACCAAAACCAACCATTAAATGTTAAATGCTACTCTTGTAACTGACAACACCAACAGCTTTAAAAGTCTGTTTTACTAGCATGTGTATGTGTGTGTAGGGAATACTTAGCCTCTCATAGAGCTGGCTAAATTTGTGTTTCTTGTGTTTTGTTGTGGGCTTTTTCTTTAGTATTTTTTTCCTTTACAAATTTGTACTAATGGAAGGTGAAATGCACAGTCAAGCTGATTGCAGTTAAGGAGTTTGGAGCACTTTGCATCTGGTCTGGTGGGCATGAAGGACTGTGGGCATCACCTGCCTGCTTGGCCTCGAAGCAGGTTCACCTGGAGACACCTCCTGCCACACATCAATGAGGCAAAAAGTCTTGTGGTGGTGGACAGAGAGGAGAGGCAGTGGAGGACCAGGAATGGGGAAAGGGTTTGCTGACATTCCTGTACATTTTGAGTAGAGTTTCCATTTTCCCCTTGTTCTCTTTGCGTGTAATGCACTCTCCAGAAAAGTGATGTGCTGCTGGCTGCACAGATACAGCCACAGAGTGTCTGTGTGGGATCTCAGTGTTTATCCCAAGCATTATTTAGTGTTCAGCCTCCTGGCACTTAAGCATCTGAGAGTCTTTTTGCATTTTTCTTCACCATTTCTTCCTCATTTGAAGAAGGACGGTGTTTGGATTTGTCTCTACTCCACAAAGGAGCCTAAAGGAAGGACTTCAAGTACAGAGGAAGTACTGAAGCAACTGAGGTCAAAAAGTGAAGTCCTGGTCTTCCCCTGCTTGGCACAGCTCAGTAGAGACCCATCCACAACCACCTTTCTTGCTAGTGCTCAAAGAGAGCAGCCTTGTTTGCTTTTGTACATGTGAGACAACCACAGAGGCAAAAGATTTTTTTCATTTTGAGGGGAACAAGGACTCAGGCTACCCCTTTTTCTTTGCTGTTCTACTCTTATCCTCTTGTCTCTCCTCCAAGAATTCCAAAGCCTCTGTCAGTTTGTCTGACCAGCCCCTGTTGACTCAGTGGTGAGTTTGTGAGAAGTCTTCCTTACCCATCTCCCTAGAGTTTTTTGGAAACAATTCCTACCAGCTCTTATATTCCCTGACACTAGCCAGGTGATCCTCTAATCATATTTAGTACAGCAAGATTAACCTGTCATTAAAAATATAATTGTTCTTCAATTTGCACTGCTTTCTGAAATGGAGGCTGAAGAGAATGCCAATGCTGTGACTGGAACTTTGCTGCAAAGCCTCTGGCAACAAAAAGCTTATTATTTGCAAAAGAGGGCATCCTAATTGGAAAATATGATGGAGAGAAAATAGTGAATCCCCAGTAATCTCCTTCCAAAATGATAATGTATGTGGTATAATGAATATTAATGTGTCATATTTATGAAATGGGGACACTGGAAAGAGCAAGATAAGTTTTCCTTCTCGCTGCATTGTACTTGGCAAATAACACTTGTGGAGTGACATTCACCCAGAAGTTGTCCTCCACACCTCTGTCTCAGACACAGCTGAACAAAAATGCACCCAGAATTTCCCTTGTCCATGACCTTACAACAACCACTGTCCCATTTCTGGCATTCCCTCCCCACAGCCCTCCTCTTGTTCATTACTCATTTCAGTCAAACGTGACACTCCTCACACAGCCCTGCTCATCCCTGTGAAGGCAGGAAGATGCATAAACTTGGACCAGCTCAGCTGGAAGCGTGGTGTTATCCTAATATCCACTATCACTACACACTAAATGTCAACTCAAGTGATCTCTGAGAAAGGGAGATGTTTTATTTCAAAATCATTCAACTGGATTTTAGAGTCAGGTTTCTCAGTCCCCCTGGACTCTCAAAGACGCTGGAACTAATGTGAGTTTGTGTTAAGACAGAAAATTCAAGAACTCATAATCTGACCCTTCCTGTTTAGATATTAAATACTAAGAAGTGCCAGAGTTTGTTCTGAAGTCCTTGGTAGAGATGCTGTCACCCAGAGATCCCCCCCATATTGGCTAAATTCTTGTTTCTAGCACTGTAACTATAGTACATGAAGTTTTTTTAGGACAATTGACTCTCCCTTAAGTATAGTCATTACCTGTTCTGGCAGACTTCTTTGTAAGTCTTTAAAAAATAATTCCCAGAAAATTGAGGTTTATTGGAGAGACATATTCTTTTATTTACTTGCCCATTCCCAAACTATTATCTTCCTGTTATCTGCTTCCTTTGGAATTAAGCAGTTAACATAGTTACTGTGTGGAAATGTAGATTTCCCTTGGCACTCCTTTGAGGGAAGAAAGGATAATTTCAGACAGGTTCCCCTTTAGGTAATGCATCTGCCAGAGCTATCTCAATATTTCTATAGGACAAATGAGAGTGGCAGCCTGGGAGTGCAGGAAAGGGAGAGCCATCATGCTGATAAAAGACTCAGGGATCTGGACTCACTCTGGCCACAAACTTAGTGTGTGACATGAAGAAAACCAGTTTATTTCCCTGTTCCTTACTTCTCTACCTGTCAAAAACTTTACTTTCCCTCAATTCTTTTTCTACTGTGTTGGTGTAAATTACAAGCTCTTATGTATAATCTCTGTCCCATCCTGTCATGTTATTTAGCAGAAGGGAAGGTGGATCTTTGCAGGGGCCTTTAGGAACCAGAGCAGAGGTAACAATAACAGAGATGACAGTGGGAGATAACATCCTCAGGACTCTAAAGGCGGCTCCCTGCCTTTTGATGTCAGTCCACATAATCCCCACACAGAATCCACACGGTGCTGCAATCACCATGTGGTCCCAGCAGGATTACAGGTGTTGCTATTGGACACGAAATGAGTACACAGAAACTTGGTGAGTTCAAGAAAGAAAAAAAGCTAATCACAATATATAGAATTCTAAAAGTGGCAGTAGATTAGAGGATGAAATTGCCACGTCTCCAACCACACTGGTCAAACCAACAGTCCATTAATTCTCTCCTCCCACAAAGAAGAATGCAAAACAATCATTATTTACATGAACAGTGCATGAGAACTCTAGTAGAAATATGTAAACGTTATCAGAAGGCTAAAGAAGTTTTATGAGAACTTTAAAACTTTCAAAAGAACTATAAAAGAAAACTTAACACTTAAAAATCAGGGCAGCATACAGGGGTGATTCACCTACAAATAGTCGGTGAAATACAAATACTTCATGAATTTGCACTTGTGAGAGGATGATTTGAAGGCGAGGGTGGCTCTGGGGCTGCCATCGATCCCCACAAATGTTGGACATGGAGCGTGACAGGCAAGTTGTGTGCTCTGGTTTTAAACCTGGTCCTTGCTACTTCAGCTAAAATAAGGTCTCAGCATGTGCAGCTTAGAGGCTTTGGAACAGACAAGAGCAGTTTTGAATGTATCCAACAGGGTGACACACAGGACACAGAGTTCTGTGGGGACAACAGGACATATCCCATTGCAACGGTTTTGGGATGTGCTTTCTTCACTCTACCTCCAGCAAATGCTAGGCTTTTGCCACATCCACACGTGCTATTTCATAAAACATCTAGCACTGGGAGAAATCACCTCCCCCAGGCTATCCAAAACCTTCAGCCACTGTCATTTAGAGCAATCTCTATATATGGAATAATTATTTTAATCAGGAGATGTGTTAGAAATAGGACATGTGCAGCTGTTGTGTGGTTTCCTGCACTTCCTGGAATGGCTGCCTGGAAGAGTGGATTAAAACTCTAGGTGGAAGGGCAGTTGTCATGGAAACTGCATCACTGGCAGCTTCATTTCAATCTTTCCTTCCTTCTGATAATTTTCTACCCATTTTGCCACTCTGAGCTGGTACTGTGCCATCTTGGATCTCCCTTGCCTTGATCAATCTACCTGTGGTGCCTCAGGTCAGGGTTTGGAAGTGAACCTAGCTGGATGAAACATGGAAAACCATTGGAGAGGGCCACTAGCCCTGGAAGGCAAGTCTCAGGAGTTATTGACATCCATGTTTAACAAGAGCAGCTGAGAGTTAAATTTCAAGACAGCCAAATATAATCTAAAGTGGCCTTGAGAGAATTAATTACCTTCAGCTGAGCTTAGATTTCTAGTTTTGCTTTCCACAAATACTCAGATTGCTCTGGTGCATCCAGAAAATGTTCCAAAACCCCTAGAGTTTAATGAGCTTTTGTTAAAAGAACAACAAAAGAACAAAAAAACCCAACTTTCCAGAAGGTGTATTTCTTGTTATTAGCATTTTTCTACCTACTACTCTCAGTTTTGGAGGAAAACTAAAACCATGAGGTTTCAGAAACCAATCAAACCATGAGAAAAATGAACAATTGGGACTAATGAACCAGAAAATAATTGGTCCAAATTATTGAAGAAATATAGCACTTAAGAGTAATGAAGGTACTTAGGCAGCATGGGGACTGGATTCAGCGCTATTTGCCAACTAGACAGCAGTCTAAATTTGCAGCAAATGCTGGGCCTGATTCATCACTGAGTTTTCTATCCCCATGTGACTCTGGAGGATGTTTTGCAGAGTAATGAATTAAGCTCATTACTCAAGATGCACAGTCCCTCTGCTCACACCAGCCTGCTCGCTGAGGTCTGGCAGAACTAAGTTGGTTTTTACACAAAATTTAAGTTATAATTTTTTTTCAGTATATACAAGAGGCCATTGGTAGAACACAGCAACAAGAGCAAAGCCCTCACCCATCAGCAAAAAGTGCTTTTCCCTGACTTAGGACCATTTTTCTGTTGTTTCCTGGCCATGCCCGTGGTTTTTTTTCTCCCAGTCCTTGTTTTATGTAAGGAAAAGAACCACAGACACAAAGATGGGTTTCTCTTGCAGGGTTGTTTTTGATTTGGGTCCTTAGAGTGCTCCCCAGAGATGTCTGCAGAGGAACACCCTCAGCTGAGGGTTTTTGGGCACACAGCAGTAACTCCAGAGCACAAGACTACCAGAATTACCTGGCCCTTTCCATTCCAGCTTCAAACCCCCACTGTGCAAATGAAAACAGGATTGTGTGTTTCCATGATGATTTAACATTGGAAACTGCAAGTTCAGCATCACTTGAGATGATTGCATTCAATGCAGCCTGTTCTTCATGCTACCAACAGTAGCTGATGGTAACAATGGTCCTTTGCCTACGTGTGTGGCAGTGCCTGCAGTGGGAGGAAGGCTCAGTGGCAGAGATGAACAGCCTTGGCTCCTGCAGGTTCCTGTAAATGAAACACTGCAGCCAAGTAGAGGGAAGAAGGGGGAGGGATGCATAAGGAAGAGCTCAGCTGCAAGGAGAGTTTGACCCCCACACTGCTTTCCCTTTCCCAGCTGGGGAATAGAGCCCCATTTGTCATGACTCAGAAACCTCATAGCCAGCTACCTGCACATCACATCCAGAGCCCTGTGGCTGGGATGTGGAAGGATTTATAAACATGTAGGCTGGACTTTTATTTCCTGATAATCTAGTTTAGTGTGACAAATAGCCCTATGAACAGGACACCCACTGGCTCTCACTGTCCACATCACTTGGACAGCCTCCAGCTTCCCAGTGCCTGAGGGGCTGGCTTCCTTCCCAGCTCTTCCCTCTATCTGCAGCCTTCCAGCAAGTTTTCATCACTCCAGCCTCTTCCGAGGCAGTGACCCCGATGTACCTGTCACATGGTGTTCTCCAGATAGCCATGGCACTTGGCAATGTGTGCCAAGAGCTAAGCACAATTTAGGAACTTAGAGAGTACTTCACTTTCTTTGTCATTCTCTGCTCATCCTTGCTGCTCCCTTCTCTCCCTGGTGCTCCATCCAGGGAGCTCTTGGATGAGGCTGCAGGTTGCTCTCCACACACTTCTCTAACCCTACTACTGCCTTGTAAGTGTAATAACCAGCAACCCAGTCAGCTCCCTTACCATTCTGTGGAATGGGAATGTCATTTGCTTATCCTGTCACATAGCTCCAGGCTCCATGTCTTCAGCTGTTAAATCCTGTTTAAAACCATTCAGAAGGGAGTTCCAATACCACTTGAACCAGATGCTGGCCTTTATCCACCCCTTCCTCACCACTCAGCTGGTTTCCCAGCTTAACCAATTCTTTACCTGCTAATAAATTAGGAAGCAACAGAAGGAAACCACATTCTGTTTCAAACAGAACTGTGGCAGCTTGATTCAATATAAACAATCCTGGCACTCCAAAGATTTCCAATTGATGGAATGAGCATTTGTGAGGATATCAAATATCTCTTCTGAGCTCTACATAAGTCAAATAAGTTGGTCTGAACTAATCTTGTGATTTCAGGGGAATCTTCAAAGAGGCCTCAGCCCATCTCAGAGTGCAAAACAGTATTTCAGCAAAGCAGAATTTATAGAAACTTTCTCCTATTTTTTTTTCCCAAGTAGCAACAGCAGGATGCACTAAGGTGGGCAGATGGTCCAGGATTTATCATTTACCTGGGGTACTGTGGCAAAGCCTGGTAGGTGTGTGCAGCTGCAGGAAAGGTGCTCTCCATCAATGCACATGTGCACAGGTGACATTGATACACACATGCA
Source organism: Vidua chalybeata (assembly GCF_026979565.1). Taxonomy (NCBI): domain Eukaryota; kingdom Metazoa; phylum Chordata; class Aves; order Passeriformes; family Viduidae; genus Vidua; species Vidua chalybeata. The sequence continues at coordinate 13,678,740 of NC_071542.1, forward strand.
TTAGTACATGTGACATACCCAAGAGCAAATGCTCTTGTGCATCTCACACATTTTCATTTAAGACAAACCTATATCTAATCATTTTCAGACTGTGCTTGAAGAATCAGCTATTGCATTCTCTGAGTCACTTCTGTCCAGTTCTTACACAGAAATCATTAGCCTGTGGAAATGCTCTTTTTTTTTTTCAGCAGACGAAGCCATATGCTCATCCAGAGGCAATTACTTGTCTAATTCAAGTTCTATTATAACCTTAAACAGTACCAAATAGCATAATTGTTTGCTTTAATAAATACTTCAGAACACTTTAGCTGCATTGTAAAATGGCTTCACAAAATGCTGTTTCAGCTTCTTCCAGCCTGCCTGTGATGTTCTCCATTCTTCTGGCCATTTTTTTTCCCCTTGGAATTTTGCAGTGATACCTAAACAGAGATGTTTTGAATCACAAGTGTGAGGAGTTAAGAATTTTTTCTCTTTCTCTTCTAAATGACTTTTCATCATATGTTGGATCCAAGTATCTATTAGGGTAAAATCAATAACAGCTCCCAGAATAAAGAGAAAATGCCCCAGACTTAATATACTTCATGAAAAGCCACTGCAGCTGTATATCCAAAAGGAAGCTAATAGAGTGGCTCATTCTGCACGTTACTGATGTTTGAAATAAGTCCATTGCTAAAATCGTTAGGAACAGTGTAACTTTTAACATTACAACCAAAGTAGGGCTTGTGCTTCTGTGCCTTTATGGTACATCAGAGCAGCAATGATTTCTCTGGTCTCAGTTCTTAATATCTGAGCACCTGTGCATGCTAAAATTGATAACAGCCAAACAATATCCTTCTTCCTTTCTTCATCGCTATGGGAATGCATGTGAAAAGCTGTATGCTGAGTGACAAGGACAGATAGGAACTGAAGAAATGTGTCCCTTTGTTGGGACTTCAACATCCCACTGCCTGCTTAAGTCAGACTGGAAGCAAAGGTCAATGACCCTCTACTATTTTCTATTATTTTACTTTTTCTAATATTTCAGGTAGATCCCATGCTCCTTTCTCCTCTGAATGCTGTGAAGGAGCCAGTGAGTTGGGAAGGATCCTCTGGCTGACGAGAGCTGTTATTTAAAATAAAAAATTATTCATCTGAACACCAGAAGTTCATTGAAGACCAGCTGAGTGACACCCATGACACTGAGCTTGCATGTAAATGCAACCTTTGTTCTTTAGGACTGGCTGGGTCAGGCACACACAGAGAGCAGCAACTCTGTTCCCAGTCCCTCCCATGAAGAGTAGGGCACAGCAGGACTGCTGGCTGCATACCAATCAGGTTGCTCCAGAGAAAACAGTGGGAAGATATTCCTGCTCTCCCTCCCAGGTCCTGCGATGGGACCCATCCAGAATACAAAACACATCCTGAGTCCAGGAAACTGCAACCAAAAACCACCCAGAGACATAAATGTTGTGGTTGCAGCACATTTTAATAGTATGTAGATGGACAAAACAGCAACAGCATTTATAATTCAGGAACATTAAAGAAAATATAGCACTTGCTGGAAAGCACAGTGGTGCTCTCCATCTGCCTTATCACTGGACTCCAATGGTTGGGTGCCCACAGACCTTTTGCATTAAATTTTACATTGATTTTTATGGCCAGTTATTACATGCAGTGTCTGAGCACTCCAACTGCTCTGTCTCCTCCCTGGTGTGGTATGAAATAAAGTTCATGGCAGTGGTGTAATGGATGGCTCGGACCAACTCCAAAAGCGGGGTTTTATCAGGTAATTATTTGAGGGGAGTCAGAAAATGTGGTCTTTTATGTCTACATATAAAAACTGCATTAGGTTTGGAAAGAGCCAAGACATGTCATATCATGGGTTCCCAGTGCTTATTACTTCAGCCCCTTTTGTCTTTCCTCCCTTTCTCTTCCAGAGGAGCATTTCTAGGCCTTTGTTTCACTGGGAGGAGGCCAATTCCAACATCCCATCACTCACAGCCCAAGGAGAAAAGGATGCACTGGTGTATCCCTTTCTGGAGCCCAAAAGGTACTGAGTGGATGCTGGAAAAACACAAGTTTTATAGCAGCTGGCAAACCCAAGGCCTGCACATCTCCCTTTATAAGCTGTAATGTGACTTTCAAAATGAAAAGTGTCAAGGCTGCCTTCCCAGGTACTTGGTAAAGAAGTGTTCATAATGCCTTACTCTGGGACCTTCCCTACAGGAAGAGGGACAGACTTTTTAGCAGGGCCTCTTGTGAAAGAACAGGGAATCATGGTTTTACATTTAAAAATAGTAGATTTAGACTATAGATAAGGAAAAAATTGTTTACAATGAGGATGGTGAAACACTGGCACAGGATGCCCAGAAGTGGTGTATGCCCCATCCCTGGAAGCATTCAAAGCCAGGTTGGATGAGCCCTTCTAGTTGAAGATGTCCCAGTTCACTGGGGGTTGGACTAAATGACCTCTAAGGTCCCTTTCACCCCAAACCACTCTGTGGTTCTGATAAAGGCTATTCTCATGCTGACTTCAAGGAGAACTGCACCCTCACCAGGAAGGCTTAGCAGATGTTGGATTTGCATAGGCTTGGACTTTCTATTGCCATATTTCAGGATTCTTGTCCTTAAAAAGACCGCACCAACAAAATAATAATGAAAACAGAGCGTTGAAATGTTTTCTAAGGCGCAAGTAATGAGTTAAAAAGAAATTGAAAATTTCCACTGATTTTCTACGTGACATTTACTTCTCTGGGGTACAACCAGGAGGTGGTTCAGCCTGGAAGGGGAATCACCATTGTTGGACTGTTGCAGGGGGAATTGTGCCTTTTCCATACATCTCATTTATATCTATCTGAAAAGAGCTGGGCCCATTGTCTCAAAATTGCTTTGAGCTAGGACAGGATGAGGCAGGCTGTAGATACATGAGCTATTAGAGCTATTAGTGATGGTGATGTTAGACAGTATCGCTTGTCTGTCTGCTTTACAGTTATAAATGTGGATCATTTAAAATACAATAAGGGGCCAGATGCTCAGCTGGTGCCTGACATCTATCCACTAGGTTCTCACTGCCACAGCTTTAGCATAATTCACTAGCTTTACAGGGAGGATATATATATATAAAACAAAAAATTGTTGCTGATTTTGAGATCCAAGCTATGTCCATGACTTGTGAATTCACTGCCTGCCCACATCTCCACGGAATGCTGTGTCATTGTGCATACACTGCCCTGAGATTACAAACTGGGAGTTGAAAGGAGGGTCCAAAATATTTAAATAAGATCTTGTTACTAAAAATCTTCCATGAATGCTTGCTTGTTCAAAGACAGAAAGTTAAAATTATTTTATTTTTAACATGCTAGAGACCAAGTAATCTCTTTTCTGCCAGCTTGGGCATCTTACTTCTACAAATGCCAGTTTAATATGAGCAAAGCAAGATGAAGAGCTCTATGAATCATACTCCTTGGGTTCCTGTCAACTATGTGCTTGCATAATGCCTCTGAACCAGCTGCTGAGTATTATCTCTAGTTTCTAATCCTCTAATTTCAGAGTTCTTTTGTGCAGATTATTGCTAAAAACTTCATGTAATTAATATCAATTATTTAGATTTGCAGTTTAATCAGTGTCAGATATTTTCCAGCTCAGAAAGCAGTGCTATTCCTGTTGCTGTTATTATTAATTTCTAGTCTCGGTCACCCAAATAGATGATAATAAATACAAGCATAGATTCACTTGATACCAGGACTGTGCACAACATGAGCTGATAAAAACCAGGAAATTCATGAGAATCACATTTTTATTCCTGTTACTCTGCCTGAACCTGTCCAGTCTGACAAATCTGGTCTCAGAGAAGCTTCAGTGTCCCTTTGTTGCCAGGTAGATGGTGCAGTCAATTTAGTTTGCTGTTGAACCACTCTGAATGAGCACATATTTAAATACTACATTTGCTCACACAAATGATGCCCTGCTCCTCCTCCTATACCAGATCATTCTCAAACCTAGATGACAACGTTCATACTGTTTTGTTTAAAAATACAATCAGCTGTGAGCGCAGGATGTGAAGTGCAGTCACAGAATAGCCAATATATGTCTATGCCTATTATATTAGGAAGCACAGCCACATTTCTTTCAGATCCAAAGCCCATGATCTACGTGCTAAAGGAAAAGAAAAATGCATGTGGTTTACCCAGGAATGTGCAGGCTCATGCTGGCAGCTCAGGGGTGAAGCTGATGTGTCTCAACCCCACTCACAGGTTTAAGTCTCACACCTGAATTGCCCCACATTTTACCACCTCTGACTATTCAGCCACAGCCCCCTGCCTCCTCTCTTGCAATTCCTGGCAGCAGATAGTTCAAGATACTGCAAAAATTAACCCTGGCAGATGTGAGCATGTGTCCAAGATTGAGAAGCTGGAGGAGGAAAAGCCAGCGCCTGGAGGATGGAAGATGGAAGTGAGCACCTTTGGACCACACAACTTGCCTTAGGGTAGCACAGCTACAGCACAGGTGTGGGCAGGAGATGAGTTTTTGCCACTGCCAGCAGATTTCCCAGGTTTGAGGGCTGTTTGGGACGAGCAAAATGGAAATGTGTTCCTATGAGAGGATATAGAAATACTTGATTTTGGTAAATATTGAAGCTAAAAAGGTACAAGTAGGGACTGCAATAGCATCCTAAACTATTGTTTTATGACAAACTGTTTGGGTGCCTCTTTTCATGCCAGATGAGTCTGCCTTTTTAATTTTGGGTTGTGTTATTTATTAATTTATTTTTGAAGTTTTACTTTGTACATCATCCAGTCATTTACTACTACTTGAAGAGATAGAAAGCATTTGTTTTACTGATTTTAAGAAATTCCAGGAAGAATTTTATGGAAAAATTCTATATCCACATATTCTGCAAACAGTTACAGGAACGTTCTATGCTGGTGGGGAGATTCTCTTTATCTGAAATGTAAAGTTTTCCCTATATTTCACCAACCTTCTTCTAGCCAAGAAGAGAAGGAGAAGGAGGTGGAATGTCACAGTGCTTATACTTGCAGAAGTGTAGGAAAATGTAACTATAACTTGATTTAATTTAAAAGTATTTAAAAGCTGATTTTACAGCCTTAACACCCCTTCAATGCAGCATTTTGCACATGACCCAGGACTCATTCTTCCCTCAGTGGGGCAATATCTTAGAGGGATTAGATGCTTAACTCCTGCTCGGTGTTCCAGAGTTGCAGTGACTGCTGACACTCGGGTGTGGGAGATCAGACTTGGGCAGAGGTGAGTGCCCCAGGCCATGGACAAGCTCACAGACAGGAGAGGCAGGGGGGCCCTGACTTGCCTTTAGAAAGGCTCCAGGGTGATAAAAGTTGGTGTCCTGCCTGCCTTTTCCTTGATCCTGAACAAAACTGCCAGTCTAAACTTTTCAGTTCAGTAAGTGCATGCAGAAAATGTAAGTGTTTTTATCAGAAAAAGTTAGGGGGAAAAAATAGAAAATCATGTCCCAAGTGATGACTATTAATAATAAACTCATCATTTTGGAGCAAGAGAATGTGGCTTTCTACACTTTCTAAGAGAGAATCAGCAGAATAGGACAGAAAGAATATTATCTCTAAAAGCTATACATCATTCTCTTAAAATGTTAATGTTCCATTTCTATCTGAACAAATAAACCTCTACAAGTTAGATCCAAGTAGCACTAATGAATCAGAGTGCAGACCGGGAAAACAAAGAACCAGACTCTGACTGCAAAAAAGCATCTTTTAAGGAATAAAAAAATAATTAAGTCATTATTTAAAAATTGTTCCAGTAATGTACTGTGAACAAAGGGCTGTTAGCTTGAAAGGACCAAACAGCTTTTATTTCAGAGTACTTTATTTGCTGCAGGACTATAAACAAGATCCCCAGCAAACCCTTCAATCAGAACATGTGTTATTAAAAAATTCAGAAGCTTTTTTCCCATTTACCATTTCCTTGAAATGTTTTTTTTCTGTTTTGTCTTCCTAATGTATTTATAGTGAGTGCAGTTTCCACGTGGTTTAACATCCAAGTCAAAATCAGGTGGATGCAGGCAGCAGTGCTTCATGGCTTGCTTTTATGGCTTTCATTGAGTTCCTGGTGCCATGAAACCCATTGCAAAGATTAAAATAATGCAAGATTTGATCTCATATATGCTCATGTTGAGTGTAGTGTTGAATGAAAACCCCAGGCTATTTTCATCATCCAAGCTCTCAGGTTTATTATCTGTAACATATTCCTGCCTAAAAGCACTAACCAGGGTTGTGTTAGACACTAAAGAGGCACCTGGAGTTCTTGCCCTCAGGAAGAGCTAAATTGGACAAAACCAGAAGGTGATGAGAAGGCAGAGATGAAGTGATGCTTAAAGGGATGCAGAGCAGGCCAGTGGTACAGATGTAAGTTTAATAACTGTGTCGTGGTGGCAGTACCTACAGGGATGGCACCGTGTGTTTTCCAGGGAGCAAAGTGGTTTGTTTTTACAACTGCACAACTCCAGGAAGTTTGTATGACTGCATGTCCCATGCTGAGAGAGATCCAGAGCCCTGCTCTGGGCATCATTTTTGATCACACTTTCTCCTCTGTATTCCTTCTGATGTCCAAGTGTCCTGTCCGTGGAATGGCACTGCTCAGTCCTGCCCAAGCTGCTGAGAAACCTTGAGCCAGTTCTAAAAGGCTCCTGGACTCGTGAAAAAGATGGTAAAAAACCACAGTCATGGGTATCTCCTCAGAAAAGCTGATTTCTCTGTTTTTATAGGAATTTCAGTCTACTTTCCCCACCCCCATTTTTGTGGCCTTTAGCATAGGCTGAATTCACTCTCAAATTCACTGTCTATATGGAGCTTCTGGTTGCCAGCCAGTGCTCCTCAAACTTTCGAGTTCTGTTCTTTACAGAGAAAATTCAGCAAAAAAAAAGAGTGATTTCTGAAGAAGGACCCCAGTATTTTGAAATTTCTCAGTAAATGAAATTTCCCTTCCTAAACTACTTTTGTAAATTGCCCCATTGCAACATTTTTTTTGTGAATAATATAGTTCATATGAGAGCCAACACAATGAGGCTGAAACAAAGTGCTTCAAACTTACCCAAGCAGAATGTTAAATAAAAGTCAGATGAAATTGATACTGTCCCTTGAAACACTCAGATTCTCAGAATCAGCATTTTCTCATAGCAAGCTGTTCCATATCCCCTGCTGGCAGCAGGCTTAGAGACATCAGCTTTTTCTGGAAAAGCTTTAAGAGTTGGGCATTATTATTGTTATTATTATTATCATCAATAATATGCAGAGGAAATGGAGCTGGAAAACAGAGGCAAGAGGATAGATTCTGCTACAGCTTTCTATGCCCACTCATACTATGGTTATGAATTCAGAAAGATCCAAAGGAGAGGAGACTTCACCTCTACAAAATACTGTCCACCTCTTTCGGCCTGTGATTCTACTTATGAATACATCAGGTGCTCTCAGCTCACTCTTCCACTCTGGTGGATTCATTCACATGCCACCACTGCCTGGCATGACATCAAAACTAACCCCTTAATGCTTCATTTGTGGCTTTTGCCATTAGGTTTGTTTGTTGTGTTTTCTTTTTTTTTTTTTTTTTTTTCCATTTGCATAGAATAGAAAGGTAACAGTGATGATCAGGAGAAGGAAATCTTTGGACAGCACTTCAGTTAGCTAAGTGGACTCATACATGATGACAAGGCCACTGTTGCTTGTGAGCTGCACAGATTCACTCAAATATCTGGATGACAAGTGCAATTTAAAACTCTTTAGGAGGGATGTCAGCACACACAGGTGGTTGTGTGCCCGCTGGATGAGCAATCTCATTAGGAGGCTGAGCCTGGATGGCAGGGAGAAGTGGGAATGAGAGTGGAGCAGGGGGGCTGGTGTCTCATGGCATGAGCTGCTCTCTCAGGTGTCAGAAGTGGGTTTATAGCAGGGTGTAGAAAACCAGGCATTACTCTGCCTCTGAGGGTTCCCAGCCCATCTGGGGAACCTGTGACTGACCACAGCACTGTGGCTGCCTTCATGTGCCATCAAGTCCCCAAATTAAAATTATTACTATATTTTCCTTTAGAAGGGATTATTGACACATATGGCTGAAACACATCCTGGTCCTTCATGCATGAAATGTTTTGTCTTCTCCTTTAAGGAGTTTACTGCCTCACTGACCTTTATATTCTGCAAAGAAACATTTTAATCTCCCACACTGCTGGGCTGCTAAGCGGTTTCGCATTTGACTGGTGCTGTTCAATGGTCTTTCCATGTTGACGGGCTCTATCAAGTCACTGGGACTTAGTCTGAAACTGTTCTAAGCTGTTATTTTCAGTAATAACATTTCTATTTCTTCCCCAGGTTTGCCACGCCCACGGGAGGTGGGAGGAGACGTGGAAGCACAAATTCTCATTAAAAGAAAAAGCAGTTTTCTTTGGGAATAACCTACCTCAAGGGGACCAGAAAGGGTCAGAACACTGGTTCCAGTATGAGCCAAGCTGAGACTGGAAGTCTTTAAATTAATCAATTCTCCTACTGAGGACTTTCCCAAAATGTATTTATCACTCAGACCCTGTCAGGAAGTCTCTGAGCCTATGGAGTGTGCCATTATATTTTGGATGATGTTGTAATTGTTCACTCCTGTCAGCATTGTTCTTCGTGTAGAGTTTGTACATAAACAGCTTGTGAGTGCTCATCCTTCACCATTATTTTCTGTGTATTAGTCACTAGTTATGTGACTTATTTTCTTTGAAAGGGGGGAAAAAAACAGGAAGAAACATCTCAAGGAAACTCCCCATGGAAGACAGAAGAACATTTTTTTCCCTGAACTCATCTCATCACATAAAACTTGGGAACAGGCAGGTTGTTTGAGCTGCATGCAGGAGACAAAGTCAGCCCACCCAGCACGGGGTGACTGAATGTGCAAATGGCAGAGCTGATCAGTCAGCCCAGAAAATTCCCTGGCCCTTCTATCAGAGAAATTAAAATTAACCTTTCCCACCATTCTCTGCTGCTACTTTATCCTCTCTGTCTCTTGTCTTGGCTCTGCATTCTGGAACCTTGAAACCCAACATCAGGGACAGCCCTAATGGTGTTTCCAAACCCCGTTTTTTATTTTAGTTAGAGATGGTGAAACAAAACCCTCTGAGTGTGAGGCCTTTGCTGCAGCTGCCCTGTGTTGCTCAAGTTCTTGTTGGGTAGAAATAATGGCAAACTGTTCACCAGTTCCATCCTGTCTTTTCCCTCTGTGCCCATTATATAAGGCTGTTTTGATAAGCCTGTGTGATGAAATCATATACACATATAGTGCAATAATAATATCAACCTCATAATGACTAGGGAGAGGATAAAAAATGTCGGCTTTATCAAAAAAATGATCTCTTTTAACAACAAATTGTAACTAATTAGACTTTGAATGGGAAATCAAATGAAAGTGCATGAAGGCTCAATTTTCCATACAGCTGACGTTCTGACCTTTTTAGGAGTGGAAAAGAAAATTATTTTTAATTAACATGACTAATCATTTCCTGTCATTTTCAGATAATTGGCTTTGTCAAAAAAAATGAGTTGTTTTGGGGGGAAAACTGGGGAGGGTGACAGTGGCAGCTCTACTGGCATGTTTAACCTTTTAGATTCTGCCTGCAAAAGGAATTTTGAATCCTTGCTATCATGGTGAAATGGCTTTATATGGAAATTTGCTGCCCTGCGCCTCTTCCTTTCCATATGGCTGATACAAACTCATGCATAGGGAAAAATTTGACACACTGCTAGACTTCTTTCACTTTGAAATAGTCCCTTATTTAAAAAATGCAGAGATGGTTTAGCTAACAAACTGTTTTCTGGTACATCTTGAGGTCATGCACATGATCTGGGACAGAGGGTCAAATCCTGGAGTCCTCAGCAAATTCTGCTCCAGGTAGTTGGGAAT